>NC_137737.1:129547647-129717647 GCF_963264785.1 Psittacula echo
TGGTGGCGTTTGGTGCTGATTTCAGTTATTCAAACAGTAGGGCATTTAACATACTAACCTTTTACCTTTGAGACTGTGCTTTGAGGCCAAGTACAAGTCCTTACTAAAATAGGCTTGCTGATCCTTTTTCAGCCCCTAGTGACTGCCTGTCCACATCTCAAAACTGCTCAGTAAACATGATTAGAGGAAAAAAAAACAAAACCAAAAACAAACAAAAAGAAGTCACCATCTGAAAGCTGCACAGTAAATATATAGGTTATTGCTTATATAATATAGTTCATAACACAGCTTTAATAATGCTTATAATAATACTTTTTTAAAGCCTACTCTTTAATTTTCATAAACATAGCGGGCTTGGTTCTTCTTATCCACAAATGCTATGCTTTACTGGGTCAACCAAGCACTGTGTTCGGTGGGAATAGGTGGCAAAATGCAGCGTTAAATTTTGGAAATGAAGAATTGAATTCTAGCATAGATCTAACTGAAAACAAATATGACTGATCTTAATCCCTAACCCCATCCACAGCATAAACCCTTTATAAAGTTCATCATGTTTCATAGCCTCTGCTCAGGAGTTCACAAACACTGCTGAATTGTTGCATGTCACAAGTTGTATGCGGTGGCTGTGTTGGGTTCAGTTCTGGGTAAAGACTTACCAGCTTTTACTTACAAAGTATACTTTTTTCACTTCCTTTCACACTGGAAACACATTCAATACCTTTCGCATTGAAGGTAGCTTCAATGGCCCTTGAATCAGGTGCTGTATTTTACTGTTTTAAACTGTAAAAAAACCCAACCAGATTATTGTCACTGTACCTCAATACTTCTCCAGAACAAAACCAGTTCAGGCTCAGATGTATGTATTGACTAAATGTTACATTGTAGATTTTTGTATTGCGTGTTAATTCAATAATTCTGTGTATTGGTTGTCTTGTAATTTGTGGGGAAAAAAACCCTAACAAAACAAAACCCTCAAACCCAACCCAACCAACCAAAAAACCCCCCCAAAAACCTAAAAACCAGAAACGTGAAAACAGTAAATTGGCAAAATACAAAAGAAAACAGCAATGATGTATTAGTAATAGTAAAACTTATAGTTAAGGTTTGCAATTTTGTTAGTGCAAGGCCTGAGAAAGAGCATGATCTGAAATTTTTTTGCAACAGCACTGATACTTTGACATAAAAGGTCTTATTGTAGATCATAATCCCATAATATATCCACTGTGCTGACATAGTTAGGTTTTGACATAATTTAACAAGACCTAGGTAACGTGGTTCCAGATGAAAAGATGTAGGATTGGTGTTCAGCCATTTGGGAAGCTTTGCATATTTGTGTCTCATTAAAGTTGCTGCAAAATCATAGAAGTTAGAAATGGGAAAGATTTGCTAAATCCGCTAGCACAGCCTCACTTATCCAGAATTGTTCCCTACTGTATATTATAGGAAGTTTTGTCCAGTTTAGTTTCAAATGACTCAAACAATAGGTCTCCCGTAACCTGCCTTAAAAGGGTGCTTTACAAGGTATTGGATCTTACTGTTAGAAAATCATTCTGTGCTCTTCAGCCTATATGTTCCTTCTTATTTAAGGTATGAGTTCTGCAAGTAGAGACAAGGACTTTTTGGAGAGGGGAAGTAGTTGTGTCTCAAGATGAGTCAACTTTCTTTTACAGAATCACCTCTATGAAAGCCCAGATGTCTTTCTTTGAAAATTAAAGCCTATAAACTACATTTTTCTGGACTTCCACAACTTTACAAGCTATTATAATATCTTCTAGAAGGTAGAGTATAAATGTCTGATACCATGTAATAACCTCAGCAATAAAGAAAAACATCACCACACCCTACTGATAGTTCTTTCTACCTCCTCCTTTTGATACCAGATAAATAGTCAATACCAAAACGTTCAGTGATTTGAATAGATTCAGAATTTTATCTACAATATTCAATTTTGGCTCTAAAATGCAGATCTCAAAGGTTTGTAACTACAGTTAGAGGCATTATTTTAATTGTCATGATTTTATATTTTGTATTTGTAATAATTTATTGTTTTACTATCCAGTCCACAGCAGAAGAACTGGAGATCAGAATCCCTGTTAAATACCTGTATCATGTTAAAAGGCCTGATATTAGCCATAAGTTTGCGGTTTTCATTTTTCATGACACACAGTCATGCATCTTCAAAACACAGTCTTTGCATCATGACTGTACATGTAATTATTTATTTTTTTTTAAATTAGTATAGCAAGATTAAGCCAGGAATCCATCCTAACTAAAGTATTCATACAGAAGGGTTCTCATACACAAATGAACACTCAGTGGTAATGGCTCATGTAACAGAAAATGTTTAGCTAAGAGATTAGCACTGATGTGTTAGTACAGATTATAGCTGGCTTATTTTTTTAAGTGAAATTTAAAAAAGAATACAGAAAGCTGGCAGAAGGTGTGGTGATATAATAAGATACCACTGAAAATGAGATCAGAACTTCACAAGAAAGCAGTTAGCATAACTAAGTGGTAGGCTACTTGCACTAAAGGTTTTACTTTTAATATACCTGGGATTGAGAACTCTGGGAAGAAGGTGAATCCCATTTCCGTTTTCCTATTTAAGTTTTTAAAGAACCATTCTATGATTCTATGATTAAAACAAATCAGATAACTTAGAATAACTGTGATAACACACAGTACGACTTTCATAAATCATACAAAGATATTCTCAAGTAAGTCCCATTCTGGTTGTACACAATGGGAAGATGCCTTCTTGAGAAACCTGTATTCTCACAATTTTTCTGGTTAGCTGAGAAGTAAAATGATTTTTTCTAGGTCAATAATATTAAAACATCTTTCAGCAAGGTTCCCATGAGCAGGAATAGATACCATGTTTTAATGGCCCAGATGCTGTTTATCATGGTTCTCCTTAAGTTCAGTAAAGGGTATGATATCAACAATGGTGAGTAAACCACAGTAGTCTTTTGGTTTTAGTTCTTAGTGCCATAGTATTAAGGCTAATATAAAAGGAAATATAATTAAAGCAAAGAAACTATTTAAATAAATAATAAGACTTCCCCCCAAATAAAATTTAAAAAAGCACATTGAAACAAACAGTAAAAAACAACCCAGGATCTGAACCAATATGTGGCCACAGTTGTAACTTCTTAACACCTTATGAGAAGCAAAGGTCTTAAGAGTGGTGTTTCAAAACCAGGCGGAGATGAAATGAATGGGCTTTTGCAAGAACACTGTAGGAACCATTAAAGTAAAAATTAGATTGCCTGCCAGCCTGCAGTCTGATGGGGAAAGTCCCTCAATAGTGGATGATTTGTAAGCACACATTCTTATTTCAAACAGTAGGTTGCCTGCTCCCTGCTGTTTGAAGTGAGTTTAATATTCATAGATGCATCTACAAGCTATTTACTCTGACCCAAGTGATAGGTTTTGTTGTTTAGTGCTGCTACATCACGTGATGGGACTGCTTTGTGCTGTGAACCCTTCTTTCACAACTCATGTATTTTCAGCACTTGAGCACCAGCGGGCCAGGATGTTATTTTTATTGAACAACATCTTCCCAAAGAAAATTAGAGAACTGGGAGGGGGTGGGATTAGAGCCTTTTGGGACTGTTTTTTCCAAACTCTACAGATTCTTGGGTGCAACTAGTATTTGCAGAACCTCTGTGGCTTACATATTTTTTTTTACAAAGAAAGATACAGTCTTGCTGTGTAGGGTAATTTCAGAGATCTCATTCACATTTATGACAGCAAGAGTCTTACAGATGATGACTTGGCCCAAAATCACTGTGAACAAAAATATTATTTCCTCCTATATGCCCCACTTGTTTCCACAGAAAAAGGTGTTCTTTGTTTCCTGTCCAAAACCTTGTAGCACAGCATTGCTGTAGAGCATTGAAGAACTGCTCTGCTTTTCACCTACCCCATATATAATATGCATTTCAGTGAGCCTGTTTATACCAGTTTAGAACCTGCTAGGTTGAGGAATACTATGTGCATTTAAAATGAATTATCTACATAATCTTTTGGGATTTTTTTTTTTTGCCAGAAAATTGGTATTTTTTTTCATACCACTTAATAGCTGTAATTGCTATTTAACTTCTTTCACATATTTATCAAATAGCTATCCAGAGTCTGCTGTGATGACCCTGTTAAGATTGCATAAAAATTACCTGATCAAATTGCTTAGGTTTTCATTGGAGTAACTCATAATTTCAATGAGACAGCAACTGTTCTAAAACAGGTTATGTGAAAAGGGTATGGTGACACTGAACTGGTATTTGTTCAAAAAACATTTTGTTGACACTGAACTATTTATTTAAACAATCATATAATATGGAGGAGCTAATTCAGTGTTGTGGCACTAGACCTCACTGTTGTAAAGCAGTTACCAGTTCTAAATGACAAAACTCCATTTACAGTTGTGTTCTTAGTTTGAAGACATACTAGAAAGGTGAACAGTAAATAATTAACTGTTAAGAAGAAAGTCCACCTGAAAAATACTTCAGATCATTCCTCATTCTGTTACTTACTACTAGCTTTCCTTTTAAAATATAATTTAGAAACTGTTTCTGTGAGAATTATTTCATAAATCTTTTAGCTTATTTTTTTTAATGATTTTTTGAGTCTCCCTTCCTTCCTTTCCTTTCTTCCTTCCTTCCCTCCCTCCCTTCCTTCCCTTCCTTCCTTCCCTCCCTCCCTCCCTCCCTTCCTCCCTTCCTCTCCTTTCTCTCCCTCTCTTTCTGTCTTTCCTTCTCTTTCCCTCTTTCTTCTCTGTTTTAGACAAATACCTGCAAATCTACTTTTTCCCTTTAGTTTTAACGGATCTGTACAAACATATTTCTTTCTTCTGTGAGGGAACATATTCCTTGTGTTGTTTTAGTTGGACTGACACGAAGGGTTGGTCTTTTGCATCTCTCTGCATTTCAGGCACAGGAGTTGAAGAAATGATTGTGTGTGTGAAACTCACCCTTCCCTATGACCACTGATCCTGTGAAAGGGAGAGAAAACAGATTATCTGGGATTCATAGGCTGGGAATCCCTAGTCTGGAATTCATAGACAATTATGACCAGAGAGGTTTACTTTCTACATTACACAGGCCATAAAGCTTAGTCTTTCACACAATGCAGAAAAGAAATGCTTGCCTATAGCCAAAGCGAATGTTACTGAGCTCAGTAACACAGGCATTCCTTTCTGCCAGCACAGAGAGTCTGCATCTCTGACTGTCCCAGGTCTCTTGCAGGCCATTCATGGTAATTTGATTCTGGTCTGTCACACAAGCTTGAGCAGCAACCTGAATACACAAATACTTGAAGCATTCATTATTGATAAGACTTGGAGAAGCATTAGATAATGTGTTACTTAATGTACTTATGGTAGGTGACTTCAGATGGATGATGGCTTCAGATAGATGCAGGGTTGCACAGCACTCATCAAATCAACACGAATTTCTCTGTTTACTTTTGTGTGCACATGAAAGTCACGATGAGTCAGCTGCAACATAAACTATTGACACAGCAGCTCGTCAACACAGTCTGTCTGCCATCCAGAAGGCGTAATGTTTGGAGGCATTCAAGAGAATTGAAAATAGATTCTCTATGCAATTTGGTCATCTTAGGTGTATTTAAAAAACAAAACCCAAAATTATTTCAGGCTAAGAAATTTGATGATACAATTTTTTTTTCCATTATGTATAAAACCCACAGGATACTTTGTCATACAAGGTCTCCCTCCCCTACCCCATCCAAACCAATAAAATTATGTGGAAATACTACTGACCCTCAAACTGCATTCCCCAAAGGTGAGGCCTTCTAATGAAATCTGTTAAAGCAAAGTCAGGCCCCAGTGAAAGGCAAGGGTAATAATATTCACCAGATAGGCACTATGTTCCTAATTTTCATAATGTAATTTTCATAACTGGGACAATTAAAGATGATTGATTCTGCATCATAGATTGAGTCATGAATCATAGTAAATAGAACAAAATCTTACTGAAGTAAATAAACATTATAAGCCACACAGTACATAGTGATGTATCACAAAATACCTAGAACTTGAGTTAAGGTGATCCAATGCTTTGGATGTGATGGCACAGCAAGATAGCTTCAGCAGTGATAATTTTCATAACTGGGACAATTAAAGATGATTGATTCTGCATCATAGATTGAGTCATGAATCATAGTAAATAGAACAAAATCTTACTGAAGTAAATAAACATTATAAGCCACACAGTACATAGTGATGTATCACAAAATACCTAGAACTTGAGTTAAGGTGATCCAATGCTTTGGATGTGATGGCACAGCAAGATAGCTTCAGCAGTGATAATGCTCAGAAGAAAAGAGCTTGCTGCATACAATTCTGGGCAATGAAAGACCCACTATTTTTTAAGAGTCAACATTAAAACTGGGTAGGAAGAAGAATTTATTAAACCAGACAGAACAGCACATTAACACATTGCTTCTGGAACCCTAGCTAGCTAACTCTATGTTTCAGACCACTTTGGATACCTCAAAATCACAAAGTAGAGCTGGATGACTGATGATACTTGTCAGTGCAGTCTCTTCTAGGCATCAGTAACATCCATGCTTCAGATTTCCCAGTTAAGGAAGAACTGCTGAGTACACTGGTACCACAGCAGAGGATGAAGCAGCCCAGGCTATGAGAACAGAGAAAGAAGGTACAGCTGATGGCTTGTTGGACAGGAACTCTATACCATGTCACATCTGTGCCAGATGTGTTATGCCACAGTTCTCAGCTAGAAAAAAACCACCTTCAATAGCTAAATACCAGATTCTCCAGAGAAGTTCTCCACTTTTTTCTGTTTCTGACCTATGCAGCCTTTTTTAGGCTTTCTGCAAGATGTTTTACTCTGCAAGCTCAGACATTATGTATTTTTCCTGGAATGACTCCCATTTCTCTTATAATTTTTAATGTTATTGTCCCAGTTACTAAATAACATGAAGTTGCCATGTACATCCTTCCCTTTGAATGCTATTGCTGTGTTATACTTGATATTTTGAAGCACCCAGTCAATTCATTTAGGTTTATAGAAAGATCAGAGAAACAGTATGTTTTATTGGCTGAAATATTGAAATGCTTTAACTTCAAAAAGTTGTAGCTCGATTTAGTGTAGAGTGCTTATTTGTAAGTCTGTGTTCCAGTCTCACTTCCATGCTAAATAAGAAGATTATTAAGGCAAAAGTGTATATTTTGGAGGTATTAAATTTATTATGAAATACCCCAATTCCACAGAGGACGAGAACTTTTCAGAAGTGATATGGCCAGACCCAACTTCAGCTGATGGAAAGATAAGTAGCTTATGTACATTTAAAGCAGTGAAATATTTTGTCCCTTGATTCAGAATCAAAGACTCCCACATTTGTAATGCTTATTTTAGGCTTGCATAGCTCAGCTTTGAGTCACTGGTCAACTCATTATCCCTACACATTTATTGTTGAAGTGCTATCTGTTTACTCTGCACTCTACAAGAACTACTCCCACAAGGAAAACTTTAATTCCCACAGAGGTATCTTTGGAGGCATTTGTAAATTTGGAGTAACTCCTGCATACTTGTCCTTTTATCTCTTTTCTCAAGTGACACAGAAGTAGCAATGGGAATATCTAATAGGCTAAGATGTGCACTGTCAGATCCTCACAACATCACCCCTTTCCTCCATCCTGTCTGTGTTAGGCCAGGGTAATTAGTTCTTCTCATGGCTGGTAATTAAAGCCAGATCTCATAGACTTAAACACTTTGGGAAAGAAGATTAATGATAGGCTCTCCGTTTTTGTGTCTCACGAGGGTGGGGAAATCCTAAGGAGGGGGAGGAGGAATGTGGAGGAAAAAAGTGCTGTGTTCTGTGCAGTAACTGAAGAAAATGGTAAGCATGTGACTTCCGGGGAGTGAAGAAATGAGTTTAATGGCTTTCCAAATCACCATCTTCCCCCTTTTTTGGTGAAATTCACTTGCAGTACGTTTATCCTTCCTTCATCTTTAGTGCACCAGAAAGGACTGCAATAATTTTCTTCCCACTCTGAAGTGCAAATAGTAGAGTGTGGAGGCAGGAGCTACCTGGTATTGACTGAGCATGGCTCAGCTTTGACTGATGAGATGTGAGTGAGCCTGTGTCCCAGCTATGTTCAAGGCAAGGGCCACTGATCAACGTATTCTGTCTATTTATTGTTTTATTTTAGAATCTCAAAGAGAGATTGGAAAATCTGTCTTCCAAGACACTAACTGATACATAGATTTTGTTCTTGATTATTTTTTTTTTAATAACTGATTAAGGCTCGCTAAAAAAGTATTAAAAAATATAAGCTTTTGAGATTACATTCCCCCATCTCCCAAAAGACTTAGTGGTGAACATAGGAAAAATTTGAGTCAAAGTATTTGAGGCAAAATGTAAAAAATCTGATTTAGTTATCCAATTATACATCTGTGTCAGCTCTTTTAAATCCAGTGAGGGTAAATCTAATTTACAGTTGGGCAGCTGACCTTGGAATCTAACCCAAAGCACATTTATGTACATCCCATGTCCAAAACTAGATCATAAGTGCTTGAATGCAGGATCACTGTTTTCTTTCAGTTGATGCTGTTGTTATTTGTGTTTTATAGAACACCAATCTAATTAGGATCTCATTTTACTTTGAAGAAGCATAAATCTATTGTGTAAGAAAGAATTCACTCTAACCTGGGGAGACAGGTATATTTTGGAGGAAAGAAAGAAAGGTCAGGGAAAGAAGAAATACAGGAAAATACAAAGCTTTTTTTCAAGCAAAATGATCTCAAGAATGCACAGCTAAGTATTGGTCAGTTCTACACCTTCAGTAGGATACATGTTATAGATAGGTTTACTGAGTTAAAAACTAAAATCAGTGAGCGTCTCAGACAAGAAATGGGAGAAGGAAAGCAAGCTGTACAACACTAGGAAGCATATGTGCCTGCATAAGACAACAAGCTGAATAGCTTGTCTGTCCTAACTCATGGAGAGCTTCCATAATCTTTGAGGAAAAAAAAAAAATTAAAATTTGTCTCTCATTTAAAGAACTAAAATAAACATTTTAAGAACTAAAAATAATGATTCTGTTCTAGGCCTTACCTATTCTACATAAACTACCCTTAAGCATTACTCACCAATGACAGAGTTAATTTTAAAATAATATGGAAGTTGTCCCATCAGGTTCTCTAGTTACACAGGAACTTCTTCCATTTCCACAAACACAAATTAATCAGAAAATTACAGAATTGGATCCCAGAAACAGGAATCTGTTCCCCTGCCTTTTCTGCCTAACACGAGTCAGTTTTGTACATGACTTTTTACCAGGTGTAGAAATATATGTTACCATTGAGATTCTACAAAACTCCTGATTCAATGGAGCTATAAGTGTCTGGACTCCCAGTATTTAACTTAGGTTTATTAGCTCACTGCTTTTTAAGGAGCCTTAGGTGAATTAGGCTCTGCCTAGTAGGCTATGTTAAGTTTCCAGCAATATTTTTTTCTTGTTTCTCACTTTATTTTTTACTGAGGATCCCGGAAAGACCAAAGCTAGTAAACCAGAATGAGTACTTTTTTCAAATCTCACCAACAGTTTACAACAGCTTCTGTGCTTCATCTTTTTATTTACTTGGTTCGCATTCTTCAGAGTGGGCTGTAAGTTTTAGGCATCAACTTGCAAGCCTTCAGACCTTGGAACAACAGAAAATAAAGGCTGTTTACAAAGAACATCTACACACATTTTCATGCGTATGCACACATACACTTACCAACTAAGGAGTGAAAAAGATGTCTTTGGATCTTTTGCTTCTGAAAGAAAAAAAAACAAAGGCCTGTCACTGTCAAAATTGTAAAGGATACCAGAATGGGAAATTGATGCATTCTGGTAAATTTTAAACAATTAACATGCTATTCAAACCCTGGCTGACTTTGATACAAGTTTTGGATGCCAAGGCCTCCTGAAAAGGAGATCCCTGTGAAAATATCAGAAGTGTGAAAAAGATTGTTGGAATCTGATCCAAGTGTTTAAAGGATTAGCAAAGAAAAAGCAGGCTTAGATTTTCTCTTACCTGACAATTCTGGCTTTTGAGCCCACCATTGTACAGCCTTCCATATTCTTGTCTGTTGTGATGGCTTATGCAGTTTCCAGAAGGTCATCATTAGTGACATAAACTGGAATTACTGAGAAATATCAGAAGTTCAGAATTAGCAATGGCCTGGTAAGTCTTACTATCATTTTAGAGGCTGTGGAACCTTAAACAGTTAGCCAGTCCAGGGAATGGAAGAAGGACTGAATGTTTTCTGAAGGAGCTTGTCATATACATCTGGGACAGGAAGAGCCATCAGAAAACAACTTATGCTCAAGAAAAGTAATGTGGGAAAAGTTCAAAAGCTCATTTGGACCTATGCCTCCCATGAGAAAGGACTGAGACTGTAAAGATGAACATAGCAACTGGCAAGAGAAATAAGTACAAATTTTCAGTGGCAGAGAGTTGAGACAAGAATTAATAATTTCTGTAGTGTAGGCTTGAGTGTACATAATTGTTCATATACATCAACTACCATAAATATACTAACCATCTTGACTAACCTAAAAAGTAAGTAAATATTTGTTTAAAACAATTCTGATATAAGAATTACACTTATGATAGGGTTGTCCAGATTTCTGTCCACACTCTTTTTGGTTTCTAAGTTTTTCTCCTGATATTCCAGTAATGAATGCTTCAAATGTAGAGCATTTTGATTCCTATTGTTTCAGGCTTTTGTGGATTGCTGGAGCAGAAAAGCAAAGAATGTGTAATCACTACTGATGCAGAGCAAGACAAGTCTGAATACTCAGTCCTGGTCAGTTTGACCACAAAAGAAGCAGAAATGTACCTTTTTTTCTAGAGGATGCAATTCAGACTTTGTCAATGGAGAGAAGTAAGAGAAATCTTAGAAAAATAAGGAGCAGGAATGAATGGTTACAAGAACCAAATCTTCCAACTCCTTTTTCAAATTCTCACTCAGCTCATCAATATGTTTGCCTGGATAAAGACCAAGTTCAAAACTAATATATTAGCATTTAGCTCTGAACTCATTGTAGGTGTGCAACTGAACATTGTGCAAGACAGGACTTACATTCTTCAAGTTAAATAAGCATAATGAGCAAATGCAAGTAATATCCTAAAAGTCTAATCTTTGTTCATGCTTTTTAAATGTTAGGAGGATAAAGTGGATTTAGGAGCTTTTAATCACCTTTGTTCCAAGCTTGTCTCTTCAAGGTGCTTCCAGAGCAAAGCAACCCACAGCCTGATTGATCATTTTTAAAGGGTCCATTGGCCACACATGCACACAAAGCAGTCTTTTATATTTCCTATGACAAAAGCAATCCTGGTTAGGTTCACAAGGTGAATACAGAAAAAAACCCAAGAGAATAAGAACGAGAAGAAACTTGTATTTCCTATTCTCAGATTTGCCATATACAGTGTTTCCCACCTTTAGCCATATGGGAATTCCTCTCCCACAATATAAGTAAGTAAACAAACCTTTTTGCTCTTCTTTTCTCAAGAGATGTGAAGCAACTAGACACAGTCAGAATTGCTGGACTGTCCTAAGTAAAAGAGCTCTGAGGAAAACAAAACCAAACCCTAAAAACTTTGCCTAAAATTTGCATCAGCTTAATGTAAAAAATTGGTTTTGTTTTTTACTGCTACACTCTGCCTTTGAAACAGCAATAACAAGGAAGAAATTTACAGTCATTTAAACACTGTGGACAGGGTTTGCTAGGCTGCAGTGCCTAGGATACTGATAAAACAAATTAGCATCAGAGTAAGAATAGGACAAGATACTGCAATGACAGAAATAATATAAGGAATTATAAGAACCCAGGTGTACATAATTAAGATTGTAATTCAAGCAAAGGGTTCTGGTGACATCATTTATCAATGTCACTACAAACTCTCAATGGAATTACAGCTTTGTATGTAGAATTCAGATATATGTGATTTGTTAGAACACATGAAGAATGTTTCTATTAAAAGTAGACAGAGAATATGTAAACCTCAAGTAGTGGTGGTGACAGGATGAGATACCAAGAGAAGAGGTTTTTCATATTCTAGCAAAGGAAGAAAGATCAAACAATCAGAGTATTTCTAGAATATTTAGAAATTAATTTTATTAAAAATGCTGGCTAGGGTTTTTTCCTTTTTTCCCCAAAAGCAGCAGAAAATGTTTCAGTTCTAGTGTAAGTTTATGCTACAATAATAAGCAGTGTTTACTGAAAAAGTGAACAAAAGAACAGCCAAAACTACTGATTTGTCTGTCTCATTGTATAGCACAAAATCATATTAGAAGTTCAAGAAAAATATTTCCATTAAAAGGATGGTACAAAATATTTACAGTTAAACACACAGTAAAGCTAGTAGTAAATTATTTATTGCAAATTAACTCAATTTTAGGAGGAAAAAAGGAGTGAACATTGATGCTTTTAAATACGTGTGCTGAAAGGAGACAATAATCATTACTCTTTTTGAATGTCTGATTTTAGTTTTTTATATTATTTTTTATGCTATAAAAAAAATCACAGAATCATTCAGTGTACTAAATGGGTTTCTCCTTTTTGGTCACATTCTGAAATACTGTATTTGAAGCCCACAAATAGCATACTGCATAAAGTGTCCAGCAAAACTTGTGATGCTTTGAATACAATCTGTGTTGAAATGTTGTGCTTATGGATTCTGTATGGACACTGATAATATCAGCAATTTTTCAAATTTGGCATTTGTAGTCTGCAATACTGTCTCAAAAGATAATGCATTCTCTGAAACTTTCAGGAAATGCTGACTGATGTTATAAAGCTGTGGGTGTTTTAGTTCTCATTATAAAGCTGTGGGGTTTTTAGTTCTCTGTTGCTGAAGTACATAACTTTTGTGAAAATTGAAATGCACGAAGATTTGGGAGCTTATGGAATTACAGCATGTCTGGTTCAAGTTCACAGCTCTTGAAAGTTTAGCCTTGTATATGATGCTTGGAGACAATCGCTTGAACAGTAGCAGTTTTGACCTTGTGTAACTTAATTTGGAAAGGAAATTTGGTCAAACTATCTCAGTGTGGGAGTTCTCATCAAGGATTAATACATAGGATCAATATGAACTTTTTATAGAAGACTATTTTTGAAAGAGGACAACAAAAGGTTAGAATACTTCAAAACTTGAAAGAGCAAATTGGTATGACTTAAAGGGGAACGTACAGGAATGAAAGTGTAAAAAGCAGGGATCTTGATTACATGCCAGAATTTAGTAATACAATGCAACTAAAATACAGAGAAAACTGACTTTACAGTTGTATTTTTGTTTCTCTTTGCAACCCTAGCTGAGCTTATAAGCATTTGACTACCCCATTTCTTCATCTCTTCATGGCTATCCTGGAAGAAAAACACTCATGATTTCAATTGACTGATGCTAGTATCACAAGTCTTTAATTTCTAGAAGGTCAAAATTGCATATTAACATACCTCTTCATTTGAAAGTTTGAAGCCTTAATTACCTCATGAACAGAAGAATTATGGAAAACACATAAACATAGCTCTTCTTTAAGTTGCTATGCACACAAATCCTTCTCTTGAAGGGTAAAAGCTCCTGGAACAGGGAATCAGGATCTTTAATAACCTTGTCACTAGCAACAGATATTTATGTGTGAGGTGTCCCTGCCCATGGCAGGGGGATTGGAACTAGATCTTAAGGTCCTTTCCAACCCTAACTATTCTATGATTCTATGATTCTATGTACACTCTTCTGCTACCTTACCAAAGGAGCTAAAGGACAGATTGATCTCACTTACTGTCCCCTCACCTTGTCTCTCCCTTAACTACAGACCAAGCTCAGATATGGCTTCTTAGCACAACTCAGACCTGACATTTTCTTGACTGCCATACGCAGACTCCTAAGAGCTTGCTGCCTGCTTATGTGTCATTTGTGTCCAGCAAAGTCTGTGACCTCAAGGAAGCTCCATGACTACTGGGGGCATTCATGAAGTTCAGCAGGTACCTCCAGCTACCTTTAGTCATTATAGCATTCCAGTCATGACAGATTCCAGTACATTTCAATGCATTTCAGAATACTGTTAATGTATTCTGAAAAAGTATGATGTCCAAGGCTTTGCAGATGAAAATGTGGCTTAAGAAAAATTATGCAAGCTTTATGTAAAAGTAAAAATATTTCTAATATGGTGATTTAATCCAGGCTCCCAAAATTGCCTGTTTCTGATACTTGTTAACGCAAGTTTACATCTAGTCTCCTCTTCTAATGCCTCTCCAGCCTTCATCTGTGGTCTTTGGAAGTGGAGCAGGCTAAGTTCCTAAAATATGGCAAGGAGTTTTCTCAGATAAGCTATTTTCTTGAGATCTTCCTCTCCTCATTCCCTTCCTTGGCTTTTTTCTTAAGGATGAGGCAATGGCATCAACTTCTTAATTCTCTTTATTATGTACAGGAAAAAAACAAAATCAAAACAAAGGGTATTTGTAGGGCATTGGTCTTCCAGCTCTGAAAGTTTGGTTCTTCTTTGTTCTCCTTTTCCACACTAATTTTTGTCTTTTCTAATTCCTGTCTCTTACATTTACAAGGTGAATGTTCCTGTACCCAAATAGTTGGTATTTCTACTCTCTTGACTGTTTCTTGTCTTCCCTCCTCTGGAAGCTGACTGTATTTTCAAAGACAGATGAAGATGTCTCGGGTGATGGACAAAGGCTACAATCCTCTTTCTCCAAACCTTTCCATTCTGGTTTGGAAGTTGACTGGGGTTTGGTGATATTTTCAACAATAGCTGCTTGAAATTCTGTTTCCAAACGTGAGCTCTGCTTTCAACAACAGAACGATAAAGATGTAGTGCTTAGTAATGAAGAACGGCAATTTTTATTTTACAAAACAAGCTTCTCAGCTTCAGTGGTGTTATTCATGAATAACACCTTGTGCATATGCATTATGAGACAGTGCTTAATTGAATGATTGCATAATATGTTCTTCCACAGAATAAAATATGAAATATTCATTAGGCCAGAGAGAGAGTTAGAATGCTTGGTGGTTAAATCGCTCACCAGGGAAATCCAGCTCCTATTCCTTGCTTCAAGTGACTATGTAAGTAGTTTATACAACAAGGCTTTAAAAGTGACTAGGAATTTTACCCTTAAAAATCCTATACCCTCATAGCTAGTGTACTATCCCAACAGGCAGGACTATGCTCTGCATGGAGAGACTCAGTTAACATAGATTGTCTATATCCTTCCACGTAGTTAAAGTAGTCAGATGCTTTAACCTGCCTAGGTGGGATTAATGGAACCAAAAACTCCCTATAGATTTTATTTTTCAGGAAATTATTGACTTGGTATAGGTGCCTAATTCAGGAAAGGTTTTCCAGATGTGACTCCAGAATAGAAGGAAGCACTTTATTGTAGTCTAAGTTCACACTCAATTAAGTCTCTGTGAGGGACATGGTGTAAGGCAATATGCATATATCCTTAGCTTAAAGTGGAGGGCACTCCACTCACTTTTAGCTGCCTTCAGTCGACTGCTAAGAACGCAATTCACACATGCCTTGCATTAGGAAACTGGGGATGGTGGTAGGATACCAAAAATGTTGCAATAGTCTTTGTTTCACCAACTGTTGCAGATTTAGCCTTTGCCAACCTGAGAACTGGAAAGATCTTCACCAAACATGCTTAGGTAAAGTAATACCTAAAATAATACCCTCAAAAAAATTAAATTGACCTTATAGTAGTTGCATCTTTTGGAGTCATGAGAAAGCTTATTGAAACAATAGTGGAATTGAATCTTGATTTAGACAAAATTAGGAGGAAAGCAATGCCTTTAAAATGAAATTAATTAAAAAATAATTTCTATCTCTTGGAACTGTTGGTTCTGTTAAAAGAGATGTATGTATTTTATGAATTTCTGGTAAAAAACAATGATTTTTGATTTTGTGCAGGGTATCACAGAGAGGCATTCTCCTGGCATATTTATTTTTGTGTTTATTCAGAAGAAAAAAAAAAAAAAGACTGGGGAAATAACATACTCAGGGGAGACAGAATCAGTCATAATAAATAAGCACACTCAAAACAGTAACAGAAGCAAATGTGGCACCAAATATCACTGATAGACAAAGAATACGTTAATTCAGTGTTGCAAATTGCTTTTGCTCAAGGCAGATGTACTTGGTATACCCTGTTAATTATTGCTCTTCTCATCAACTTGCAACTCAAAGAACATTTTCTCAGCAATTAGGGAATGATATGATTATACAATGCTCTAGGAAGAAGAGAAGCCTTCTGAATCAAAATGCTAGAGATTTGTTTTTGAAGTTTGCATTGCAACAGCCACCCTGTCCATCTGGAGAACCCATTCCAGATCATCAGAGGCTACAGAAACAGTCTGGGCCAACAGAGGCTTTGGCTTTTATGTATCATATATTTTCAGCCTACATTCTCTTTGGCCACTCAGCCTCTTAAGTGTAGAGAAGACAGGAGGAGGGAGCTGTAGCTGACTGGTGAAACAGTCTTCAGCTTCTTGGCTCCTCTTAATTCAGTGAATGGTTTCGCTTGTGAACATTATACATATATGTATGAATGTATATCTCTGTACAAGATTGGTTTCTCAGTACCTGGCTGGTGCTGGAAGAAAAAGATGCTGTAAGAAGGAAGTCAACAGAAACACTTGTCATGTGTTTATCTGCTTTTGTGTGTCCAAAGGATTAGAGGTGTGATAACATCTGTCAGTCATATCAGCAGGATTTTATTTGAGAGCTTGTGATGTCTCCTCTCATTTCTCAGGGGCCAGGAGTCTAACCTACTCTTTTCTTCTGAACTGTGCTTCATATACTGGTAAGCTAGAACCTTATTAAGTAGATTTCTGTCTAATTCCACCTTTTAGTGAAAAGTACAGGTAACTTGGCAGATCAAACTAAAAGATAGGCAGGTTGTAAAAGTGCAATATAGTATGCATATGGACCAATATATGTGGACTGGCTAAAATTTAAGGTCATATGAAAGAAGCCACCATAGTGAGCTTCTCTTCAGTGCAGGAGCTCATAAGAGGGCAGAAGTTCGCTGTTTTCATGTTCTTTCAGACAGCATGTTTGGGATACTGACAATAAATGAAAAACTGTGAATCAGTTGAAGACTAGATTAAATGCTTACTAAAGCTGTTAGTATTGTGAAAATCATTGAGATGATGGGTACCTTTAATATTCCGGGAAGTCACTCTGAAATGGATACTTTCCTATCCACTATGTCTTGAGCAATGACCAGACCAAATTTCTTTTTAGAGGCAAAACAAGATATGGGGTACTTGGTTTTGGAGAAGCCCTGATATTTTTTAAGGGTTTGGGTTTTTTTTCTTCTTAGCTTTAAATGAAAGAATACCACTGCAATCAGCCATAACAGCCATTTAACATAGACTGATATATATAATTATGGGGCAAGTAAATTTTCCCATTTAAATAAATGTTACTAATTTGATTTATAGGGAATAGTAAAAAATAAGGTCAATATCTTTCAAATCAACTGAAGAGGAAAAAAGATAAACACTGGAAGAATTTGCTGGGGGCCAGCAAGGAGCCTGCTCAGGTACTGTTGGCCTCTGGTATCTTGATTTCTGACAGAAGTTTTGCCAACATGCAAAGTATCTAAAAATGTGTAAGCATAAATAATTTTATTCACCTTCTCTAAGAGGAGAAAGATAATCTGTCCTAAAGTATTACAAATTTCCACTTTTCATTTTTATTTGTTAAAGGTACAAGACAATATGTCACTGTTTTCATTTGCATTAATATTGATCATCATTATTTTAGGAGTGTACCACTTTAAGAGGAACTTCATATTAACTAAGTCTGAGGATGGGACAGTTGCAGAGCTTCTCAATAACTGGCAAAATACAACTCTGGTAGAACCTTGGCTTACGTATCTACAAATCACAGAATATTTAAGTTTGGAAAGAACCTTAAGATCATCTAGTTCCAACCCCCCCTGCCATGGGCAGGGACACCCCACACTAAACCGTGTCACCTAAGACTCCATCCAACCTGGCTTTGAACACTGCCAGGGATGGAGCATTCACAGCTTCCTTGGGCAACCCATTCCAGTGCCTCACCACCCTCTCAGTAAAGAATTTCTTCCTTATATCCAAACTAAACTTCCCCTGTTTAAGTTTTAACCCATTACCCCTTGTCCTGCCACTACAGTCCCTAATGAATAGTCCCTTCCCAGCATCCTTGTAGGCCCCCTTCAGATGCTGGAAGGCTGCTATGAGGTCTCCACGCAGCCTTCTCTTCTCCAGGCTCAACAGCCCCAACTTTCTCAGCCTGTCTCCATACGGGAGGTGCTCCAGTCCCCTGATCATCCTCGCAGCCCTCCTCTGGACTTGTTCCAACAGTTCCATGTCCTTTTTATGTTGAGGACAACAGAACTGCACACAATACTCCAAGTGACGTCTCATGAGAGCAGAGTAGAGGGGCAGGATCACCTCCTTCGACCTGCTGGTCATGCTCCTCTTGATGCAGCCCAGGATACGGTTGGCTTTCTGGGCTGCGAGCGTACACTGCTGGCTCATGTTAAGTTTCTCATTGACCAACATCCTCAAGTCCTTCTCCACAGGGCTACCCTGAATCTCTTCTCTGCCCAACCTGTAGCTGTGCCTGGGATTGCCCTAACGCAGGTGTTTCATTTGAAAAAATGAAGAAAAGCTGGGTTTGCATCTTACAGTTTTGCTGCTTCTGAGAATATTGTTTGAAAAATAAGGGTGATGATGTAAATATCTGTATTACAATAATGTAAGTTGCTCTTACCAAACTATTCAAATGTGACAAGCATAGAAGTCAATTGATGCCATACCACTATTGCTTCCCATGGAATGCAGTTACTCCATAAAGAATATTTAACTTCATGTTTAAGTCAATGAATATGTACTACAGATATTATCATCATAAACAGGGTTCTTACTCATTCCAAATGAAAATTATAGTATCTAAAGCAGACATGGCAATAGGATCCTAGAAGACCGTGGTTATGACTTGATAACATCTGAGACGAGACGTTGAGTATGGAGGGGACAGTTTCAGGAAAACCAATGTTCAGCTTATTTTTCAGAATGATGTGTCAGACTGTAAATATATTGTCTGGCTAATACTGCACATTTGGTTTGCATCAGGAAGCTAGTTTTTCTGGAAATTGATCTGTTAGCTTTCAGGTAGGCATTAGCCCAAATGAAGAGGCATAGGAGGAGGTCAGAAGATTCATTCAGGAAGAGGGACAGGCCATATGAATTGATCAAGATAAATCATGATAAAACCAATGGAGGGAAAAAATAATGGCAGAATTGAGATTAGGACCAGAAATCATAAGTAGAGAAATATCATATTACAGCAAAATTACTATGATTTCAGGACAACATACCAGAAAGTTTAGGTGATCACAGGAGCAATTTGGCTGATTTATAAATTAGCTGAGAAGAAAAATCAGGTCACTATTCATCTGGAGCATGCATTAGATTGAATTCTATGTTCTGCTCAAATTTCTGACTTGAAAGGGAATATGAAGTTGGGGGCTCTAAGGGGAGCAATTATTGGCAATGTGAGAATCTGGCTGGGATAGAAAAGTTGTTGCCTCACTGCAACAAATGTCCAGCGCATGTAATTATTGACTAACGGTCCACTTTATGATAAAATGTAAGCAGAAGTGAGAAGGGAACAGAAAATTGTAAAGAAGGTTGGGGCTAAGTTTGAGTTGAGATACAGGCTCTTTTTTTTTTATTTTCAGTCCTCTTCTGGAGGAAGGGGCCCATGGATCCCAGGAGTGATGCTAAGGCCATTTTAGCAGGGTGGAGGGCTGATGGCAGTTTGCCACCACGTGGTATGGATTACAAAGGAAGTATGACCTGCACTGGACGAGTCATTGCCAGATGGTTCCCAGATGTGTTATTTATGAAGTCACGGCCTACTTAAACCACATTCCTGGTGTCTTGTCTTCTTTTCCTGCAATGTCCAAGACATTAACGAAGGAATGTATGAGAACTAAATAGCAGACCAGTTGTCAAAAACCAAATGGCAACAGAAATTCTTTCCTGTCTCTGGATATATGTAAATACATATTAGATTAACAAAACCAGCTTTAAACAGCTGATCCCTGAAGAGTCATAGAATAGGCTTCTGTAGTACATATTAAGGACAGTGCTTAATTTGGCGTCATCAGTCCCTTGTGAATCTCTAACATAAAACTTACCACATTAACCTTGCTGATTCTTGTTCTTCTGCCTTCTTCCTTCAAAAGGGCCCTCTCTCCGCTAACTTTCTCAATGTAGAGAAAAAATTCTTGTAAGTACAATCTAGGTTACTCCTTAAAATATACATACCAAGCTACTCTGGGCGAATGCTGTAGTGTTTGAGATGATCTGACAATGTCAAAAATAGTTTGTGGGTTGATTGGTTGGCTGGTTTGCTTGCTTAAATTAGTAAGGTTTGGCAACAAGCTGACATACCAGTGATCATGCAAGTTTCTTACCAGAAGGTAATTTATTTAGTTTGCATAATGTATCTGAGGCAATGCAGTAACAGTTGGTGCACTAGAGCAGAATTTTCTATTGCTTTTGTTGGTCTGGTTTTGCCTTTTGTTAGAAGTGGATGGAATATGATTTGTTTTTTCCTGTTGCTATAGCTATAAGAAACAATTTCTGAGTCAGTGCTAAGAAGGTAGGAAAGAACACTGCAAACAAGCTAGCACTTTGTAACATCCTAGAGACGAAACTGTAGCAATATGACTTGACATGCAGAATAACATCAGTTGGCACAAGTTTTATTGATTACAACCTATCATGTGATGGGCCCTCAGGTTTTAATAAATAAGATGGAATTCTACAGGTATAAGAAATAATGGAACTAAGCTTAAAATATTTCAGAAATATTTATTCAGAATACAGAAAACTCATGGCAGATTATTCTGTATACATTTTTATGCAGATATTCAAAATAGAAAGCAACCCGCTATCTTTCTATTGCTAGAAAGTATGGGATATATATATATATTAACATTGATTTTCATTACAGTAATCTAGGTTTCTTACTCATTTTATTCCCTTGGTGAGCAACTTCCCTAGGTGGAGGCCAGTGTAAATGAAATCAGAATATGTCCATAATATGAAATAGTGTTGCAAATATATTCAGGGTCAATAGGATTTCACTAGTTACGTCGCATACTACTTCAGTGTGGATTCCAAGAAAATGAAACTGCTATAACCTATTTCAGGCAAATACAATAATTCAAATAGCACAAAAGGATGTGTGTGGCACATTTTGTGTAGATGCAAAAACTTTACAGATAAAGAGACTGGTCATCTTCATGCAGACAAAACATTCTGAATCATTCATCTGACTGCCAACTATGTTAGAAGGAGAGAAAAAAAAGTATGGTTATCATTTAAAATAAGCCACGGAATCTGTTGTTTCCTGCTAGAATGATTAAGCTTTGTAATTTAATACTATATGAGGTAGGGAAGGGAACTGTGATGTATAGATATCCATGCCTCGAACGAATGTATGCAGCATTTATTAGAGGACAGTGAGCTTGCATATTGACAGCTGATAGTTTGACGAAGTCAAGGAGTAATTTATTGAAACAAACCCAAAAACATTACTTGGCTTTTACCATTGTTCAAAATACAGCCTTCTTGCACCAATAAGTAAGCCAGGTTAAAATAATTTAAGAACAGTAACAACTGGCAGGAAACAGCAGGTCAGCTGTATCAATATTCCCACAAGTGGAAATAAATTGAACAATGTATTAACGTAGTTGAATTATTCCAGATATTTTTAGGTATACAATTTTCATAAAATTTACATTTTAAAATAATGGACCAAAACAGTTTATACCTGAATGATCTGTCCTTTCCTGATTTCCAGTTAAAACTTGATTCCAGACAAACAGTACGAACTCATCATTGTTGTAACTGTACAGTAATTGCAACAGATTTGATCAGTCGTGAATTCATCCCAATTATTTTTTGAGGAGAGTACATAATTTCATTTTTTTTTTCATATTAAACATATGTTCTACTACTAGTTCAGAGACGAAGTTATTTGTAACACAACATTCATTTCAGTGATGTAAGAATTTAATTAATGCAAGGAAGCACAACTCTAATGCCAACTTCAGTTCTTAAGGTCCCAATATCTGATGCTGAAATTTCTCTACCATTCTCTATACCTTACTTGGAGATATCAATTAGGTTAGTGCAGTTTGGAGTATTATATGTGAATACTTATGAGATGACAGTAGTTGATGAACTGGCTGTTAACTTAGTCTTTGCATTATACCTTTTTCTGCCATTGACCTAGATGGATTTTTATATTCACTTGAGATTTTCTGTTGTCTCTTAGTTTAGATTTCTAAGTATTCATACCAGCCAGCATGCCTAAATAATTTTCTGTTGCGGGAAGCACAGAAGAGCCAGTAAAATATGGAGAGAATAAGGGATAGATACTTGGAAACAATGAAAGAGGAGAACTCAAAACATATTCATTAATATCTTCATTAATGACCTGGATGATGGGGCAGAGTGCACCCTCAGCAAGTTTGCTGGTGACACAAATCAGCAAGGAGTGGCTAACACTTCCAGAGAGCCATGCTGCCATCCAGAGGGACCTATGGATGGCCTTCTATGATGGGGCTACGGAACTGATGGACAGGGGCAGAGCTGTTGACGTTATCTACCTGGATTTGTGCAAAGCGTTCGACACTGCCCCACATGACATCCTTGTCTCTAAATTGGAGAGAAATCAATTTGATGGGTGGACCACTCGGTGGATAAAGAACTGGCTGGATGGCCGTACGCAAAGAGTTGTGGTCAATGGCTCGATGTCCGGCTGGAGACTGGTAACAAGTGGTGTCCCTCAGGGATCGGTGTTGGGACCGGTCTTGTTCCACATCTTTGTCGGTGACATGGACAGTGGGATTGAGTGCGCCCTCAGCAAGTTTGCCGATGACACCAAGCTGTGTGGTTCGGTTGATACGCGGGAGGGAAGGGATGCCATCCAGAGGGACCTTGACACGCTTGTGAGGTGTCGATGAGAAAATGAACATGAGCCAGCAGTGTGCGCTCGCAGCCCAGAAAGCCAACCGTATCCTGGGCTGCATCAAGAGAAGCATGACCAGCAGGTCGAAGGAGGTGATCCTGCCCCTCTACTCTGCTCTCGTGAGACGTCACTTGGAGTATTGTGTGCAGTTCTGGTGTCCTCAACATAAAAAGGACATGGAACTGTTGGAACAAGTCCAGAGGAGGGCCACGAGGATGATCAGGGGACTGGAGCACCTCCCGTATGAAGACAGGCTGAGAAAAGTTGGGGCTGTTGAGCCTGGAGAAGAGAAGGCTGCGTGGAGACCTCATAGCAGCCTTCCAGTATCTAAAGGGGCCCTATAAGGATGCTGGGGAGGGACTATTCATTAGGAACTGTAACTGAATGGGTTCAAACATAGACAGGGGAAGTTTAGATTGGATATATGGAGGAAGTTCTTTACTGTTAGGGTAGTGAGGCACTGGAATGGGCTGCCGAGGGAAGTTGTGAATACTTCATCCCTGGCGGTGTTCAAGGCATTCAGGTTGGATGGAGTCTTGGGTGACATGGTTTAGTGTGGGGTGTCCCTGCCCATGGCAGGGGATCAGAACTAGATGATCTTAAGGTCCTTTCCAACCCTAACTATTCTATGATTCTATGATTCTGTGACCTCCAGAGGCTGGATAAATGGGCTGGTGAGAACCTCATGAAGTTCAACAAGGCGAAATTTGAAGTCTTGGGGAGGAGCAACCCCAGGCACCAGTAGATGCTGGGGCGCATCCACCTGGAAAGAGCTTTTCAGAAAAGGAGCTGGGATTCCTGCGTGAGACAATAATGTGCTCTGGCAGCCAAGAATTCTAATGGTATCCTGGGCTGCATTAGGACAAACGTTGTCAGCAAGTGGAGGGAGGAGATCCCTCCCCTCTCCTCAGCAATGTTGAAGCTGTGTCTGGAGTATTGTGCCCAGTCTGGGCTCCTCAGTACAGGAGGCAAGGACATACTGGTAAGAGTCCTATTGGGCCACAAAAATCATTCAGTAACTGTAGCATCTCTCCAGTGAAGAAAGGCTGACAGAGCTGGTACTGTTCAACCTGGGGAAGAGAAGGCTCAGGGGGTTCTCATCTATGTGCAGAAATACCTGAAGGGAGGCTGAAAAAAGGACGCTGCCAGGCTCTTCTCAGTGACATGCCCAGAGGCAATGGGCACACACTGAAACACAGGAGATTTCCTCTGAACATCAGGAAACACCTTTTCACTGTATAGGTGACCAAACACCGGCACAAGCTGCCCAGAGAGACTGTGGAGTGAATATGTCCAAAGAGAAATTCAAAAGTCATCTGGACATGGTGCTGGGCAACTGGCTTTTGGGGCCCCAAGAGGGCTGGACCGATGAACTCCAGAGTCCTTTCCATCCTCAGCTACTCTGTGATTCTGTGACTTTGAGTGAAAGAAATTCACTTGCATGAAAGTACATTTCTTAGCTTACAAACCATAACATTTTATGTGGGACCAAAGAGAATTAGACTAGATCAAAATTTATCCATTTGTTCAAGGTTCTTCAAAATTTGTCTTTCTAAATAAAATTTCTCACTTCATACTAAAATCAAGGTACTTCACCATTATGCATTTTTTTCTTTCCTTAACATCCCAAAACATAACAATAAAAAATCTAGTATCAACCTCCTGCTCCTTTTGCTAACTTTCAAAACTTCATTTCCTTTTCATTAGTATTTTTTCAAACTGAGCAAAAATTCTATAGAAAACCCAGCAACATTTACCATCTCAAAGATTAAAAAAATTCTGAAACTTACACAGAGTTCTAATTTAGATGCTTTTATCAGCCTTGGTATTTAAAAGTTGGGCTGCATTATTGACAAGATAATTTGCAGAGCATTACTCATGGCATTTAGCTTAAGAGTCCTTACTGTTTCTTATTTCCTTCTGGAAGTTTTAAAACAGAGATGATTACCCAAAGAACAAGTCAGTTCCTTTATCACAATGAAAATTGCCAGTAATAGATTACATGTATAAGATATTAGGAAAACATTATTTTAAAGGTATACATACATGAGTGTTTGTTGCTTTACATGGTGGTTTTCTAGGGGTTTATTTAAGTTCTGTTAAGAATGTATGTTGTTACATATTGTGCCATTTGACTGAGGAATGGAAAGAAAGGTTGAAATCTGAGACAATATTAAAATACTTTAGAAACTTTAAAGCTTTATAATAGTTATTTCAATAAAACTACTTCAAATATTTCTTCAAGAAGGAAACAATTTGGAGTTCAAGTTCAGTGGCGTAATAGCTGAAAATGTATGACAGTACTCTCATTTCCACCACCAAACTATAGATTAGGGTCTTTTTCAGTTGTTGCTATTAGAAATCCCTGTTCCCAGGGGTGCTGAGCTACCATAAAAAATTGCTTTGGGCAATGCTTTGAGATAAGTTTTTAAAATAAAGCATAGGGGATTGGCTTGCAACTCCCACTTGTGTTAATAGGAGCTATCAAGGCAAATCTCTCATGGCTTCATGGGAGAAAAAACTCCAGAGTATTAAAAGTTTCGGCCTGAGGATTATTTGGTTTTGATACATATCCTGATAAAACCATGCTCTAAAATAAAATAATTCAAGCTAGTGATTTCGGTTATTTGCTGGGACTCTTAATGCCCAGTAGATTGTGTTAAACTGAAATTCCACTGATGAAGTAGTAACAATGTAAGTATTTCCTAAACATTTGTGGAAGAAAGAATGATAGTTTGGCTGAAGAAATATAAATTTTCAAGACAATATTATATGATTTTATCTAATTAATTACATAGAAACTTTTTATAATAAACTTTTATGTTTTTCACTATCTAATACAAAATGCTGTTTGAGCTTCACTTGGATATACCCCTGTTTTTTAGAATGTTAGTGTAGTTGATCTGAATGTAAATGGCTCTTAACTTCTCATTCAGTTTCACATTTTCCACTTTGATGTAAGTTACAGTGGTAGACCAGTCCATCTTCCCTCTTCTAGGACATTTCATTCCCCTCATTCCAACAGCTCACATTTCATACAGACCATCTAGGAGCCAGGTCAAGGGTTTACTGTAAATGACTGATACAACAACTTGACACACTTCATCTTCTGAAAAATCTGGCTATGCCTATGTCTCTGGTCCCAGCATTCCTCGAGTACCTAGGCAGTAAAATATACTGGAAACTTCCACTGAGAACCATAATTTTCAGTTCTCCTGGTAATTTACATTAAACATACAATTGTCTGAATACCACAAAAGAAAAAAACACTACATAGGCATATCAACTTAATCAATTTCAGTCAGAGTGCTAGTTTAATTTTATGTATTCTGAATCAGTACTTGGAAGAACATTTTTTCACAGGCTGCTGCAAGACTGCAGGAAAAAGAAAGATTAGCTTTCCAGAATGTAGACCACCTTTGTGAGCACAACTTTTTCTGCCTACATGTTCTACATTCTTTTTCTCAGATAAGGTTTTTTAAAAGAACAAACTTACATCAGAGACAGACTATATCAGCTCAAAGTACTTCTCTAATACAGTTACAAGGCTATAAGCTCAGCACATGGGCTCAGGAAAATGAGGTATTCTGTGTGTAATAGAGCTAAACCCACACTTCCTATAGGCACATACTTCAGGTCCACTTCTTTATGATTTTTTGTTTTTTTTTCTCTACATCTTTCTGGTAAACAAATGGCAAAAACTTTAAATAGTACTCCAGGTGAGATCTCACCAGTGTCTTCTACAACAGCAATACTGCTTTCCTTTCTCTAGTGCAAATACCTTACTTGCCACAACCTCAGATAATATTTGTCATTTTGATAGCCTCTTTACATTGGTTGTTCACATATTTTATGTGATTGATTAATAACACCAAGTTTTATCTTCTTCCTCTATTATTTCCACTCTGTAAGCACCAAAGTCTTGCTATTCCTCCTAAACCTCACACTTCTTACTGCTGTATGTCATCCCATTTTTTTTTTACTCCAATATTCAGTTTTCCATTTTGCTCTGTCTGACAGCCTGGAACTCTTCTGTGCTAATCTCAATATAGTATCACTGTAAAATATTTTACTTTTCATACTGTTTCTCCTAATAGTATCACCTGCATTCTTTTCTTACTCATATTACAATTCTTGTGCTAGTCTATTTTCATTAACTTAATAAATAATTTCTCATGGGAATTATTCCGTAGTAAATCCGATGTCGAGATATATTTTAGCTACTACATTTTCTTTGCCTAGAAAAACTGTTAGTTGAGCCAAGAAAGGTACAGCATTACTCTGGCATGACATGCCTTTGCTGACCCTACCTAGAATTTAATTTCACTTCTGATTTATATAATTAATTACACTTTGATCTGCAGTTGTTCTAAAATCTTCATGAGGTAAGAATACTATGCCTGCAATTATCAAAATTCCACTATTTTCCTTCCTCTAATATACATAATATGCTTGTTTTCCTGCACCAAATGCAATATGACTTGCAGTCTGATGGACTCCTTAAAAATGCTTGCTACCAGATTGCCTTTCTGCAAGGAAATATTGAGTTCAAATATTAAAACAAAACTTAAACAACAGTTTTTGTGGTTATGTGGAAAATATGCTTCAATAATCAGTGGAAAGTTACAAAACTGTGTTTTGCTGACCTCTTTGGTTTGCAATGGGTACCATTAACAAAATAAGTAAATAAATAAATCATGAATATTTATGACCCATCTGCTTTGAATATAGTCCATCAAGTTTAAATGAGACTAAGGATTAAAGCTACAATTTAAAAGCTTAAAACTAGAAGGGTTTATTTTTAACCTTAGGACAGCCCAACATTTAAATAAGACCAATTGGAACTGGGAATGAATATGACATCTTAATTTTATTAATCTCCTTATACTGTTGTGCATTATTCTGAGTCACCAAAATATGCATAGCTTCTGAACATCCTGACACTTTGCTTCGCATTCCATGTTATATTTTAAGACATACATGTCATGTATCACTTGCTAATTGTTTCTGTGGGAGCAGATGAGTAATTAAGGACTTGTGAAACTGCGGCAGTGTACGTTTTTATAACTGATAACATGAACTCACAGGATCGCTGCAGTTCAACAAAGGGCTTAGCTTGCACTGTTCTATAAATAAGCACAGGAAATTAGATTAAAATTTTAAAATTAGATTGCCAAGATACTCAAAAGTGACCATAGGATCATGTGTCTTGTTTTGGGTCCCTCACTAGGAAGGACTTTTCAGAATCCTGATATATGACAACTTCTGAAAATACTTCAGTTTTAGAAAGTCTTTTATTTGTCCAACCTAAAAATATGTAATGCATTTTTGAGAAGGATGTAGCCAAGCTAGACTTGAAAAAAGAAAAGAAAACAGAACAAATAGGACGGCTCTTTCAATTACATTGCTTGTTGGACATGTTATATATAACATTATGGGATACAAATTTTCTTTAAAAAGGTGCATTATAGTCACTAAAGTGCTTCTGTATTTATTAATTAGTATAAAGCATTCTTTTGTAATACTGATAGGCACAATATGAGACTCACAGTTCCTCTCTTAATCATTGCTTTGCAGTTTCATTTAGAAATGTAATGAATGTTTAAGTTTATAGAAACATAGAATAGTTAGGATTGGAAAAGAACCTTAAGATCATCAAGTTCCAACCCCCCTCCCATGGCAGGGACACCTCACACTAAACCATGCCACCCAAGGCCTCATCCAACCTGGCCTTGAACACCACCAGGGATGGAGCACTCACAACCTCCCTGGGCAACCCATTCCAGTGCCTCACCACCCTCTCAGGAAAGAATTTCTTCCTTATATCCGATCTAAACTTCCCCTGTTTAAGTTTTAACCCGTTACCCCTTGTCCTCTCACTACAGTCCCTGATGAAGAGTCCAACCCCAGCATCCTTGTAGGCCCCCTTCAGATACTGGAAGGCTGCTATGAGGTCTCCACGCAGCCTTCTCTTCTCCAGGCTCAACAGCCCCAACTTTCCCAGCCTGTCTTCATACGGGAAGTGCTCCAGTCCCCTGATCATCCTCGCAGCCCTCCTCTGGACTTGTTCCAACAGTTCCATGTCCTTTTTATGTTGAGGACACCAGAACTGCACACAATACTCCAAGTGAGGTCTCCCGAGAGCGGAGTAGAGGGGCAGGATCACCTCCTTCGACCTGCTGGTCACGTTCCTTTTGATGCAGCCCAGGATACGGTTGGCTTTCTGGGCTGCGAGCGCACACTGAAGCCGGCTCATGTGAAGTTTCTCATCGACCAACACCCCCAAGTCCTTCTCTGCAGGGCTGCTCTGAATCTCTTCTCTGCCCAACCTGTAGCTGTGCCTGGAATTGCTCTCACCCAGGTGTAGAACCTTCCACTTTGCTTGGTACACATCATCAACAATGTATTTTTCCTACACTGTAATTGCTTTAGGCATGACTGTTTTCTCCTTGTATGCAAGTAGCTTTTCTTATTAGAAATAATATGCGCTTTACCTAGAAATAAACCTATGCATATAATAATTTATTAGAAATATTTAAGTTAGAATTAGGTTAGTGATGGCTTGGTAAAAAAAACCCAAAAGAGTCTGGATTTATTAAGTAAAACCACCATAGAAATGTATTATGCATTTATGATGTTTCCACATTGAAAATGGAAATATCGGTTTATTACAAACTACCATTATTTCCAGTGCATTTTGTGATTCCTGTCCTGTAAGATTTTTTTTTCCCTAGAAGACTTAGCAAGATTTGTATCTATGATCACCTTTTGCTGTTACTAGTAGAAGGAGAGATCAGCAGCCATACACTGGACAAGTATCTCACTTCCTGTCTTCTGCATATGTCTATTGGCATATAAGAAGCAATTTGTTCATAGCATTACAATTATTCTACTTGGCTTGCATGGACAGTCTTGTTGACTTTTTTCCTTGTCAAGACCCTGACATGAATCCGTAAGAACTTGATCCATGCTATGTACATGAAGCTGAGCTGGTCATCACAGTGAGCTGTGTATTATACATCACCAATTATATCTAAATTTGAGTGAGTGAATGTCTTGTAGTTTCAGATTCCTAGCTACATAATATTCTTGGACTCCTGATTCCCAGAACATAAGGATCATAAACCTCGCATGCAGAATATCATGCTAGTGTTTTCAGGGCATAATGCCTGTTTAAATTGTCATGACACAAATTAAATCAACATGGCTACCACAGTAGACACTGTTGGAGGATTTGGTTTAATAAATCTTAGGACCCTTCTGTTCAGGGTTTACTAAATTAACTTTTCATTGAGGCTGAAGTTTCTTTGCCATCAATTAAATTTATTGCTTAGTTTTCTCCAATTTTAATGTGCTACATACATAGCATCTTCTCCAGTAATTTACTTTTAATTTAACACACTGCTTCCAAAGCAATTGGTTCATCTTACCTTAGTTTCAACAACATGCTTACATGAGACTTGAGTAATTAAATAATTTCCTTTTTTGTTCTTTGTTTTTAGTATTTTTGGACTTGTATGCTGGAAAAAAAAATCTCTTGCTTCTTTGTATCTAAGGCCTTCTAATCAAGTACTTATGAAACCATTGTGTCCTTCAGTTTTAACTGCATTTGTTGGTTGGCTTTACCTTGAAGACTTAATTCTCATTGACTCTTCAACATATAAATTAGATGTTTCACCTGAAATTTGATAGAACATAGATGCTTTCAATACCCTTACTCATTATCTGTTAAGTATGTTCATTAATCAACATTTCCTATTTTAAATAAAAATGTATTATTCTGACACTTGTGATTATGGTCTCCTAGCAACTTTCTCAAACCGTCCCTTTTCATTTCAATGGGTCTAAGACCAGAAAAGAATGAAGATAGCCTAATTCTGTATGTGGTTTAATCCTTTTCTCCATGTGGTACAACTTTAATTTATTAAAGGAATTGATATCTGTAATTTCTTTGGACTAATGATAAAGTACAGTATTAAGCTTCCATTCTACATGTCAGTGTAACCTGTATCACAAAAAGAAAAATCTTTGCCCACGTATTCACTTGGAGCCTGCAGTTAGCAGGCTGATTGTTTTTCACACAGAAAGCTCCAGCAAGGCATCTTAAAGAAAAAACTTAATTCAACAGGATTTTTCAATACCTCAGTAAGAATCAACTTTTCTTCATTTTATGTGCTACTCTCCTCAATCCATGAGGCTGCATGAGGTAAATTTTCTTGTCCCCAGTTGTCAAGTGCCTTCTCCTTTTTCAAGTCCTCCGTAAGCTTTTCTCTGAAATTACTTCCTCTTCTTTTTATTTCTGTCCATATGTCTATAGCTTTTTTTCTCCCAGACCATATTTTTATGTCTTGTTGCAGCTCATTCTTACAAAACTGTGTAAAATCTTCTCCTTAAGTGTTTGATCTTAGAATCTCTGGCACTCTAGGGAACAGCTACACTGCTTTCAGAAGAACACGAAAGTTTATAATACTACAACAGATCCTAAAAGTAACAGCTAATTAAGCATCATATGTATTTGTATATACATTTATGTATGTGTATACTTCTGTATGAAGAAATCCATTTTTTCTTGCTATCAAGGTGCAATTTCTCATTCTTCACCACATTTAAATTTAGGACTGAATAAATCTCTTCACATTGCTTGGCACTTACTCCTTAGCTCCATCTTCATGGATACACAAAGAAAGCTGGACTAATGACAACATCAGTGTTCATCCTTTCTATGTATACCAATTTAAGTATCTGAGCCTATGCTTTAATTTAGATTTGTTAGTTTCCTATATTGTTTACAACATAGTTAAATACAGACACACAGAATAAATTCCACAGCTCTCTGAAGGGGTAGGAGGCTTTAGTTTGGACTCGAGTTTTTGTTTTTATAATCTGCAAAGAACAAGTACAGGTACCTCAAGTGCACTGTCCTCTAGGAGGTATGCCAAATTCAGCTTTTTTTTTTTGACACACAGTCAATATCCTGGTCCTGTGTGGTTTGGAGCCAGAAATAACGTTGGAAATAAAGAGCTTAGGAGATAGTTACGCTTAAAGTCTAGGCTTGCCCCAGTATCCTTGAACTCAAATGGCCATGTGGAGATGTTTTCTATAGCATTGTTCTTAGCAAATCATATAGATTTTATCTTGGAAACATAGACAGCAGAAGTTGGGCTTTTTTGCTTATTCTAGTAGTCACAGGAGGGAAACCACACAGGGATTTTGTCCTGGAAAGAAGTGACCTGAAGAAGCAATAAAGAAGCAAAGAGTACTCTGGAGGCATTCACAGATCCTTCTGCAGAACTAGTGATGTCGAAGTCGGAGCTGATGGCTCTCCTACTGATGTCAATTTTCTGTGGAGGTTAGTAAAAGAAGGCAGCATGCATCCTCTATTTTTATCTATTATGGATTTGTTACACTGTACAATCTGTGAGCATGGCTGCAAAACACGGGAAGGGCCTACCATGAGAAATACAGCTGACATTACTTAGAAAATTACTTCTGGTTGTTTCTAGCTATACATATCTACATATATAGTTGAGCCCAGGCATTCAAAGTCTTCTTGTTCTGATGGAGAATGAGTTTACTAATACTGATGGACACTGTGTCATGTAGACTGACCATAACAGAAAAAAACCAAACCCAACCCTCAGGTCCTGACAAGTTTGTCTTTCAAGTTAGACATAGTCTGTCTGTTAAATCTGGTAAAATCCTGAATCTGCTCAAGTCAACCAAAGTCAGCTGGATCTGGATTTTTCTATTTTCTCAGTCTTTGAACAAAAGTTTCTCTGTTAGGGCTTTCACCAATTCTTTCAGCATCAAATTATACTATTTTTGTAGATATAGATACAAGATTGGATCTTGCTCTGTTTTTAGTTCAGTGATTCACAGGTGTTTGGAGAAATGTTCTCTCATCATGCTATGCTAAGAATAGTAGCAATGGAGAAAAAAACCCTGGGAATAGAAGACTTACAGCAAGACTTAAAGCAGTATAAGCCAACATTTACTTGCCGACTAAATCCGTGCATTTTGGTACTATCAGCTTCTTCTCTAGGGGCTAAATTCAACATCATGTTGAAATTATCAAAGAAATTCATTCTCTCTACTGGAAAATAATAATTCTTTTTGGTTCCTGCTGCTTGCCAGCTACTGTTCTGGTTTCTCTAACTTTCTCCATCCATTTTCATTTTCACCTGAATACATTCTTTCCTTTGTCTCCTTTCCCTCCTTCAGCTATCAGAACTGAATTTGGTATCTACGTAACTTAATGCAATGGAAATACAGTAGGGTGGATTCTATATGCTGTACAGAAGGGAATGAAATGCCAAGAGCGGATTTTAGGCCCATCTCTTATTTCTGGCCTACTGGGATAAAACTTTTGATTGAATTAGCAGTTAATTACTGGTTCTTATAAAAGTAAAAACATTAATTTTAAAATTAAAAACCCAAACAAAACAACAACAAAAAAACCCAACCATCAGGCAAGCCTGTTAGACAATGAAAATTAGTAACTGGTTACATTTTGTTTAACCTCAAAAGAAGATTTTTCTCTACTGCAAGTTATTCACTTATGCACTTGCTATGGAATCAGCACTGTGGGTAAGTTGATAGCCCGTACAGGAAATGAAAGAATGGCAAGCTGATTACTTTATGGTTATTTCACAAAACTGATGAGACAGCAAATTATATTCAATTCCATTAAAAAGACTAAGCACAGCCTTCCCCCCCCCCCCCCCCCCCCCCCCTTCTTAAAACAAAATTCCTACACTCCTTGTGCTGGGATTGGATGATATGATTCTACAATTCAGGAGTCTGCAGAACATCTGCAATGAAATTGGTTTTCTGCAGAAAACTGATGAATCACTTACTGCCAATGACTGGAAGGAAAAGTACTTGTTTATGCCCTTATGTAATAAATTTTTATGAGGTGAAGTTTGCTGTTTATAAAAAACATACTTTCAGTTGCTGTAGATGTAAAATAATAGAATTCAGAATTTAGACCAAAGCATTATTGAAAAGTCAGTCACTAGCAGAATATCATCTACTTACAAAATGCCAAAAAAGGGCTTTTACTTCTATAATAGAATTAAAATTTCCATCCATCTAAGGTCTTTCAAGAGAAAAAAAAAAATAGGGACAATATTAACACAGTTACCTTTGTAATATATCTTAAGGTATAATCAATACTTTAATAAAAAAATATGTATTCTGCCTCAAAAAAGTAGATCGCTAACATAGTGCAGAAGATAATCATGCTCGTGAGCTATTCCTCAAAAAAGCAAGCAATGTCTCTCTGTAATCATGGACAACTAAGTACCTGCTTTTCCTTGCATGCCCCTTCATTAACCATCTCTTTTAAGAGAGAGTCAAAATGCTATCTCAGGGGCAAGAACTGACCATTTGAATGTGAAAAATAATTTTCCTTTATCAAATGTGTTTTAAGACAGTTGTATGCCTGCAAATTAATTAGTGGAGCTAGTTTTGAGAATTTAACTGAAATAATTGTTTCCTACTTACTTTGGGCGATGGGAACAAAAGTTGAGTTTGATTGCCATGCTCTTTTCATTTATTTCTGCATCTTGAGATATTTCAGTAAAAGATGTCATTGCTTGAATATGATTTCTTTTTGGATCCTGCCAAATACTTCCAGAAATAGCCGTAGGTGATTGGAAATGTGCAGATACGTATTTTTAATGACTAATGCATTCTGCATTTCTTTAGCAAAAACTGTTTTGCTGTGGATATGAAAAAATTTATATGCTATTTTCTTCGTACTTCTTATCTCCTTGTCCTGACATCTATATTGGTTCTGCAAGTATTGTTAATATACCAGCCTTTCTTGGATCAATTTATAAGTGTATTTTTATGAAGATAAGGCTTTGTGGCACTAAGCAATGGTGCAATGTTGCTACATTTGCCTGCTGTTGCTGCCATAAATCAGGGGAATTGTGAAAAGGATGTAACTGAGAAGGCATGCTGCAAGTCCACCTACAACATCTGCAAAGGCCAAGTTTGCTTAAACCTGGAGACAGCTGGCCAAACATGACTTAACTGTCATCTTGTTTTCCACAATACTTGTTATAGAAGCTATGGCACTTGGCTAATTGCCCATTTCATGCTTGCATTTGCAGCATGCTCTGGCCATCTGGGTATTGCTTTTGGAGAAGAAACACTACTTACCACATGAAACCATTATGTCGTTTATAAATTGAATGAACAGCAGCAAGTGCAAAGCTTTTGCATGGAAAAGGCCCTTTTCAAAACCTTCATTCTGTTTAGCCTGAAGCCACAGTTCTCCAAGAGCTCTGGTTCCTGGGTCAAACACCACTCCTTGCCCCTAGTCTGGCTCTATTCAGATCCTTTGGGTTAATATGGAACAAATTAGGTAGGGATGGGTTGCTATTACTGATAGTGTAGCAGTTACAGAGATATCACAGACTGTTGTGAAAACTATCCTGAAGTGATGTTAATTATTTGCTCTCTGAATCTACCTTTGAACCATGCTTTTAACAGTGTGACTTTATTATGTGGGGCAATCCATGGGATCCACAACCTTTCGCAGAAGCCTACATCAAAGGAGACTGGAGTTAGGAGTTATCAATAAATACTGTGCTCACATCATACAGGCTTTTGCTAATTACACAGACTATTTTGTGGCTATTATAGCAGGCTATGGTAGTCACTCGTGAGAAACTTAACTACTTAAGTGCAGACTGAAACATTTTCGTCAACGCAAAAGCATTTTCAGAAAAACTTAATTAGCTGTGTCTGTATCGTGAACATTGCTTTTTATGCCATGTCATGAGCTATGCACCTCTACTCAAGTAACTGGATCCCACATAGCATGTTCAAGCAGATGTTCAGTTCCTGTTGTGGTTTAACGCATCTGACAGTATATGACCATACAGTGACAAACTGGCTATCAACATCCTGAATACCAAGCCCCTTACTGTACCTTACTGCACCATGCACAACCATGACTTACATCGAGACTGGGTATAACAGAATTCCTTCAGAGCCATCACTTAACAGGCAGCAGACCTGATTTAAGGCAGAGCAACTTTCAAAACTCACTGGAAGTCTTTAGTGCTAATACAGATTCCAGTAAAATAGTCAATACTGCCACAAACGCTACTTACTGTCTTTGCTTAGAGCCAAGTGTCTTTCTAGTCACCTAGCCCCAATAACTGCCCTGCCTCTTGAGAGAGAAACCTGATCCTTTCTCTACCCTGTCTTTAGGACCCAAACAACATGAGAACCAACTACAGAGGGCAGGCTAGGAATCCTGTTAGGGAATCAGGCCTATTCACCTGAAAGCTTCTACTAAACCTGTAAGCCATGAGGTTTTTTTCCATTAAGAAAATACATCTCTGAGGAAGATCCTTGACAGTTATTGCACCAGAGTTACGCTTCCCAAATGTACAGATAATTTGGAGATGCTAGGTTGGGCTACTTCCTTGGCAGACTGTGTCCTGAAAGACTAGCTAGGTAAGATCTCTAACCTAGACGGCAACACCAGCTATTGGAGGGTGTCTAAAAGCAAGGGAACATGAAGGGACGCTGTGGTCAGGATAATCAAACTTGGCAGCTGTGCAGTCAGAGGTTAGACAGAAGGTTGAAATTAATACAGAAAATGGCAGAAGAAAGGAGTCTTTTTCCCAGTCTCCTGGGCTACTCCAACATGCTAAGATTAGTTCTCCATTACAGCTCTTCCAATACAGCAGAATGCAAAGCAGTTACTAGACTGGCAGTCTTTTGTTCCCTGAATATTTTTGAGGTTTCTGCCTGAAACTAGACTGATTCTTTGAAGATGAATGGTAGCATACTGGGAGACTTTACCGTTACTTTGCACCAGCCTGTTCTCTAAGTAGACTCAAGATCAGACGCATGCAACTAAGGATTTTGTGCGTATTAAAAACTGCCTGAAAGATCTAGAACGACCTGCACTTGCTGATGCACAAGTATGCCCGCATCTCCCATTAGAAATAGGTTTGCATTCTGTGCGCAGTAAAAAGGGAGATTGAGCAGAGATACCAAATCTTAGGTGTGCTCCAGAGAATCCAAAGATCATTGCTTGACCTTAACAGATGCCTCACAAGTACCCCTCTGCATGCTTGCAGTCATCTAGACCCAGTGTCCCAGCCTGAGATGGATCTCCCCATAACTGTTTTTTGCTCTAATGCCACCTATTTGGTCATCTTGCCAGGCTGCACTGGCTCTCATTGAGATGGAGTTAATTTTCCCCATAGCAGTCCTCATAGTGCTGTGCTTTGTGCTGGTACCTAGAAAGCTAATGATGACTCAGCAGTGTTTTGGCTATTGCTGAGCTATGCTCCTACTGCATCAAGGCGGCCTCTTCAACATCCCCCCTCACCAGGAGGAAGATAGGCAAGATCATGGACAGAGAAATAGTCATGACAGCTGACCCAAACTAGCCAAAGGGATATTTCATAGCTTTCATTGCTGAGCAGATGTCACATGCTAAGAGAAATGAGGAGGAAGTTGGACCATTCATTATGAAAGTCTTTGTCCTCCAGAGCAACGGCTACACATACTGAAGCCCTGCTTCCTGAGAAATGGCTGGCCATACTCTGCTGATGCAAAGCAGATAATGAATTTTTTTTTTCTCTTCCTTTACTTCCGTGCACAACCCTCGCTTTTGCTTTATTAAATTGCCTCTGTCTTGATTCGTAACTTTTTCTCCCATTTCACTCTCTCCCCACCACCCCAGCCTGCTGAGGAGGGGAGTTACAGAGCAGCTTGGTGGGCAGCTGGCATATAGCTGAGGTCAACCTACCACACAGATCTTGTCAGAGAACTGGGCTCCCCTGGAATGGTGGAAATATTAAGACTGCAGTAACAATTTCAGTGGATGTTTTGATGGTGATAGCCTGGAAAAATATGGCAGGAAGTTATAATCTACCTGACCAACTCCAATAAGAGATTTTTCCGGAGAATACACAAGTGGTTGACATTCAAAAGGTATAAAACACGGTTTTGAAACTGCTTGCTGGTGTTCTGGTTGTATGCACTGTGACTTAAAGTAGCCTATGGTACCATATTTTTATTGTTGGAAGTAAGTGTCCATCAGCTTTAATATCCATCCTGCATGTCAAGTCATGCCCCAACATTACCTTCTTTGTATAAGCCAACACAGCTTCCTAGCAAACACACACAAAATGTACCAGTCATCAATTTATTGCTATGACTACTCTGCTCAAAAGGAGAATTATCAAAAGGTTACTTTGCTTTGGAACCTAAAATGCTGATGGATTTTTCAAGAGGCATTAGACCATCTCAAAGACAGGGCTGCAAATACATTTCTTTGGGAAGAGCTATTAAATAATGTGGAGGGACAATTCATACAGAATCACTTCAGGACCAGCAAGTAACTCCAGGATATTCTCCAAAAGACCTGCCAGTTTTGATACTTCTAATAAAGGCAGCTTTGTACATGCTGGTTCGAACTGCAACTGTGAATAATAAATCCGGCAAGCTGCTGATACACACATTTGATGGCAAATAATACATTGTGGCACAGTAACTGGAAGCAGTTGCTCTGAAGTCTCAGCTCACAGAACAGTAGCAGCATTAATGAAGTTTGTGGCTGCCCAAAGATACTTACAAACCTGCTAACTATATTTAATTGCATCAGATGAAAGCACTGTGTGTCACTCTAAAGATCAAAACCTAGAATTTAAGATCTTCAAACAAATAGGCTGGTGGGTTGTTTTAATCAGACACTGAAGAATGTAATAAACCATTTCATAAAAGTAGATCAAAGACTGGATCAGTTGTTACCATACTATTTTTGGGACTGACTACTTACGACAGCCAATCAAGACCACAGCTAGTATAATGCTATTTACTCAAATTCTCAAAAACTTACACAGTTAAAGAACTGAAAAAGGATGCAATATATTTTTGTGTTAATGACACGTTTCTGGGCAAGACTTCCTGTTAAAAAAATGATTGCAATTTTTAAGAAAATAACTCATACAGAACCAGGGCAAATAATAAATGGATAGTGTTAAAACAGGGGATAATAACAACATTGCAAAGCTGACAGACAAAGCAAATAGTAACAGTGAAAACCAGGATTATCTATTTTTTTTTCTTTTTTTTTTTTCCCCCATGTGTCTACATGCACATAACTGCATTGATAGTTTTTTGGTGTGGCAGCAAGCCATTACTGAGGTCTGGCACCCACCTTGACCACACACATAAAAAATCAAAAGAGTGGCAAGTCCCAAAGACAGCATACTGTCAGTTATCTCCAGCGCCTCTGAGTCAGAAGACTGTGGGTTACCTTGGGCAGCTGCCACATTCCAAAGAATGATGGACTGTGTGCCTCAGCTTTATAAGAAGAGGAAAGTGGTCACATATACGTCACTGAAGATCATGGCTGAGTCAGAAATGTAGTTCAGTCACCTCATGGAGGTCTAGAAGGTGCACTGTATTCGTACAGGAAGTGGTACAACACCTGTAGGCACATGTTCACTATGGAGTATCTATATGTCTACCAGAGGGATCACTTAGAGCTTATGGTCTATTGATAAGAAAGCAATTCTGAGCACATCCTGTTATGTTAGTTTAATACGACAAAAACTCTTACGAATCTGCTGAGATGACAATCCATCTTACACTTTTCCTTTTTTCAGTGGAACCTCACACTGGAATTAAAATTTAAAACATCTGAATTTAAAATTATTCTTTAGGCATGACAAGATGACTTGCCCACTAAATTCATCTACTAGCTAAGTTGTTAATGGCAGAAGCTTTAACAAACTTGAGAAAAATCCGTAAAAATTGGTAAAAGCTTAATGGGCATCTTCTGTATCTTTGAAGGAAGTATACAGCATGAAGTTAGAAAGTTGCAGGCTAACAGACTCTAGTTCTAAGGAAGAATGACTTGCAATGTAAGGGTACCAAAGTGGGATCAAGTAGTCTGACAGAGCAGAAGAGCTGGTAAATTATTTTTCATTCCTTCAAGGAGGCAAGTTGGCTCTTTTACTCAGTAAACTGCTAAGACCAGTAAAGATATATGTTACAACAAATTGCAGACTCTCAAAAACCATCTTTAAGCTGTCTGTTTACAATACTTTCTGAATTTTTCCAGTAATCTCTTCAACATAATATTTCATGTACAGTATAAAACCAAATCAACATCATATCAGGTGTGCAATTCTGTCATTTCAACCTTATATTTCAATGGCTGAAGACTCCGTACCTCCGAGCCACATTTAGGGCATGTAAAATACATATCAAATAAATAGTTGCTTTTAATACAGTAGTAACAAAAAACATGTGAACATCCTATGGTATGAGGCATAGTAGGCCATTCCCCACATAGTGAACATTCTTTGCAGTGAGCTGTTAATGTGTTTTTACTATTGGAAAGACCTGCAATACGCGAGTAGCAAGAAGAAATCTTAAGTTTCAGTTTCTGTACATTAATAAGTGGCAGCAGATAGATCAGAAATTCAGCAAAGCCATGCCATAATAGCTCCCTGTTCATGTATTCAAATCCTATTTGACGAACACTTTGTGGCTTGCAAAAAACTGACCTAATTCCTAGAATGCGTTCTGTTAATGTTGCAAATGTTCCTTTCTGAAGAAAAATCAGAAAATTTAGAAGACCACAAAGTTTAAGAAGTCCAGCTCCAAAGTTAACACAACTCTTAATTTTGCAGAAAGATTGCATTTGACGATTGCTAAATAAATCATAACATCTTTCTTCCAACCATCTTCCACCAACAGTTAAAATAAGATACCATAACTTCTGATGTTTGCTCAGAGGTTGGTATTTCTCTGTCTGAGATAAGTTATTCTTGTATTGAATATTCAGAATAGCCTGTCCCACAGTTGCATTCTTTGAGTATATAGTGAATCTCCACAATACAAGCCATAAAAATGCTTTTACTTCTGGCTCAAACTGAGCCAACACCCCGGGTTTAAATCCATGAAAACAGCTGGTAAACTGTGACCACACTAGTTGTTCCAGGGCTTTGTTTAGTTCAAGAGCATCAAGTTGACTTATTCTGAGCACAGGATTCACACTCTTTTCGTTTCCAATGATGGATGCCATTTCTTCACAAAAACCTTTCTAGGAATAAACACAAATAGATTTTAGTGTAAACAGAGCATTTCCTATTTTTATTCTTATGAAAAAATAACAAACTTGGTTTTATGTATACCTACATATCCATATACCTATACCAGCAGTAAACAATAAGTAACAAAGAAGGCTGTTTAGGATGTACATTACCATGTTATTAATAAGCTACAGGTCCTTTCAGGAACCTTTACATTAACAGTGAAAAATTTCACCTCAAAGGAAACTGTTTCTCACAAACAGTAACATTTATATTTGGTTATAGAGAAGTGTTTAACACCTTACAGATATTTAGAAAAACTCCACAGATTTAATATTACACTGAATAAATTAAAAACCCCAGTATTTTGCTGGGCATATCTGAAATATTGAATTGGACCTTAAAATAGAAGTCCACAAACAAGAACTATAAAATTATACTTTTTTTTTTTTTTTTTTTTTAATGGAGAAATAGGGAAAGTGAATTTACTAACCAAAATCTACAACAGAACAGTGGGTGGATAGAAAATATTGTTATATGAATACTTCACTAGCTGCAGCTGAAAGTAAAAATCTTAGAAATGCTAACAAATTTAAGGATTGCATGCAGAAAAATATGAATAAAGTAAGATCAGAATGATGAAACTTGCTAAAGGCAGTGATTAGAGAAGAATCATCATATGAGATTAAAAAAATCTTCAGCATTCAGACATAAATTATCATACAGTACATCACTAAAGCCTGCATATATTTTCTAGTCTTTTGACAGGTGTGGGATTGTATTACTTCTTGTACAACAAATTTCCTGGCAAGATGATTAATGTATACCAGCAACTCCAACAGCTATTTGCTCGTCTTATTCAAGCATTACAAAGAAAAATAAAAATATTTTCTTTAAATTGCTTGGTTTAAGCGTTATTGTATTTGGAATTTTGTGACTAAGTGCAATAAATTACAAAAACAAAATACAGCTAATGCCTCGGTAATGCAAAATTGTGGGGTAACTGATCTTTAGTTCCTTTTGGGCACTAAAAAAAACAAACCCAAAGTGATTTACAAGTGGTACGTTTCAGCTACTACACAACATCTTGCACTTTCTAAACCAGATTTTTTGCGTAACAGGCAAGCAAGGGTCAACAGTCTCCTAAACAAAGCACTGAAGAAGGTACTTCAAATCCTTATTTATAAGAGGAAAACCTGGTATAACACAAACCTGCTTTGAATGAAAGATGCTGTATAGGACCTTATATAGGAATGGTTGCTAATGATGCTAAGAATCCAAAAAAAAAAAAAAAATCCTTCAAAGCAATAACTGTTTGCTGAAACAGAGTGCACCAAAAGCTTTAAAACCTGGTATAAAAGAAGAGGAGCTACTGGAGAGGATCCAGCAGAGGGCCACAAGGATTATCAGGGGTCTGGAACATCTCTTTTACAAGGAGATTGCAGGACCTGGGCCTGTGTAGTCTAGAGAAGACCAAGAGGGGATCCCATTAACACATATAAATATCTCAAAGGCAAGTGCCAGGAGGATGGTGCCAGCTCTTCAGTGGTGCCCAGTGATAGGACAATGGCCATAAACTAAAACACAAGAAGTTTCACCTGAACACAAGGAAGAACTTCTTTACGTTGAGGGTAGCAGAGCACCGAACCAGGCTGTCCAGGGAGCTTGCGGAGTCTCTCTCTCTAGATACATTCAAAACCTTCCTGGATGTGTTCCTGTGTAACCCATTTTAGGTGGCCGTGCTTTGGCAGAGGGGATTGGACTAGATAATCTCCAGAGGTCCCTACCAACCCTAATGATTCTGTCACCATTTGTAGCACTCCTACTGTTTTCCATACCTGGTCATGTCTGTAAGGAAAAAATGTCATGCAAAGCTAACAGGAAACATGATTTTGTTTTTAATGTATTCTGTACAATAGTAGCTTCCAGTTAACTAGGACTAGCTGCATGGGTAGGGCATACAGTAGCTCCACTCAATTTCTTTAAACTCCTCCCTCCTCAGTAGAAATGAAAATACAGCTGAAGGTAGTTTAAGGCCACCTTCTCTGGACAAACAGCTAATGAGGTTCACTGCACCAACCCATGCTAGTCTGACAAGCCAGTACACAAGGGTATACAAAGACAGTATGCCCAACTGCCCATTTCTGTCTTTTCTGTAGTAAGGACTGAAGTGCATGAAGCATGCTTGCTAAACATTATCCAGTATCATCCCAATAATTTACCTCTTCCACTCTGATAAAAAGGTCAACTCAATCCCTACTGGATCTTGTTGTATGGCTTCAAAAACTCCAGCTCCAGTGACTATTCACCCTCCTACCCCTCATCTTCTCATCTCACTACCATTTAGGAACCACAGCCTCTGATAATCATCTACTTGGGAACCTGTCACTCATAAGCCCTGAACCTCCAGTGTCTTTTTCACTTCTCGTAACGCCTCAGTCCCTTCTACTCATTTCACTCCATTCTACTAATTTCCATTACCCTCCTAGTACTGTTCCATATAATTATCAATACACAACATTGCCTTTCAAAATCCTAAATTCAGCTGAATGGGACATCTTATCAAGCAGCTTCCTTGATCCAAGACGATTTTCCAGCGTCAGTTCAACCATCTTTTTTAGCTGACTTCCATTATCCCGGGTGCTATAAAAAACTGCTGTTGTACATTTCTCACAAACAAGATAGGCAAAATCTGTGCAGAACCTTCTGAAGTTCAAGAAAAATGTATCAAATACACAAGATTATGATGGATCATGAAATACACAAGAAAACCCACATACCACTATAGGCTGGGAGCCAACTGACTACATAACTGCTTTGCAAAAAGGGACCTGGGCATTTTGGTAGGCAGCAAGCTGAACACAAGTCACCAGTGCATCCATGCAGTAATAATGCCTACTGGAGTGCACTAGCAAGCATACAGCTAGCAGACTGAAGGATGTGCTTATTCCCCTCTACTTGGCATTGGTGAGTCTATACTGGGGACACTATGTCCAGTTTTGACTCTTTTCCATGAATAGAACAAAAGAAACAACAAACTGAAATAATCCAGCCACTAAAATCCTCAGGGAGCCCCAACACCTGATACATAAGAGTTTGAAGGAACTCTGATTGTTCAACTTGAAGGCAGCTAAGAAGTGATCCAATAGTATATTCCAGAACCTACAGGCTGCAGAGAAGATTAAGTCAAATCTTTCTGTGAGATGGAGTGAAAGGAGAGGCAACTGCTTCTAAGTTGCGGCATGAGGAATTTTAACTGGACATAAGGACACAGGAACAGTTTGTCTAGAGGGACTGTGAAATCTCCATCCTTGGAGATTCTTAAAGCTTGACCACATGATGCCCTTTTCTAGCATTGAATTTATCCTGAATTTTTACAGGAGGATGAAGGGACTAGATGCTTTAAACATCTTCCCCGTAACTTGGAGCTTGACCTTCCCCAAAATTTGTACAAGCCTCATTGTAGAATCTATTTCAATTATGACAATACATACTTTTTTTATATCCATGATCCTTTATAAAATTATATGAAGGAAATAACTTCAGTGAACCTGAAGAACCAGAGTGGGCTGGAATTTTGTATACAGAAAATGGGAACCACTTCTGAACCAAATTCAACCACTGTTCATTAACCTTCAGATTTTTGCAAAAGCCAATCCTCCTTTTTTAAAAAAGTAGAATTAACACCATATATACTGCTTAACTGTGACATATTTAATGCCTCTTCTGAATTACCAACTAGCTGATTGATTCAACTTTGAAGCCACTTTTATATAAGCTACATGGAAAAGGAAGAATATCAGACAAAACCTATTAATACAGATGTACTAATTTAAAATAAATTATGCTTATAATACTCCAACATAAGCAAAGCTTACCAATTAGGTAAGCATTCTCAATTTAAGCAGTAAAACTAGGCAGTGTTCTGAAGTTCTCTGTTGCTGAGAACACTGAAAGTTTGCCATAGGTCATGGCTGTTGAACTGGACCTTGCAAGCCACTTAAAGATTTTATCTATATAGCTTTGATTTTAATGTGTAAGTGCATTGCAGCATGCTAAGTGCTACATACAGGAATAAGTGTGCTGCTATACAGTATGTTTACTTCTAAACCAATTTAAGGTTTTACTTCAGTTACAGGGCAGGTACTTACTTCCCATAGACAGACATTAATAAGTAAAGTTTGAAATCTGTATTTTCCTATAGAAAATGTCTGCAAATGTCCTAGTGATGTGGATAAACAGCCACTGTTTCTTTGAGAGAAGAGGCCTAAATTCTAATCTGTATTTTGCTATAGTTGGAAATTGTCATTAAACTCTTTATGGTGTCCATTTTTTCACATGATAATAAGAATAAACAAATGATAATGAAGTTTTCTGTTTTAAAATTACTTGATACAAAATCCTTTCAGAAATTTGTTAGATTTTTCAGGCTTTACTATCTTCACAAACAGTTGTCCCAGAGTCAGAATAAATGAGAACTATTCTGGTTTAAAACTAGATTATAAACAGCCTGTAAATGTCAAAACATTTAGCTTGTGCTTTTAATATTATTTTTGCATTCCACATTCTAGTGAGCTGCACAGATTATAAGGAGAATGTTGGCTTTCCTCCATTTTCTGCATTAAATTCTATTTGTCTTTCCTTACTCTCCTATTTGGTCTACTTTACATTTTTTAAACTTAAGAGCTCAGAATTGTACAGCCAGTCATGAAAGAGGCAAATATGAATGATCAGTTAAGGATACTACCAGGCTTAGCTCATATGATCAGAATTGAACAGTCAAAAATCAGGTAAATATACATAAACCCGCTCTGTGTGATTAACTTCTTACATCGATATCAATATGCCTTGATTCCCTCAATTTTACACCACCACAGGTATCACATAGGGAAAAAAAAAAAAATTGCCTCCCAGAATAAAACCACACAGAATGCTTCCTTAAATAACCTATACTTTGGTGTTTTTTTTTTTTTTTACTAAACAAATGAACAATGTCACTTATACAGTACACTGTGCAGCAAAAAACATTATTGTATATAACCAGGGAAAGAGAAATTTCTTCTGGTATATGTTAGTGCTGTTATTGAGCATTGTACAAATTATGAATGAATATATTTTATTTGAAAACATGTTATTGACAGAAATCTATCAATAGTAATGTGAGTATTGTCAACAGCCTGCCAATATTAATGTAATTATAATTAAGGGGATAACATGGATTTCAGCTATAATACCAAGTAACATCTCCTGCATTGGTGCTATCAATATAAGCACTATTATTGACCTGTTCTGGGACTATCAGTATGAAATGTATTACCATCAGACATATTTGTCAATGCTTTCTGCCCTCAAAAAAATCTACACTTAAATTTACAGGTCTGTAAACTTTGCCTGCAGAAATATACAAATCCAAGTAACCTCTAGGGTGTCATTTCTTCCATAGGGCTATTATTGAGTAATCAAGGGGTTTCTACTGTCTCAGTGTTACCACAATTGCATTCCCTACTTTTCTAGCATTCTCATTAGAAGATAGACAAATATATGCAGAATCTTCAAAATATTTTTAAGCATCATTTGTCAAAACACTTTTGGGGAAACCAAATAAAAACTTATTTTAAGTAAAAAATGAGCTTTTTTCCGTACAGATCTAACTTAAAATTGACTTTAGGATGCAAGAAGTAGCATGCCCATTCACTTCACTGAGTTCATGACTTAACTCTTGGATAATCTCTTCCGTGGAACCAAAACATGTAGTTTGAGCACTGTACTTCTGGAGAGATGAAATGGACCACAAGAGACTACCTAATCCTAACTCAGCATGAATGCAGGCTCAAGAATATCTTGACAGGTATATAACTACCAAGAAAGCCAATTCCATACTTTCTCCAGATAAAACACTGGGACAGACTATCACCCTAATAATTGCAAAGAATCTATTTCTCATATCCAGTCTAAAGCATCCTTATTAGAAATAAAGAAGGGTTTCATTCCACAGGAAAAAGACAATAAAAATGGAGAAGAATTTCCAGTTTTTCTGCATTTTCTCAAGAGGAAAGAGCAGTGAGGCATTCGAGGGGACCAACTTCATATTGATTCGCCAAACTATACAACATCTCTTCCCTACAATATGTCTGGTATGATCCTCCAGGGAAAAAATAAACAAAAAAACCCTCGAACCAACAACAAACACCCACAAACAAAAAATCAACCAAACCAACCCCACACTTCATTTTTTCCAGCAGCATAGACAGTATTTACCTTGAGCTCTACTATATCTTCAGATCTTTTTCTGTCATTTTTTCTGTCTTAATAATTATTTCCTGTTTTGTATTCATGTATTTGAGTTTTTCCTCTTAAATTTAGTGCTTTGTACTTGCCTGCATTGCTTTAATCTTATTGATTTCAGAGTTTCTCTCTAAATTCATCAAAAGTATTCTGGATTCAGATCTTCTGTTCAAAACAAAGAATAAAAAAAAAAATCAAAAATTTCAACCCCTCTCCAGCTTAGTAACTCTCCATCGGTAACTTTTGTTAAATGTGTGTTCTCTTCAATCATCCAACTCATTAATGCCTTTTCATCTTGACAGGGTACTATAGATAATTACTCTGTAACGGCAATTTTTCAACTTGATGCTGATAGCATCAGCATTTAATAGAGACAGTATGGATATTACATTTTCCTAGCTTGCTTATGGAGGGTAAAATCTTTACTAAAATCAAGCTGTATTGTAACTAAAGTTTTCCTTTTACTTACTAAGCTTGTCATCCTTTCTAAGAGAAGAAACAGACTGAGGTTTCTTATGAACAGGTGACATCAAACTATATTGGCTGTCTTACAAACTCTCTTCTGCACATTTTTAGATACAAATTAATTGCTGAACTATTTACTCCTGAATCTTTATTTGGAACTGAAACTGACATCTTCAAGAATTCTCTTAACACAAGAATAGAGAGACAGAAACACACACACACACAAATTTATTTTGCTGTCTATTTTCACTCTCTGGGACATTAAATAAATAAATAAAACCAGCAGTGCCTAATTCCTCAATCATTCTAGGATGAATTTTATTAGAATTTGCCATTTGAGCACATTTATATTAAGATTCCTTAGGCTATTCTTTTCGTGCCTTGGTTCCACTCTTATTTCCTGTCTAAGATTCATTTTATGAAAGTAGCAGGTCACAATATATCTCTTTTATAAAGTATGAAGTAAAGAATCAGCCTTTGAAAATCTGTTACTTGTTCTCCTTTCTTATTTAGCAATAGGTCTAGGTAATAGACCTCTCCATTTGTGCCTCCTCTCACTTAAATTTTTGGACCCTTTCATTGATTCTTTTTTTGTGCTTTGTAAATTGAAACTTACTTTATTCTTCAGAGTCACTGATTTATTCTTACGTTCCTATGCTATTCATTTACATTCATCGCTAACCATGTTGCATTATTTTTGCCTGGACAACTCTTGATTTTCAGGCTACTGAAGAATTCCTGAGATACATAAAGTCTCTTTAGCATTCATTATTTAATTATAAGCTATCTCAAAACAAAAAAATAACAGCGCATATATTAAAGACAACCTTTTTTTTTTTTGTCTTTTTAACAGACTAGATTCTGCTAAGTCCCCATATTCATATCTATGGCCCAGGCAGGCGGAAGCAGTATGTGGTGGGTATGCTAGGAATCACACCCTCTCTGGAGAGGGTATCACTAACACACCAGTCCTCTTTTCTCTGAGAGTTGCAATGTTTTCGGTATTGTGCATGCAATGTTGCCATGCTGGGTGTGTGAGAGAAAGAAAGCCATACCCTCAAGTCTACTACTCCTCCTTTTACGTTCATAAAGTTAGGGTATCTTTTCACCCATCACAAATACACTGAGGAGTGGCTGGGGTTTGGTTTTGTTTGTTTTTGTTTGGTTGGGGTTTTTTGTTTTTTGAGAGGTGGGGGTTTTTTTGAGTTGGTTTTGCATTTTGTTTTGGAGGGTTTTTTTGTGAAAGTCTGTTCCATTTAATTGTTCTTTTCAGTTCCTCTCAATAGCAGAGAATATTTTAGATGTCAACTTAAAAACAAACTTTAAAGATAAGAAATCACGTTATACGTATCTAGTTAATTTTTAAATTTTCCTTTACATAAACTGTTCTCATAAACCACAGAAAATGGAAACCAGCTGCTCAAAGCCTCATGTCTTAACATTAATTCTCATCTCTTGCTTGCTCATCAAGTTTAGAGAGAAAGATCCTGAGATCAAAGTCTAACTGGGAGCCCCAACTGTGCTGTCCTTAGTCACTGTAAAATTAACTTATCACTATATCATTACCTCAAATAATCTTACAAAAGATTGATTTTGTATTACTGTCTGGATTTCTATATACTTCAGCTAAATACCTATCATTTCATAAAGAACATAAACTGATTCCATTTGGAATAACTACTAACACTAATTGAAAAAACAGCAATACACTGCAATCACATAAAATATTATTTATTTCTTATATTCCTGGGAGGCAGGACTATTTCTCAAAACAGACAAAGGAAAACACTGAATGACTGTGCAATGAATCAATCCCATAGATTAAGATTTTCACTATGGAGGCTAGGTAAGCAAAAATTCCAGAATCCTAAATGGTACAATTACATTTATTATCCGAAGACCAAGTACAAGACAAAGACATGTTCAAATCACCAATTGCTTTTCTCACTTTAACTCATAAAGCTTAGATTTCATAAAATGGTATACAAGAGGTTAGCTACTGCTGAATGCCTGAAGAGAGCAAGAAAAAGTAAGGATAGCTCATTGATTTATCTTCCATAAACTACCTGCCAGAGTCAAAATATTAGGGCTTCAAGTTACAAAATCAAAACCAGCTCAGAAGAGTCAGAATTGATACAACAGTAATAAAGAGCAGTAGGAAAGTGCTGCACTGTTAGAAGCTGTACATCAGTCATTTCTGTCAGTATTTGATGGAAAATGAAAATCATGCATCAGTGTAATACATTCTCTCGTTGAATGCTAGCAACCAAGACTGCTACTGGCCACTGCTAAAGATATGCTGAATGCTAAGAGCAACCACTGACTTCAGAAAAATTTGTGACCAGTCAGCACTCTTAAAAAACAGATTATCAAATGCAAACAACTAGATCTGACAGACTCATTACTGCATAACTAATATTTAAAATGCTACATTTTAAAATTTTGTGACGTTAAATTTAAGGCGACAAAAGCTCAAAGTACATTTGCATTCCCTGTAGCATAAAAGCCAGATAATGTCATCCTACCAACCTTTTAAGTATGGCCCTAATTTTCATTTATTAGAATAGACAGGAAGAGTAGCATGTAACACGTAACAATTCCTATGTTGAATCGCTATTATTCTTCACCCCACATCCCATTCCTCTTTTTCCTCTCATCTTATTTCCTTTTTGTCACCCCTCTTGTTAGTACATCAAATTGCAAATTCAGTGCTAGAGATGTCAATTCTGCTTTTAAATTCCCATTCTCTGCTGTACTAAATGAAATATCTGTTGTTCCTTTTAATTAAATCAATGATAAAAGAACCTCAAACCTTAAAAAAAACAACCCAAAACCAAAACCAAAACTGCATTGTAACTTAAGACTTTCCAAAAGCCATGGTTCAAAAAAATCCCTTGAACACTAAGATGAAGGCTCTAACATATATAAGACCCAATGTCAACTCTTTTTCTTTAGAGCTAAGTATATGGAGAAGTGCCTTACATTTACTGTTGCCAAATCAAAATGGTGCAGGACTCTGTTGTTTAACAGAGTTGCAATTGTGATGGTTAAACTAGGAAGGAACAGCCCCTTGGAAGGAAGGGAAAATATTTCTGACTAAACCAGTATCAGGATGTGTAAGAGCATGAGAAAGATAAGGATCCCTTGTGCTACGAATGTAGGGCTCAACTGCTGATGAACACATAAGAAAATGACAGGGAGACCCTTGCATTTGAAGAGATTTTGGTTATGAGGAGGATATGAAATTCTGATACACGGATGGATAACAAAGTTATATTGCATTACATGTGTAAAAGTGAGAAGGATGTAAACCTTAGTAGATGTGCCATCCTTTGTGTAAAGCAGATGAAACATCACATGGTGGCATAGGTATGCATCTCAGTTTCAGAATAGTTCAAAGACAGAACATGAATGCATGGTTGTAGGCCCTGTGGACAATTAAAGCCTTAGCTCTTCAATTGCTGGTTACTGTTACCTGAAAAGTCGGCCTTATACCTCGTGACACATGTAATATCTGCTTTTCACTGTAGTAAGGTCACTCTGTCTTTCATAGCCTTATTTATCAAGAACTGTGTCAACTGCTATTTTATGCATCTTTTCCATGCTCCTATCTTTCTTCCATTCAACACTACCAAAAGGGAAGAGGGGGAGGGAGAAGTAAACTAACTTAAATTCCCATTTCACAGCTCTGTGTTTCTGTTCTTCTCTCACCTGTCTGATCCATATGAACGGATCACTAGATTGGTGTGGAGATAACAGGAAGAAGATTGAGAAGATATGTAGACGGGATTCAGAACCAATGCCTGTTCCCTATACTCTGATACAATTTACCACAGGTGACAGAACACTGAAATTTTGCATTAAACACCTTAAGCTGATAATTTGCCCAGATTTTATTCTACCTTTCTTGCTTTTTTACATATATATGCATACCAACTGCACAGTCATGAATATTCAGCAATATGCAAGTGTAACAACAGTGATCCAAATACTGCACTGCAGCAACATAATGTCCTTTAACCTTTTCTTAAAACTTATTAGATGAGAAAGTTAAAATCTGTCCTAAATGCACAGATAACTCTAAATTAACTTCTGTCCACATCTGTACCAAAATAAGGACTGTATATAAAAGCAACGCTTTTACAGACTGTATGTAGTTATGATATGTTACAGCCAAGAAGGCCCCATTTCAATAAAAAGATAAGCCTGCTCACTGTCATTTTTAAGTTTGGACTCTGTATTATATGGCCAAACTTATGAATAATTTGATCTAATTAAAATCAAGAACTCTCAACTGGTGGAAGGATAAAGAATAGTACTTTACCTGACATACATGTCTCATTTTTTCAGCTTGTGTTCTATATGAACATGAGCTGATGTAATTTCTGACAATAAACATAATTCCCTCCCATCTTCCTTCAACTATGTATTGCCACCTTTTCATACAGACTAGCACCAAAATTCATTTGACCTTCTACTGAACTGTTCATGCATTTTGAACTGGCAGGAAATAAGCCTGTTTAAATTTGGTTTTCTGTTGATTCAGTACACAAACAGGTCAGCACAACATCAGGTAAGACGCATGCAGAACCATTACGAGGAGCATCAGGGCCAGAAAAAGCAGGTAGTCATGAAACTAGCTTCCTTTGAATCTCAGCATCACACTCTTGCATTCACTACCAGTCAATAGAAAGATAGAAACCCAAGCTCTTCGTTTGACTAGAATTGTTCTTATGGTCTTCAAACCCAACATGCTGAATGTGCAAAGGTAATATCACCACAACATTGTAAATACAAATAATGAAACTTTTGGCTACCTTTCAAAACTGAAAAGGAAAAAAAAAAAATTCTTTGCTCAAGTCTGATGCAGGACTCATGCAGACTGGCAGGTGTGAGGCTACTTTGTTTAAATAAGTAATGCTATGTGATTCCTCCCCACTCTTACCTTTTTGATATGATTGCACTTTGAAATATTTGGCATACACAGTGACTAATAGAGATGCTGGGAAAATTAGATGTGCCCAGTGTCCCCAAATCTTAACAGTTTTATTACTTGGCAATTATGGTAACTTTAAGCACACAAGGGAAGACTGATAGGCTTTCACCACATTCCCTTCAATCCTATAACTTCATTAGCATTTTACAATCCACTGGCACAGCTGCACACACGTATTAGAAGTAACAGTTTAGAAGAGGGATAATAATTTCCTTACTAGGCAGCCTTAGCTGTACACTGTTCAGCTTCTACAATCCCTCTGCGATTCCAACATCAATTTCCCTTCATAATTTAGTTATGCCCCACAGTGTCATGGCCCTTTATTAATTTCTTTTGCAGGAAAAGTTCCTTTCTCCTTGCCAGCCCCCTTCTCTGATATCTTTTGACAGCTCCTCTGCTTATAGAATTAACAATATTATTTTTTAATAATACTATTATTTAATGTATTTGTCAAGTCTTCTTCAAATTTAAGTTTGAATTATTTCCTTTCTTTTCCAACCCACTTCCAGTATTAGCAAAAACAGGCACAGTGGAGAACAGTGGTGGCAGAAAGCATTTTGAGAAAGACTGTTCCCAGGAAGCTGATACAAACGCAATTAATATTAGGAGTGATTCAGCTTACTTCTGAAGGCAAAAAAAATACATAGATCTTCACAGGTAAAGGAGGAAGTGCTCAAATTCATAGTTAACCTCAATTCCAGAGCTACACAACTGCCATAATTCCTCCCTCTTCCTATACCATATGTCTGTCCTCAAAGTTTTTTCTTTCTCAGAATTTTTACTCTTTCTTTCTCTGAAAAACCTGCATTTAGTTTCCTTTTGCAAAAGGCCTGAAATAATCTGACTTCCAAATTTCCTGCATTCTATCTCTACACAAACACCCCCCACTCCCTGAAACCCACTACCAGTATCTCTAAGAGAAAAATGTTACAAAGAATCACAGAATCACACAGAATCCCGAGGGTTGGAAGGGACCTCAAAAGATCATCTAGTCCAACCCCCCCTGCAACAACAGGGTAATCTAGAGTACATCACACAGGAACTTGTCCAGCCGGGTCTTGAATATCTCCAACGTAGGAGACTCCACAACCCCCCCTTGGGCAACCTGTTCTAGTGCTCTGTCACTCTCCCAGTAAAGAAGTTTTTCCTGATGTTCACATGGAACCTCTTCTGCTCTAGTTTACATCCATTACCCCTTTTCCTATCACTGGACATCACTGAGAAAAGCCTAGCTCCATCATCCTGACACTCACCCTTTACATATTTGTAAACATTGATGAGGTCACCCCTCAGTCTCCTCTTCTCCAAGCTAAAGAGACCCAGCTCCCTCAGCCTCTCCTCTTAAGGGAGATGTTCCACTCCCTTAATCATCTTTGTGGCTCTGAGCTGAAATCGCACCCTTTCTGTTCTTCTGCTGAAGATTTTCTGTAAAGTTTGGGTATGAACTGAAAATGCTTGTAAATGTAGATCAGATGCATGGCTGCGAAAACCATTTAGGTCGTCTGAGCTACAGGACAGAACCTGCTACCTTCTTTGTCCATAGACAGCACAAGCTGACTCCTGAGCCTTCAACTTTTTAGCAGAACTCACGTTCTTTAAATCTGCTGCTTTTAACTTTATTACTTAAATAGAGGAAGTGCTGTGGAGTAGCTGGTGTTGAGAGCAAACTAGTTAGTTAAGAAAAGTTGCAGCATCACACGCTTTCTCTTCCTTCACTGTAGGAAAATGTATATATTGTAATCAGATCTCAAAAGAAAAAAAAACCCAACAATAATTAAAAAAAAAAAAACCCACAAAAAAAACCACAACCAAAAAATCCCAACAAACAAACAAACAAACCCCCACGCAATGAAAACTACCAAATAAAACTACCTTCTGCTCCCCCCACAAAACCAACCAACCAAAAAAAAAACCAAAACCAAAACTGAACCCCTAAACATAAGCATCCTGCTTGAAAACACCATACTGAAGTAACCCTCTGCTTTAGTCCAAGAGATGTAATAAGTTGTAAGGGCTGTCATCATTGACTGCAGCAGCAATACTGTGAGTTTGAGTCTATTCCCATTTTTAGTCATACACAACTCAGCATCACGTAGGTTGGAAATTTAAATTCACTCTCTGCATGCTCTAAAAAACTGTGTGAAGTTAGATGTTGTTCCTGGAAAGTTAACATTTGGAAACCAGACCTTGCTAGAGAAATTTACATTAGGGTATTCTAGCGAAAGACTGATTTTAATTGCAAAATTATTATCTTCTAATGCACAAGTTACATGCAAGCACAAACACATCTTTTTTGTATTTTGTACCTTATAAGTTGTTCAGCTTAGTATATACTAAACATATGCATAGGACTAATATATGTAGAGGATACATATATATAATCTGAAGTACCAATAGACACTTTACAATATTTATAGAATGGAGTTGGTTGTGATTTAAATAAAAACATGCTTCTCCTGAAGCTTGCCAGCAAAGGCGTCTTTTTTTGAAGTCACTCTGAAGTAGTACAGAGCAGCTTCACTGTCTGAATTTCCTAAAGTATGTGTGTGAAAAGTCCACTGGCAGGTTACCAAATACTGCTTGTGTATTTACTGCAAGCTAAGAAAAACAAAAAAAAAAAAAAAAAAAGAGAAAACTCCAGAGCTGACTGTCACCACACCCCCCCACCTTTTTTATTCTTATAAATGTGATAATAGGGGCAAGGGGAAAGGAATCCGTGTGCTACTGTAAGATCCTGAAGTACAATCCCCCCTGCTCAAGAAGGGGCATCTGAAGCCAGGTGCCCAGAAGCATGTCCAGATGGCTTTTGAATACCTCCAAGGACAGAAACTCCACAGCATCTTTGGTCAATCTATGCCAGTGTATGGTCACCCTCTCAGTGAAAATGTGTTTCCTGATGTTCAGAGTTTCCTGTGTTTCAGCATGTGCCCATTGCCTCTGGTGCTGTCACTGTGCAGCACTGAAAAGAGCCCAGCTCTATCCTCTTTGCGCAGCACTGGAAAGAGCCCAGCTCCATCCTCTCTGCATCCTCCTTTCAGGTATTCATATACATTAATAAGACACCCCTCCACCCCGAGCCTATGCTTCTCCAGGCTGAACAGTCCCAGCTCTCACAGCTTTTCCTCAGTCATGCTCCAACTCCTTAATCAACTTTGTCTACCTATGCCAGGCTTTCCAGTCCTCACGTATACTGTGGAGCACAGAACTGAACAAAGTACTCCAGACATGGCCTCAGCACTGCTGAATAAAGCAAGAGGATTCTTAACAACCTCACTTGACCTGTTGGCAACATTCCTACTAATGCAGCACAAGTTACAGTTAGCCTACTCTGCTACAAGGACATACTGCTGGCTCATTTTCAACTTGGTGTCCACAAGGACCCCCAGGGCCTTTTCTCCAGTATTTCTCCAACAACTACTTTCCAGACCACTGTCACCCAGCAGATACCAGGGCACAGGGCTGATCCTCCCCAGGTGCAAAACTTTTCACTTTCCCTTCTTGAACTTCAGGAAACTCCTGACAGACTATTTATCCAGCCTGTTGAGTTCCCTCTGGATGGCAGCAAGACCCTCTGACCTATCAGTCACTCCTCCCAGTTTAGTCCCATCAGCAAACTTGCCGAGATTGCAGTCTGCCCTATCGCCCAGAAAATTAACTGTCCTGGATTCAGCAGTAGCAGTCATTTTTTCTCCTTCATAGTAGCTGGTGCAGTGCTGTGATTTTGACTTTTGGGCTGGGAACAGCACTGATAACACCGACGCTTTTAGTTGCTGCTCCGTAACCTTTACTCTGACGAAGGACTTTCTAAGTCTCATGCTCTGCCAGGGAGGAGGGGAAGCTGGGAGGAAATAGAGACAGGACACCTGACCCAAACTAACCAAAGAGGTATTCCATACCACAGCACATCATGCCTAGTATAGAAACTGGGGGCAGTTACTCCGAAGGGCTAGATCACTGCGCAGGTCGAGCTGGGTATCAGTCGGCAGGTGGTGAGCGGTTGTATTCTCTTCCTTTGTTATTTCTCTTATTATTATTATTGGTCGCAGCAGTAGTGATTTGTGTTATACCTTAGTTACTGGACTGTTCTTACCTCAACTTGTGGGAGGTACATTGTTTCGATTCTCCTCCCCATTCCTCTGGGAGCTGGGGAAGGAAGCAGGGGAGTGAATGAATGGCTGTGTGGTTTCTGGGTTGCCGGCTGGGCTTAAACCATGACATTAACGAAGATATTAAACAGCATCCGACTCAGTACTGACCCCTGGAATGCATTGCTAACTACTAACCTATCACTAGACTTTCCACCACTGATCATAGAATCATAGAATAGTCAGGGCTGGAAAGGACCTTAAGATCATCTAGTTCCAACACCCCTGCCATGGGCAGGGACACCTCACAATAAACCATGCCACCCAAGGCCTCATCCAACCTGGCCTTGAACATCGCCCAGGGATGGAGCATTCACAACCTCCCTGGGCAACCCATTCCAGTGCCTCACTACCCTCTCAGTAAAGAATTTCTTCCTTATATCCAAACTAAACTTACCCTGTTTAAGTTTGAACCCGTTACCCCTTGTCCTGTCACTACAGGCCCTGATGAAGAGTCCAACCCCAGCATCCTTGTAGGGCCCCTTCAGATACTGGAAGGCTGCTATGAGGTCTCCGCACAGCCTTCTCTCCTCCAGGCTGAACAGCCCCAACTTTCTCAGCCTAGGTGAGGGAGGTGCTCCAGTCCCCTGATCATCCTCGTGGCCCTCCTCTGGACTTGTTCCAACAGTTCCATGTCCTTTTTATGTTGAGGACACCAGAACTGCACACAATACTCCAAGTGAGGTCTCACAAGAGCAGAGTAGAGGGGCAGGATCACCTCCTTCGACCTGCTGGTCACGCTCCTCTTGATGCAGCCCAGGATACGGTTGGCTTTCTGGGCTGTGAGCGCACACTGAAGCCGGCTCATGTTCATTTTCTCTTCGACCAACACGCCTAAGTCCTTCTCTGCAGGGCTGCTCTGAATCTCTTCTTTGCCCAACCTGTAGCTGTGCCTGGGATTGCTCCCACCCAGGTGTAGGACCTTGCACTTGGCATGGTTAAACTTCATAAGGTTGGCATCAGCCCACCTCAGAAGTGTGTCAAGGTCCCTCTGGATGGCATCCCTTCCCTCCGGCGTATCAACCGAACCACACAGCTTGGTGTCATTGGCAAACTTGCTGAGGGCGCACTCAGTGAAGAGGCCAAAGTCTGCTCTCTTGAAGTCCAGGGCAGTGAGCTTGCTGCACGCTCTTCTCACTGTCCTGAGGATCTCGAATTCAACCATCTCGTGGTCGCTGCAACAAAGGCTGCCCTGGAACATCACATTTCCAATCAGCCCTTCCCTGTTGGTGAGCACGAGGTCAAGCATGGCACCTCTCCTTGTCGGCTCCTCTATTACTTGCAGAAGGAAGTTGTCTTCCACACAATCGAGGAACCTCCTGGATTGTTGTGCCGGGCCATACCTTCACTCCATCAGATGTGAGGGTGGTTGAAGTTCCCCATGAGAACAAGGGCCTGCGAGCGTGAGGCTATTCCTATCTGCCTATAGAGCACTTCATCCACAGATTCCTCTTGATCAGGCGGTCTGTAACAGATCCTCACAGTAATGTCTCCCATCGCTGTTCTCCCCTTAAACCCTGACCCGCAAACTCTGTCGACTGTACTGTCGACTCTCTGACAAACTCTCTGTCGATTGACTGTGCTCTGTCGACCACTCCTGGGCCCAGCTGCTCAGCAAGTTTCATACTGACCTCAGTGTCAGCTCACTCAGGCCACACTTCATCAGCTTCTCTATGAGGATGTCCTAAGAGACTTATCCTATGAACTCTTTCAAGCAAATCCATGCAGAGGCCAGAGTCTGACCTCCTGAAGTCCAAAGCAATGATCTTGCTTTCGAATACTTAAGCCATGCTCTCAAAGAAGGCAGGCACTAATATCAGTAACTGACTAAATAAGAAATAAATTACGTTAGTTTCTGCCTGGGACCATACAGCTTAAAGGAGATGTGAGCTAAACTGTAACAAACATGCTAAACTTCTTTTTTTAATAAAATATTACCTAGAGAGTCTTAAAAAAAAAAAGCAACTCTCTGCCCAAAAAACATTAAATATCTAAAAAGTTTTAGAAGTCTGATATTAAAAATAATCTAACAAATATACCTTATTCTTCAGTTAGACTGATGTTTATCCAGAATGAGCTTATTGGTAAGATATTTAGAACATTTCTTATAAAAATACAGTGCCATCTTTTAATTAAAAAGCTTATTCATTTTTATTTTTTCCTATTATCTTATTTTTATTATTATTATTAGAGCACACTTACAAGCTAATTTAATAGAGTTGTATTTATGCCTAAATCGTATCAGTCAGCATTAGCTTGACATAATTTTTTTTTTTCTTTTTTGTTAGATCTTGATTCCTGTTCTTACTGAATAAACATAGCAATTGCAAGTGCAACAGTGCTGTGGGATTTCTTAGGGATTTTTTTTCCCCAAAAGTAGGCCATTATAACCAATACAGAAATAAAGCACAGAGTTAATAGTAATAAGGTACTCATAACAGCAAATTGTTGACTGATTTGTCTACTGTTTAATTTGCTGGTAGGGTTCCTTCAGAAATCTGTTAAACTCTTTTTTCCCCCCCCCTCTCTAAACCTCAAAGCTTTGAAATTACTTTCCAATTGTTTTAAACATGAAAAGGAAAAACATTTCCATACTCTCTCTTTTTTCTTTTTTAAAACTAATTTAATGTGGGTTGTTTTTTTTTTTCTTTCTTTTGGAAATATATGCTTCATTACTGTATACATATATTAATACTGGACTTAGACATTGCTCTCTATCCCTTGATTATTTCCATCTTGAGTAATTTATATTACAATATATTTTTTGTATTGACAGTATGTAGCTGTAAACTTGTTTCTTTCCATCCCAAATATTCTCTGGGTAGCAGTCTTCAGCAATTTTCAGAACTGCCACTTTAAAGGAATACGTAAGATTAAACATAGGAGAAGATCAAATGTCTTTCTTGACTTGCATCAGAGCATTTGATGTCAAAGCACAAATGGAGGTCCTCGGATTAGTAACAGTGTCAAAAACTATCCCAGCATAGAAATTACCTTTCCCATTCTATTCTATGATGGATCTAACGAAGTCTTGATATACTATCAATACCTGTTTGCAAGTTTTGAGTTTTATTTAGTTCATTACAAGAACATTTGCTTCCTACATGCCATGAATCACAGTATCAAAACCTTTCTATGAGTCATTACTGCTCAAAAAAAAAAAAGAAAAAAAAAAAGTTATACCTACAGTCTTGGGGTGTGAGGAATAATAAACGAATCTAATAGGAAAACACGCAGAAGAAAACCTCCCTCCCAAATCTAAACACCTTCCTTGCACAAATCAGACATTTCATATATCTAGCATAGTTCTTAACAATCCACTAACATGAACCATACCATGAAGCACACCACTCCAGCCTTTTAATCAGTGGATGGATTCATAACAAATCTGAAGGCCCATTGCCTTATAAATTAAATTTTTTAAAAATAAATTCAAAGGATGATATTTTATATGCTTGTACTGCTGTACCAAGAGTTCTAAGGGTAACTATGACAGACTTAAGCATCACCTGACTCAAATACATCTAAGTCCATCACTATTAGAAATGCCCAATTTTAATTATTTACTCAGTTATACCAACATGAAAAGTTTCACTAAAGCTTCAATGGGAACTGACTTACTTGGTGAAAAGGTTGATCTCAATAAACAAAACCCCCACAAGTTTGAACCAAGGCAGGCCTAGAAGTTAAAAGGACTTACAGAGGCAAAACTTGAAGCAAAGTAATTTCACCTGCCTTCCCCTCAAGCTTTAAATTGAAAGATGGCAGATTTATATTAGCTATTAGGAAGAAGTTCTTTGCTGTGAGGGCGGTGAGGCATTGGAACAAGTTGCGCAAAGTTGTGGCTGCCTCATCCCTCGCAGTGTTTAAGGCCAGACTTCATGGGGCTTTGAGCAACCTGGTCTAGTAGAAGGTGTCCCTGCCTATGGCAGGGGAGCTGGAACTAGACAAGATTTAAGGTTCCCTTCCAACCCAAACTGTTCCACGATTCTGTATTCAATAAATGTACTCAGTTTTGACTTCAAAATCTGCAAATATATATACATATAACATTGGGGGTTTGGTGTTAATATATAAAAATTGTCATTTATTATTTCATTTATTATCAATTATAAAAATACCCAAACAGCCCATGTCTTTCAACCTCTCACAATACAATTTGTAGGCAAGAAAGGGGATGCAAGTTTAAGATGCTTGCAAAACCTTCATAGACAATAGCGTTAAATGTGTTCCACTTTCCAGTTCACTGACTCTAACAACTATTTAACAATATGAAAAGAAAAAAAAAAAAAAAAAAGCATCATGGTAACATATTGCAAGTGATAAGCTATTAAAATATTAAGACTTTTAAAAATAAAACTAATAATGTTCCTTTCCGAAGAACGTCTGCACAGGCTGACTTCTGACAATTTTTAGTAATAAAAGTAATATCTGATTTATCCATAAGACAAAAAACTATTTTCAAAATATCACTGCAGTGTATAGGATAGCAAAATATTGGAAGGATAATGGACATCCAGGAAGTGAAAAGCAAACTGCTGATGAGCTGAAACAGAAGCATAAAAAGTTTTGTAAAAGAAAGCACTGATAAAATAGATCTTCATTAAAAAAAGAAATAGTGTCAGTCTTAAAGGGAAAACTTTATCAATAACCGTTGCTGAACTGCATATTGATGACAACTTAAATTACACAAGAAACTACTAACTTCCAGTAAAAGCAAACAAATGGCTAAATATTTTGGCATCAGATTTTTCTACAATCTGGCCATACTTCATATATGACCTTGGTGAACACTTCTCTTTTACCAATATGTGAAAGATGATGGAAGATATATATTTAGGGATCAATAGTAATATACAGTGCTGTGGTTTTCATTATGGACTATACCATAAGCAGAATTCATCCCTCTGTCAAAACACATTGGCCATTCAGGGTAGAACTACATTAATTTTGCAGCAAATGGTTTGATACTGACACTCACAAGCTGCACAGAAGTGGATTAACGAAAAACAGACAGGAGGTGCTGTCACCTGTATCAGGCTGGACCTATAGGAAACTTTGTCAGCTATAGCAGCCAGTCATAGGAAAAACCTTTGGAAGTCCGTAAATGGTTCATTCTCCCAACTGTCATCAGAATAACAGTTCAGATTAAAACTTACTAGAACATTATGCCCTGTCCTGTCTGCGAAGCACTTTACCTGGCTCCATCCTCCCTTACCCTATCCCTGGGCCTAGCTAGAGGCCCTGCAGTCTCGGCGTGCTGAAGCACTCAGCGGGACTTCAGGAACCGAGACGCCCAGAGAGGGCGTGGGGCGCAGCAAAACTGTTTGTGAGCGGGGCCAGTACTAGCGCCCAGAGCCGACACAGGGAGGTCACCCCACCGGCCCTGCAGGCACGCCGCCGCGCCACGGCAGAACGCCTCGAGTCCGCGGGAGCTGCCTGGCCGGACTCCGCCGAGGGCCACAGTTCCAGCAGCATGGCGGCAGCTGGCCGGGCAGGCCGGCAGCAACCGCACCTCCTCCCGCCCCGCGCACCGACTGACCTGCGCCGCCACCGGGCCCAGGCTGCCGGGCCTCTGCAGGTGTAATGGGTGCGACAGGTCCCGCTTCGAGCCTCCTAGTGAAGGCTTGCACGGACGGCGCCTCTTCGGGCAGCCTCGAGTACCCTCCCAGCAGCTCCTCGGCTACGAGCCTATGGGCACTATGCCGCCAGCAGGCCCTGCCAGGTCATAGAGCCACCTCCTACTGCCTAGAGCGGCCGCAGCATAAACAGTCGCTAGCACAGCCAACCGCCTAGAGCGGCTCTGCAGGAAGTACTCTGGGAGCCAGCGATTACGCGCCAGAAGAACTCCCCGCACCGTGTCCATGCCCAGGTGAACCGTGGGGCTTTTTGATTGACGGACCGCAAAGCCAATCAGCGGCGCTGGTGAGGATGAGGAGCCAATGGGGGAGGCAGGAGGGGGCGTTGACTCGGTGCAGTTTTGTGGGGAGCGGGTTGAGGCCGAGGGGCTTGTTGGGCGGCGGGGGATTTCTGGGTCTTTCTTGGTCTCTGAGAGCTGTTCGGCGTCCCGGTGGAAGTGGAGCTGCAGTTTCGCTACTTTCAGCTCAGCAAGCGCTAGCAGCGGCTTCTGCTCGGCTTGGCCGTCCGTACGGCGGTGGAGGGACTTCCGACTCGGGGTGGGGCGGTTACCGAGGGTGGTGCGGGGTGCCAGGCCGAGCAGCCTGGGGTTGAGGGCAGCCTAGGGCAGTGAGGGGTTTCAGTAGCGTTTTTTGATAGGATTCATAGGGCTGTAAGAGGAGGAACTGAATAGACTGTAAGTACTGCAGGCGCGTGTTTCTCCAGCGGCTTTTCTTAAGCGCTGAGGCATGGTTGGTCGTTTGGTGCCTGGCATTAGTGACAGCGAAGTTCTCCCTCACGGATCTCGAAGTGTTTTAGGTGTCTCAGGAGGTATTATTTGAATGTATTACGCAGTTGAGGAAGGCTGCGTTGGAAAGTTGGTTATTACAGTTCTAGGAAGCAAATAAAGCTAACTCTCTAAAATTTTACTGTATGAACAGTTTGAGAGGCATCTACATTGTTTATTAAATATAAAAGATGCTCAGCTAGTGATTTATTTCCAAGCAGTAACTGTTTACTTCTTGTGTGTTCGTGAATACAGGTTCACAGGTGACATGAAGGGTCCCAATTCTAAGTATACCTTGCTGAGATTAATTATGCTTAGGAGGCTGGAGGAGGGGGGATTCTATGGACATGTATTGATGGATTTTATGCTACTTTTTTTCTGACTCAGACCTAGGAAATTAGCTACCACTCTGGACTAGTTGTTGTATCACAAAACAGGATGCAGCCCTTTGTGAATGTTATGATCTTGAAAGAACAGTTTTATTGAATATTTATGTGTAATTTTTCACAATGGCAAAGCATCTTCAAAACAGGTGCCTGTTAACAATGAATAATTCCTCTTTTAGAGCTGTTTGAAGCAAATAAGTCTAATTCATATGGCTGATTCCACAAAATGGGGATTACATCTTTTATATGGAAACTTCATTTTAAGCAAAATGAATTAACTTTACCTTTTGAGCTAGGACAGCTCTTTTGTTTCACAGAAAGACATTGTAGTGGAAAAGTTATGACCACTAATAAAGGAGAAACTGTCACACTCAAATGTTTAGATAGTCTACTGTGAATGATTTTCTGGCAAAGTATGGCCGTGTACCCAGATCAGCAAGTGCCTGCGTGGAGCTCAGCAGGGATTCAGGGTCATCCAAGAGCGAAGGAGGACACAAATAAGGGAGTGAGAAAGCAAGATAAGAAGGAGCTGGAATTTACTAAGTTGCTAAATTGTGGACTGTTGGCAAGCTTTGAAGGTCAGGTTCTCATACCTGTGCTTAACCAATTATATGCTAGTTGTTAAGGGCCTTAAAGATTTGTATCCAACCGCAATGTACCACATTACTGTAAACAGTTTTGAGCTACAAAATATAAGGAACTGATACTTTGTATTAAATGGCTTTTGTCTGATCACATTGATCTGCGAATGAGTCCATTCCGTGACAGTCTACCATATACACAAAGGTATTTGCTGTGATTTTCGCTTTGTTTTTGAAGCAAAACTGCATGATAATTTATTTCTGCTGAGGTGTAATTTAATTGAATCATGGAATTAATTTTCTGTTATCATTTATTATCATTTCATGTTTGAATTAGAAGCAAAAACACTTCCTTGTGCAGGGCACTGTGAAGAGCTATATCAGCATTTAAAAACTTTGGAAAGTGAGAACCTGTGTGACATGGGCATAGAGAGAAAGGCAAGAGGACCAGCCACTGAAGACTGAAGCAATGCGTTGCTTCTTTCTGAGGCTGATATTGTTGTGACTGTCTCTGGAGCTGCACTTTATAGGTTAGAGGTTGTTCTCCAGCCTCTTGCCTGTGTTTTGGCCTGATGCTCCAGATGCAGCTGACCATCTGTCTGTCATGTGAGGGCTCTGAACAAAAGCTTGCAATGCTAAGTTGTCAGTGCTTGGAATACTTACAAACCCTGTAACAGGAAGTGTAACTGGGGAGTGCTGAACAAGTCTCGCATGCAGAATAAGAGTTTTGACATGATTTCTGAACATGAGTTTCAGAATAGTTCATGAGTAACTCATGATGAAAGCCACCTTTCCTCATTCATTCCAGTTCCTGAAATAAACAGTAAACAAATAGGGGTAGTTAGTATGTGAAGTTTGTCCTTACTTCTGTACTCATCTGACACATTTCCTCCTGCTGTTCCTTCTGCTGTGTTTATGAGGAGATCATCTGGACTCCATGCTGCTGAGAAATCTCTCTGTCCTCCCGGACTCAATGTGAACAAAGACAACAAATTCATTACTGATCAGATTGCTTTTACAGACTGGATAGCCTCAACTTTTTCTAAGATGGAAAAGAGCATGCTTGCTTAAACTATACTACAGTGATGAAAAAAGGAGTTTTTAGATATGCAGAATGAAATGACTAGTAAACCAAGGCTACCTTTCTCTTTGGAAAAATTTAATGCCCCTTCCTCCCTGGAAGCAGTGCTTGGATTGTTGTGGTTTGCTGGTGATTCAATAATCAAAATCTTATTTGTAGTGTCTTTGTAGCAGACTGCACAAATAAGGAATTTAGTAACTGCAATTAATATTCTTCTTGAAGCAGAAAACCACAACTAAGGTAATATGAAGAAAGAGTGGGGGATGGAAGAAAAATTAAAAGCTAGAGCATACCTTTGTCCAAGGTTTTAATTTGTGTCTAACCTTTTTGATCATCTCTATCCTTCTAATTCTTTCAGATGATAGAAAAATGTCCTCTCTGACTACAGAAAAGCACTTTCAAATTTCCATACCACTACTTGAAATGTGGTGATGCTTTTAAAGCAGACATTTTCCATGGCCTTAACTGGTCACAGGTCTGTCCTAAACCCAAAGTAGCCACTGCGCATACCTGGTAAGTACTGTTCATAAACATTTTTATAATGTGACCTTAAGAGTGACCTGAAGATTAATGGATATGTTGTATCAGTTTTAATGGGTCTCTTCTCCCTTGGATGCACACATGTGACTCCCATTAGCCTTAATGGGGGTTATATGTGTGCCTAGAGGTTAGACAAGATCTCTAAAGGTGCTGTTATGCTCTGTTGTATTAACGATTTCATAATTGCTGAGGTGCTGCACCTTTGCATTGAAAGCAAACTAATTAAATTGGTCTAGTATAAATTGGCATACTAACATACCTGGCACGTATGTGTGTTTTCCTGTGAGTCCCTCAGTACACAGAAGCAGAGGCCAAATCAAGTGTGGAATTTAAATTTTAACTGTCAGTTATCTTCCTTTTTAATTTGTCCTTTTTTAATTCCAGAACAATTTCATGAATTTGATTCCTGAGAAAGATGATTGTCCATGCCAATACAGAAGAAGAAGCTGAAAGTGGTATTTTATTTTATCATTAAAGCATTTATTGAGAAAAAACACTGGATTGATTCTTATTTTTGATGTTCCAAGTCATGCACTTTGAAAAAGCCAGTTAGGTCTAGAGGATTAACATGAAGCTTGATGTTGAATTTTAATTATGGCTTTGTTACTCATTTCTTCCAAGTGCCTTTAGACAAAGCACTTCACCTTTCTTTGATTTCTTGGTATGTAAAATATCTGCTTGTTTCTTAGTGTTGTAGACATAAATTAGTATCTGTTCTCCACTTTGAAATGTTAAGTTTGTTACATCCAACTGTATTCTCCTGGCATAATCATGACAGCACAAGAAGAGAAAAAAAATCATAGTGCCTACCTGGTACAGCCAGCAGAAGCTCTGGTGGAGATGCACATCTGTTGAAAGAACTGATTCTATTCCATAGTTTATGATGCGTAAGGCAGTGCATGGGTACTGAAAAATCTAGTATGTTTTTCTGTGGAAGAATTGTACAGTAGGCAGTTTACACTTTATAGACATTATACATTTTTACCAATCAAAATAATTATTAGTTTTCTGAAAAATGGTATGATTTAGTCATTGGCCCCCTTTTCTTTGACTGTAGGTGTTACTGAAACACTGCAAGTGGAAAACAGACTGGTGATACCATCTCAATAGCGATTCATCTGAACTTGCCCAAAGTGGAAAAGAGATTGGTGATATCATCTCAATAGCAATTTGTTTGAACTTGCCCCCAGAGCTCTTAAGGATTTTAGAATCTTGTCAATCATTAGGTAGTATTCCGTAAAGTTGTGTATGCCAAGTATATTAAAAATCACTGATTATACCCATGAAAAATTCTGCTGCATTGCATATGCCCAAATAATTATAAGTCTGCTAATAAATCACTCTAGATTTATGATTCCTATATGAAATGATGAAAGAAAAAATAAAAAAATATTACATGAAAGCCTAACATTACTTTTGGTAACCTGTACTTTTTATTAACTGTACTTTCACACTTCAAAGATAGAAGAAAATGGATAGTTAAATTTACTAGTGGTCTGCCAAGAGATTGATTTGATATGCTGTCTGTAACTTGCATTGAACCTGGGTACAAAAATTAGTTTGTTAATGCAAAAATTGCAGATGTCAGGGTGTGCATGGAAATGTACTAAAAAGGGCCAGAGCTTGTCTTGACTTACTGTTTTAGTTATTGTTTTGGGTTGGTCTTTTGTTTATTTGTGGGTTTTTTTTCAATAAATTTAAATTTCAACTGTCTGTGTTATTTTTTTCAGTTTTGCAGTGGGACTAGAAACAGAGTCCCGCTGCATTCTTTTATGAGTGAATACTTTGTCCCATTCAGTTCATTCTGTGGCTAATATCACAGAAAAATGCTGTAGGAATTCAGCTGCTTTTTAGCTCGATTTTCATAAGCCACAGTTACTCATAGCTAGGATAAAAGGACTAATCTGATTCTGCATGAGAGTATGTGTTGGATAAAGAGGACTATTTTGGGGGGTTTGTAGGGTACATAATTATTTCATCACCCTGGTACAAAATTCTCAAATTATGGTTTATTTCAAATTACTGGAGATTATTGCCAATATTTCTTTCTTTGGCATGTAATGAAAGCAAAATTTCATTTGACTGTTCATGTACTTATATATGCAGAATCATCTATGTTATCAGATGCCTTAAAAGCACAGAGAGAACTGGATTTGAGAGGAAACCTGTATTGTATTCTGATATCACCATCAACTTAGATCACATTGGTATCACATCAGAATAATGTTTTACAGCCTCTGCCAATTTAGAAATCAAATTGATGCTAGATTTGTATAGAACAACACATTTGACTGACAGAAAAGGCTGTTATAGTTGGATGTGATGTTCTATCCTTGTATAACAAGGGTTTTGACTGACAGTTTAACAATAGTACATTTTCTATTCCATATATTCTAAATTATTATTATTACAGTACAAAACATTTTTGCACTTGCTGTATATAGATAACACATGCACTTTTGGTGTAATAACATTCAAAAAGAGAGGATTTCTTTTATGTCTTAAAGATAACGACAATTAATGAAGGCTCTGTGTGACACTTATAACCAGTGTCAAGGATTGCTATTGTGATGCATGGTAATGTAAAAACTATTGGGATGCTTAGCTCCCAGTGAAGGATCAGCATAACTCTTGACACATGCTGTATGGTGGATGAAATAAATCTTTGAGAGCAATAGAAATATTTCTTAAACTGAAGAGTACCCTTTCTGTTTTATAATCCCTCTTGTCAGCTCTGCGGTTCTTTGCATCACTCTAAAACGCAGTTTTAATCTGAAAAGTAAGTGTTTGAAATCGTACCTATTAATGCAACAGCTTTGCTTTCTCTGCTTTGCAGTCAACATTTTTCTGTTCCGATACCTAAGATTCTTCTTCAGAACCATAGCTAGATAAGGAAGGTACACAGTTCTTATTTGGGTATCTCTCATTTTCCTTAGGGAAGATTATCCTTTGGTAAGTATCCTTCTCATTTTATGTTTTCTACTTTAAATTCTTGGCATCCTTTGTCCCTTTAGATCTTTGCAGCACTATTTACAGTAACTCAATTCTCAAAGCACAGCACCCCCTACTTTGTGTAGGTTTTCACAAGAGCTGGGACACTATAGTATGTCTACATAATATTTGATGATAATTCAAAAATAAATATTAAAATCTAAACTTCTCTGTAAGCTTCAGTTTCATGTTGCATGCAACTGAGACAGAAGGTATGTTCTTTCATGATCTTCCCAATGCAACATAATATAAAAAATATTGAATTAAAAAGTTGGACCACATTTAGGAAAACAGGCCTCTCTTTGATTATCTAGACTGGAAAAACATGATAAATACAATGATTAACAATTTTTTTTTAATTGGCTTATTGTGAAAGATATGTTTCTTAAATGACTTTGTATTTGGTAAGGGAATTAAATAGATTTTTTTTCACTTCATTATGTATGATCAGAGGGATTTTGGTATCTCAGGTTTACTCAGTAAGATTTTATTTTTCTGTGGATGGATAAATTCAGTATATGTTTTATCCAACAGCAGGAATATTTATTGGCTTGCAACAGTGGTGGTGCTCTTTCCTGCAAAGCACTAAAAAGGTCTTTAAAAAATATTTACCCTTTTACTGGTCGTACCACCTCAACTCTGTCAGTATTAGGTATAATACCAGTGCTTCTCCAACAGTAATTTATGACATGAAATAAGGCATAAAAGTAATTTGAGAAATAGTATTATCCAGTTAGAAAATGATCACTCAGAGAAATTGTAGTTTTATCAATATAAACTGTTAAGGTTTTAAGTGAAGTCATTTAAAAAAACCCACCTTCATGGTGTGGAATTATGTTGATGTTCACATAGTTCATTGTGATGATACAATCTGCTACTTAATTTGAGAGAGTACTAACGATCTTCATCGGTAGAGGGGCCAAATTCTAGAGTTTGTTAGAGTATGTGCTTCACTGAACAGTGAAAACTTGAGATTATAAACTCAGACTGAGTTCTAGTTTCTAAGCAGGATGTATTATATTGGTACAGAATTGTATCTGCCTCCTCTCAGCTGACCACATCTGTTGGTGTCTGTCTTGTTTAATGCAACTTTTCTTTCCCTGGCATCTTTTCTCATGTTGCTTAACCCATATCCTCACCTTACTTTATGTCCTGACTTTGCTGTTTGCCCTTTGTGAGCAAATACAGGTCTAAAAAAATGGTCTCATTTTAGTTTCAATCCTGCTGTTTGTTGGGTTTTGTGTTTTTTTGGTTTTTTTTTTTTTTTTTTGTTTTGGTTTGGGGTTTGTTTGGTTTGTTTGTTTGTTGACTGGTTTTGGATTTTTCTTTGTGACCCTTTGTATCATTGTTCCAGTAGCTGTTGTCTGTCTAATCTACTTAATTGTGTTTAATTTTTCTTCCCTCTTTTATGCTTCTCTTCTGTGAACTCTCAGTTCTCAATTAGTGAAGGAACAAAAAACACAGATGGAAGTGTTCCTTTGCTGTCTATTTGTGTCTTTGGCATTGTAACAGCCTGGAACAGAGGCAGTTACAAAGGGCTGGATTAGCTCCATCTCCAGCTTGGAGAATACTCAGTAGAGATTTTTTTTTTTTTTTTTTTTTTTTGAAGGAGACTTTTGCTTTTCAAATGAACTTTCTGCTGAGCATATGCAAAATACTGTTTGCAAAGATCCACAACTTGGCCAATGGTCAAGAATTTCTGCAGGGTTCATGAAAGCACAGTGTTGAGATAGTTCATCCCATATGCCTTATTTCAAACCTTTCTGTTAAATTGTGATGAGGTCTATGCTTTTAAGCAAAACATTTCCTCACTTTTAATAAGAGAAAGCATTTCCTATGTACTTCACTTTTGAAGTGTATGCAACGTTTCTCTTGACATCTATATGTGCACTTCTTTGGCATAACAAAAATGAAAAGTGCAGTCTGGGACAAGCATAAAAATATGCCAGACAAAAAGTAAGGATTTGTCACTTGCAGAGTTGAAATGCTATGGTTTAGAATTCAGCACAGTGTGATGTCTTGAAGCTGTACAATAAACACCACTTATAAATATGTGCAAGGGAAACATATACACATTTGTAAAGTTACCTTATTTTTTCTAATTTAAAAAAAAAAAAAAAAAAAGTCCTTAGCAGAGACATTTCCTCTCAGACTGAAGACCTGATTCTAGAGTCTCATAGATATTTAATTTGCAAGATAGCGTAATGAAAGTATGTTAATAGCTTTTTCAATAAGTTAATAGCTTTCAAGTTCATACTAATTAGTTTGTTAAAAATTTCTATTGGTAAAATACTTCCTTTTTTTTTTTTTTTCTCTCTTCTCCAATAGAAGTTAAAAATGTAGCACAGTTTTATAGGGACCATCTTGCCAATGGTAAGGGCAGAATGATAAGTAGTATTAAAATTGTTATAAAAAAAATAATTAGTGAGTGAATGATGAAGGAAGCTGCCATAATTGGCATCAAAGATAACTTTCTGTCATTTTACAGTGAAATCTGAAAAAGTGTAGGAGTGGATCTTGCAGAGCAACTGCGGAGCTCTTGGGAACAAGGATGTGGAGGCAAACTTCTCATGGTGATATACTTGGTCCCAGGTGCCCTGGATTCCTGACTGCCTACAGTGGCAGCTGCAGGAGAGTGAGTGCTGCCCCATTCTTTGCCCATCCTTGGTGGCTAGAGCACCATGAAATTAAAGTGTACTTCTTCATGTTGAGAAGATAGTCTCTCATTTTCCGTGTTAATGCTCTATTGTTAGAATAGTGCAATACTTTATTCAGTGAAAATAATGAAGTATGTTTTCTTTTGAGTTCTGTTGGGGGTTTTGGTGTTTGTTTCTGGGGTTTTTTTGTTTTGTTTTGGTTGGTTTTGTATTGTATGTCACAGACATCCTGTCTCTTTAAAATGCAGCTTTTTGTTACCTCCTTCTTTCTTTGGCATCTTTTAGTAGTATCCTCCAATGTCTAGGGCATTCTAAGCAGCATCTCTTACATCCTTATACATTTAGTCCTCTGATATCTTTTGAATCACACTGCAATTTTTCACATTTCTTTCTCGTGTCCTTTTGAAAACTGTCCTGGGTTCAGCAGTAGCAGTCATTTTTCTCCTTCTTAGTAGCTGGTGCAGTGCTGTGGTTTTGACTTTCAGCCTGGGAACAGCGCTGATAACACCGATGATTTTAGTTGCTGCTAAGTAATGTTTACTCTGATGAAGGACTTTCTGAGTCTCATGCTCTGCCAGGGAGAAGGGGAAGCTGAGAGAAAGCAGAGACGGGACACCTAATCCAAACTAACCAAAGAGGTATTCCATACCACAGCACGTCATGCCCAGTATATAAACTGGGGGCAGTTACCTGGAAAGGTTAGATCACTGCTCGAGCCAGGCTGGGTATCAGTTGGCAGGTGGTGAGTGGTTGTATTCTCTTCCTTTGTTATTTCCCTTATTATTATTATTGCTGGTAGCAGTAGTGGTTTTGTGTTCTACTTTAGTTACTGGATGGTTCTTATCTCAACCCATGGGAGTTACAGTCTTTCGATTCTCCTCCCCATCCCTCCAGGAGCACAGGGAGCAAGGGAGGGAGTGAGCGAGCAGCTGCGTGGTTCTGGGTTGCCATCTGGGCTTAAACCACGACAAAAACATATACTTTTAGTACTTTCAGTTTCCTTTTGCTTCTGTTAGCTAGGCAAAAAGCATCATGTGCTCTGGCTTATTCCAAATAAAGCTTGTGCTTATTACAGACCAGTCAGTCTCATCTCTGTGCCTGGCAAAATCTTGGAGCAGGTTCTCCTGGAAGGCATGCTAAGGCACATGAAAAACAAGGAGGTGATTGGTGACAGCCAGCATGGCTTAACTAAAGGGAAATCCTGCCTGACCAATTTGGTGGCTTTCTATGATGGCGCTACAAAACTGATGGACAGGGGCAGAGCAGTTGACATCATCTACCTGGACTTGAGCAAAGCGTTTGACACTGTCCCACATGACATCCTTGTCTCTAAATTGGAGAGACATCAATTTGATGGGTGGACCACTCAGTGGATAAAGAACTGGCTGGATGGCTGCATGCAAAGAGCTGTGGTCAATGGCTCGATGTCTGGCTGGAGACCGGTAACGAGTGGTGTTCCTCAGGGATCGGTGTTGGGACCGGTCTTGTTCAACATCTTTGTCGGTGACATGGACAGTGGGATTGAGTGCGCCCTCAGCAAGTTTGCCGATGACACCAAGTTGTGTGGTTCGGTTGATACGCGGGAGGGAAGGGATGCCATCTAGAGGGACCTCGACACGCTTGTGAGGTGTCGATGAGACAATGAACATGAGCCGGCAGTGTGCGCTCGCAGCCCAGAAAGCCAACCGTATCCTGGGCTGCATCAAGAGAAGCATGACCAGCAGGTCGAAGGAGGTGATCCTGCCCTTCTACTCTGCTCTTGTGAGACCTCACTTGAGTATTGTGTGCAGTTCTGGTGTCCTCAACATCAAAAGGACATGGAACTGTTGGAACAAGTCCAGAGGAGGGCCACGAGGATGATCAGGGGACTGGAGCACCTCCCTCACCTAGGCTGAGAAAGTTGGGGCTGTTCAGCCTGGAGGAGAGAAGGCTGCGTGGAGACCTCATAGCAGCCTTCCAGTATCTGAAGGGGGGCTATAAGGATGCTGGGGAGGGACTCTTCATCAGGGACTGTAGTGGCAGGACAAGGAGTAATGGGTTCAAACTTAAACAGGGGAAGTTTAGATTGGATATTAAGGAAGAAATTCTTTACTGTAAGGGTGGTGAGGCACTGGAATGGGTTCCCCAGGCATGTTGTGAATGCTCCATCCTTGGCGATGTTCAAGGCCAGGTTGGATGAGGCCTTGGGTGGCATGGTTTATTGTGAGGTGTCCCTGCCCATGGCAGGGGGGTTGGAACTAGATGATCTTAAGGTTCTTTCCAACCCTAACTATTCTATGATTCTATAAAAGAGTGCATGTATTGTGTGGCCTACTGGCTAGTGTCAAAGTGAGTAACATTGAAAATCTCCCTGTTTCAACATCAGCAGGGAATTAATAGAGATTATTCCCACCTTTCTTTCTCCTGGCCCTCCCCATTTACTGAGGGCAACAGCTGTAATACCTTTGGGAACTCAGCTGCTGATAGAACTATGTCATTGGATTAAAATTTAAGGTAATAATAGTAAAACAATCTAGATTTGTGGAAATTTACTTGAGATAATTTTTGTGAATGATGTTAATCTCTGATCACTGTTCTGAGTGTTGAGAAGAAGAAAATGACAAGCAATTAGACACACATAAACATCTGGGCCCCCGTTCCCCCAGTCCAGTCCTGGTTGTTTTGCCCTCCGTTGTACTCAGCCCATGCAAACAAAGAAGCCAAGTAAAAGAAGATGAATAAATAAACAAATAACATAATGTGTACCTTTTGTTTCCATACAAAACTGTGGAGATAAAGGGAGGGCATTTACTATGCTGTTCATTTTTTGGTGGTTTCTTTTTGGTTTTGGTTTTTTTGTAGAAGGCAAGGTATTTGCATTATACTTCATGGGATGAGTGAGATGCTTACTATGAAGGAAGAATATTTTCAGTGAACTTTAGTCTTATATAGGCATATAATAAGAATGTTCCTTTAAGAGTGTTATTAGATAGGGAAGACCAGCACAGAAATTACATTAGAGGTCCTGTCTGTCTTATATTTTTAATTAGTGGTTTTCTGTCTTACCGTACAGCTGTTATAATTCCCAATTAAGCAATTAACTGGACTTGTTGGGGAAAAAAAGAAAAAAAAAAAAGAAAACTTGAAACTTACGTCTGGTTTATAGTCCCTAGGAATATTAAGAGCTGGTCAACGTGAATTTTCTTGTTAAAATTCCAGCTTTCAGTTCATTCAGACTTTTCTCAAATGGCCTACTTTATTCTGACTAATGTAACACTTCAGGAAATGTCCTTGCTCTCTCTGAATGGAGTGTCTCATTTTTACATTGGTTACAACTGGTTAGGTCACTTTGCTTTTATATTTTTATCCTAATAGCATTTTTTTTCTTGTTCTGTAAAATAATTTCCTGGTTCCGTACTTTCTTGAAAGTATGTCTTTCTGTTGCTCATCATAAAGCTTCAGCATTTTTACAGAGATCTTCAAGCATAGCTATATAATTATCAGTTTTATGTGAAATTTGGTTTGGTCAAACATGATATTCTTTTAGCTCACTTGTAGGAAATTTATAGAATCCAATGTTTTATAGAACCCTGATTTTTAAAATATTCATATAATAATTATTCATTATTTACTTTAAACTATGTTGTTGTTTTGCAAAGGAAATGAAATCGTGTTCATGTGGGCAAAAGGATGGAGCTATAGAAAACTATAAATACTGTCTTTTCACTGTGCATTAGAAAAATAATTTTACTTCCTGTCTTTGTGGCAGTTATGAGTTTATGGAAGGAGATGAATGAGGCAAAGAAGTTGATATAGCAAACAGGGTTAGAATTGTACAAGGAGTTAAAATTTGTCTTGGTAAGCTTCCAAAAGCTATACTCTAAAGGAAGCCATGTTGTTAGTATGTTACAGAACCTTTAACCTGTAGTTCAGTCTAAACTTCTAATAAAAGTAAGAAAGCTTGCCCTTTTCCTCAGGAGTTCCTTGAGGCAATATTTTAAACATTTTGAGTCTGTTTAGCTGGTTTTATTTCAATACGCATTAACTCACATTAGCATGTTTATTATGACAATTTGTAAAAAAAATTGTGAAATAATGTTGAAAGATGAAGAACAAATTAGTATTTTAACTCATGGTAAATGCCAAAATTTTGAATGAGGTGATCCCTTCTTAATGTAATGGGCTTAATTTTTCTTTAATTTTCAATTCATGTGAAAATAAGACTATTTCAGTTCTGTTCAATTTTGCTCTAAGTGATCAGAACAGAGTTTTGTTTCAAACAGCTGAATATTTTAAATAAATCCAGTGGTGAAGTTCCTTAGTCTGATGATATATTTTTGAAAGCAGACTAGATAACTAAGGCAAGATAATTTTTCCAGCTTTATGGTTGCTTGTTATTCTGTCTCCTCCTGTGTTCAGTTTATTTTTTTTGCCTACAAGTTTCTCCATAAGCTTTGTATTTACAAATTCTCCAAAATACATCCTAAATTGGATTAATATTATCTTCCTCAACCCACCATGACTGAGCGAAACTAGAAAGCTCATTTATAGAAGTTGGTTAAGAAAAGAGTTAATTCAAACTTACAGCAAATTTCAGATTTCTGATAGTAGGTTCTCACATCTGGTAAAAAGCTAAGCAGTGTGATGCATGGTAGGTGAAGTTAGGCAGAGTTAGATAAGATTTAATGTTATAGTCAGGGAACTTAACCAGTGGAACAAATAGTATGGGAATATGATGGACTTTAGAGCCTGGAGTCTTTTCAATTGGAATTGGAGGTTATTTAATGCAATAAACTGTTGCTTTGGCAGGAGTTTATATGTTTAATTTGGAATTGTACAGTTCTGTTGTCTACCTTATTCAGGACATCAGCATGGATGACCATAACATATTTCATAGCCTTAGGTTCCATAAATCCACAATTTGAGCTCTTACCCATGTGAGAAAGAGCGAAGTACTGGATTAGCAAGGAAGGTAAAGGAAGAACACAGTAGACCTGAACATGAATGATACTGTGACAGAAGATTTGTCATTCATTTATTAGACATCTACTCAGAATGATGTTCCAAAGGTATGGCACTCAGCTAATGGGAGGAAGATGTTCATATTGAAAATAGAAAGTGAGGGAATTTTAAAAATGTATCTGCACCTCGCAGTGAAATTGTAATTAACCTATGAGCAGCATGCTACTAATGAAGTTTGTTTATTATTTATATTGAAACTAGTGTTTCTGTACAGTATTTTAATATGCTATGTAAATATACTAGGTGATTTAGTTCTAGCTCAGTTGTCTCTAACATTAACACTGCGTTGCATGGCATCTGTGTGTCCTTGAAGTTGCAGTTGGTTTTCTTGGAAAGATTTTATTTTTGAGGAATTTCTCCTGTTTGTGTAAGGAAGAAATGTCAATTAAATGTAAATGCATTTTGATTTCTTTTGGAGCAACTGCATTAAAATTTTGCTAGGGAATTCTTGATTTTCACTAGAGTTCCTTAGTTTCTGAAAGGATTTTATTCATCTGCCTCATATAGTGTCCTTTGGGCCTATGTTGTCTCTGACAGACAAATTAATTTTAATTATTGCTGGTCAAGTCAACAAAAAAAGAATAATCAGCTGAAAATGACGCCAACATTAGTACTTATGACTCTGCTTCTCATATTTTGGCTTGTGTGCAGGTGGTAGATGTATAGAGTACCGGAACTGTTAACCATACCTGTTTTATCTTTTTAGAGGAAAAAGGTTTGATCATGAATGTAAAATGAACATGAATGTAAGATCAACTCCAGTATCTCTTCAGCCCCTTTAGTATGTCTTTCTCTAATAACATTGGTGCTAAGTACTGGCATCATTGAACAGTTTCATTTTCTTCCTGTGTCATCCTTCTATCCTGAGAAAGAGAGAAATGATCCTGCCCTCTTTGATAGGCGTTTCATTCTCCTGAAATGGAAGCCAGTAAGGAAGGCAGTAGAGATTTAGAGGCAGCCATCCAAGCCGTTGAAGAGGAAGCAGCTGTCAGCTGCAAGAAGCAACATCTTCTCAAACAGCCGCTTCCTCCTCTTAAAGACAGTGGGAGCTGATAGTTGGCCAAGTCTTGCAGCTTCTCAATCATGTATACATAAGCATAAAGCAAAATGTTAATATGGGATAATGGGTGGGTTTAGGACAGTCTTGTAAAGAAAAAAAAAAAAAAGAAAATAAAATTTCTTGACTGGTGTTTGCTTACCTCTACATTTAATTGTAATGTGATTTCCACAGATGAAACTTTCAAAATTAAGAGCTAAAAAATCAGGAGCCTAAAAAGTAACTGAAATATCATGATCAGGCAAATTGTTCTTCATCTGAAACAAATTTGATCATGCTTATGAATTACTAGATAGAATATGCTATCCATGTATCATTTGTTAGTTTTGTTTAGCTCTAAGCTTTGTGTTGTATAAATTCTAGCTGAGGTAGCATATCACTCTTGGGCATGTCTGATGTTTCTACCCTGGAACCATTTTCTACAGCTATAGGAGACGATGGTTTGTCAGTGGATGGGGAGAGCTGGAACTGCACTAAAGCTAATGCGTGTGTTGATCTGTGTAAGTTTAAAGTTAGATCTGTGAAATGAGTTATACTCTGATGTCAAAAGATATTTCTTTTTTGCTTGTTTTTAATTTTGCTGGTAATTGTTTTAGCACAGTTTACTTAGTGATATCCAGTGCTTGCCTTCAGAGCTGCTTAATACTTTCTCCACATAGTGACAAGATGCACATCTATTAGTTGTTTATGCTTTTTGCCACTAAGGTGTTGTAATGTCAGGGAAGAGAGAATGGTGGTGATGGATTTAGGAAGATAGTGAACCACATAAACAGACAGTTCACCTGTTTAAACCTGAAGTCTGGAAAATATAAATTGTAAAAAATGTTGAAAAAAAGCCACAACCCCAAAACCTTCTCTTAGGTTCCTCCTTTTAAAGGACAGATAGCTTAAATACTCAAGGTTAAAAATCTAATTTAAACTTTAAATACATTTTGAATTTGCTAGTTAACTTATATAAGTAACATACATATATTCATTTTCTTATATGGACACATTATTTCTGTGGTTTATACTTGGAATTCAGGATGTAAAAATGAGATATCATCAGAGATTGTGTCTCTTTCTATGAAACAAAATCAAGAGTGGAGGATAAGGGACTATACAGCATGATATTTTTATTTTTTAGTGTCAAAACCAGACATGACTAGTATATTTATTATAATTTCTATGTTTAAAATTACAACGTTTGTTGTTCTTCCTAATATGCTAAAAATAAGCTGTTTTCAAGAAGTACTTAATCTTATTTATGCAAAGTCACAGACTTTCTGCTACATGTTGCCATATGTTGTAAGAAGTTAAATATGTATTTTCTTGTTTTACGCATCTTTTGCAAGCCATCATTACCATATTACATGATGTTTCTGTCAGAACGATTTCTAGAGAACATAACTAGCAGCATGCAATAACTGGGAATAAGTACTGTTAAAAAGCGACATCCCAATTATTTTGCTTTCTTTTACTCTTCAAAAGTGGTAATATAGAAAAGTGAATTAAGCCAGTACATTTGGGATTTTAATTTTTGTTTGGTTTTAGTTTGTTTGGTATTTTTATAGCAGTTTGGTTTAGTAAACTTCTCGTTGTTTTCATGCAGATTTTCTACCCGTGTTGTTTTTAGGACAATCACAAGATTTATTTTAGGAGTTCTGATGTCTCTTTCTCTCTCTAATTCAAACATGACAGTAAAAATAACATCATTGTGTACCTCTTTTGTAAATATTTTAATATTAACTTGAGATCTTGTTCTGGATTTTTTCACTTCTCACACATCTCATATTTTGGATATTTTTTCAAAGCAGTATTTTTTTAAGCTTTCAAAGGGAAATAAGAAATACCTTTAGCAATTTCTATTAGATATAAATGATATGTGGATGTAATTAAGTTGAATATTTTAGGTATTTAGTTAAATGTGCAATACTGATCATAAATTTTTTTGGTGCTTTGAACTGTATAAGAGGAATATTTAACCTTACGTTATACTTACAGTAAAAACAGTGTTTTGAGATGCATAAAAATATCCCTGTTCTAAAAATGTGGAATTTAGTTCAGATATAAGAAAGACCGGGAAATACAGAGAAATAAATTACATAGAATCATAGAATCATAGAATAGTTAGGGTTGGAAAGTACCTTAAGATCATCTAGTTCCAACCCCCCTGCCATGGGCAGGGACACCCCACACTAAACCATGTCACCCAAGGCCTCATCCAACCTGGCCTTGAACACCGCCAAGGATTGACCATTCCAGTGCCTCACCACCCTCTCAGTAAAGAATTTCTTCCTTATATCCAATCTAAACTTCCCCTGTGTAAGTTTGAACCCGTTACCCTTTGTCCTGTCACTACAGTCCCTGATGAATAGTTCCTCCCCTGCATCCATGTAGGCCCCCTTCAGATACTGGAAGGCTGTAAAGAGATTGAAAGTACATGTGCTACATGAAGACTTCTGTGCACTATGCCAGGAAAGGATCTAAGTTGGCCTATGCTAACAGGTTAATTCTCCCTCTGTGAATAGAAAAGCAGGTAAAGTGGAAAAAAAATTAAAAAAACATGTTAACATTGCTATTAAAAGTAAAAAGCATTAATTATTTTTAAAATTTTACCTGCTCTACAGACAATAAAATCATTACTTGATTTGACAGTACTTAATTCAGTATTTTGAAAACTTTTCAAAGTAAAGCTTTTATATTTAGGAAATTGAAAGCAATCAGCTCAAAATCTGTAGATTTTAAATTATTAAATTAGATGTAATTCAAAATAAGTAAATATCTTACTTTAGATATTCTTAATATGGCATGTTCCTTTTAATGAACAACAAAATAGAGCAATCATGGGAATAACAGGGCCCTTAAACACAAGCATTTAAAGTACACCTTTGGCTAAATGAAAAGGCAAACCCCAGAATCTCTCAGGTGTTCATCAAGATGTGACTGTGATCTGACGACTCTGCTCCTTTTTTTCAAAGCTGTAAAGGCTCATGTGCAGGATAGAAATGTCTGAAAGTCTTTTTCCAACTTTATTAAACTTGTGCTCAGAAGAACATTTACTTGTAAATGTGAAACCTGATGTTGTTTCTCCATTATAAAAACACAATAGCTGTCCCTGAGCAAAGAATGCTTTTTCTGATTTTTCCAGATTTAAGTAATACTGTGGATTATGGAGCTATAGAAAAGAACTTCAGGGGAAAATTCTGTAATAATGACTGTACTCCCTTTTCTGTGCTGCTTCTTACAGTAATTAAATAAGACTAGCCTTTTATTTAAATAAGACTAAATAGCCTAGAATTGGATTGGGTACTGAGAGTAAGACATAGTTAGATACTGCTTAGATTATTGTTGTAGCTGAAAAAAGCTGTCACAATATACAGCTTGAGAAAACTGGGTTGAAATTTTACAGAATTATTTTTCTTGAGTTTCTGATACGCGCATATTTTGCAACAGGATTTAACAAATGCTGATTTCACAAATACAATTCAGGCAGAAGCACTGAGGTGAGCTGCATAACATTTTGAAGCTGTTTGTATTCTACTAATAGTACCCTTTTATGAATGGTACAGACTAGCACAGCTTGAGAACCGCTGATGTGAGAGAAATTACATGGTTGGGCCTCAGAATTATTTCTTTTCCTTGTTGTTGATCTTGCTATGAACATTTTCATTCCTAAGTAGGATTTGCTCTGCTAATCTTAAATGATGAGTAAAAAAAGAGTGGGAGCTTTGGAACCAAACCATTTGGCACTGGAGCAATGTGAAGATTGCTCAATGTGTGGATTGAGGACATGAGACAATTACAGAATAATAGATGTTACAGATGGAAAAAGAGCTCTTAGGTCATCCAGTCTGTCTCCTTACAAATTCAGAACTATTCCCTACAGAATATTTTCCAACATTTTGTCCAGTTTGGTTTTTAACGATCTCAAATGATGCAGATTCTGCTACTTCCCTTGGTATGCTTTTGTACTGCGTTGCAGCACTTATTGTCAAGTAGTTTTTCATGATACTCAGCTGCAGTTTTTCTTTACTATTTTTTTTAATTACTTCTGTAATTTATTTTTCTTTTCAAAGTAATTCTTTAGAATTCTAAAAATCAATCACATAAATGTTACGTGTAATCATTTGAGTCACACTGGCTGTCTGTGATGCCTCTTATTCCTCTGCAGTGAAATAGCACAGTTTTAATTTTCAAATGTTTTTCTGTATATATCAATATTGATGTATTTCTAATCACTTCCATTGGCATGCTAAGTACACTTAGTTATTTACACTTACTTATCAGTGCACATGAGCACCTCTTCGTGGTGAACTTCTACCATTTCCTGGTGGAGAGATGAAATGTTAGAAATATTTTAGGTGCATTGGTATGGATCTCTGTTCACGATTTCCATGTTATTTCAAAGATGCATATCACAACAGAGCAAAGGGAAGAAGGTGTAGTCGTAGTTTAACTATTCTGAGTGTTCATGCGTGCGCATTAACGGTATTCCTCTGTAACAATATGTAAGCAATGGGGAAGTAACTCCTGAGTGTGGAACAATTCCAGGTATGAACTTTACAGTTACAGCATAGAGATGAAGGCTGCCACTACAAACTGTTGTTGGGGCATTAATCTGAGAGTCAGAGTGTTTCTTAAAAATTAGCTCTTTTCCCATGGTTTTTTTCTGATGCTGGTGTCAAGCATAGTAACTCATAAGGGTGAGTAGTATGTTTTCTCTTTAAACTTAGTACAGAAACCAGTTCACGCATGCATTTATTATTTGGACAGGTGATGAATTCATTAGGCTCAGACAAGAGTTTGACCAGTTGTTGGGTGGCTCTTGATATACTGTTGACCATTACATGACATTAAGAACTGTATAGATGTTTTGCTATGAGGTATCATTAGGGACTTGTGGTCAGGCCAATTTGAGATTTATTAAACCTTTTCTTAGAAGTCAAATAAAGAATGTATTTTCTTTCATTGCCATGCTGTTGATGTGCTAAAATTAGAAACTCCTGACATTTAACTTCTAAAAATCAAAAAGGCAGGAGGAATGAAGGGTCTCTGTCCTTCACCGGGTCTTAGCCTCTTTGTTCCTGCAAAATTGTTTTCCAGAGGTGTGCATTAGTCTGTTCTGAAAGGGTGATGTCCCCATGTAAGCAACATCACTGGTTTCTTGATATAGCTGGGCATAAGTTTCTCATGTTTTTTTCTGTTTCCAAAGATGTTTTTTACCTTTTGCCTTAGTTTTGAGTTTCATATGATTAAGGATTCTAATGCCAAACTTGTTTTCATATTCTTTTTACACAGAATGGACATGCTGTGCAGAAATCAACAGTTTGATGTACAAGGATTCCAACAACCAAACCCATGTCCCAAGAAAGAGTCTAAATTAACCATATGATACTGCTGATCTGTTGTCATTGATCTTTGTGAACTCTGTATTAATGAGTTAGCTGTCTGAAATACTCTCTCTGACTTAGACACAAATGATGACACAGATTGAAAAAAAATCCTTTTTATTGGGTGTTTTGCACTGCTTTCAGGATAGCTCATGCATTTCATAGAATCATAGAATGGTTGGTAATTCCATTATAACACCTATGTTACTTGAAAAATGGATGTTACAGCACAGAAAACAAGTTTGAACCTCCTCATTTTCTGCTTGATGTTGACAAGCACAGTACTTCAGTTATGTGCTACTGGAGAGGGAGATGATTATTATTAAATTGATTACTGATCATATCCTACTTTTCAGTGATTTTGTCAACATTAAGTACGTAATTTCTCTTCCAAGTACATGCTGCAGTTCAGTACTCTGGGTAATTCAGTAATCTGACTGTAATTGCAATTTCTCTTGTGTCCTGATACAAAAAATGGTGCAGTGACCCAGGAAAGAATTTTGTATGTCTGTGTCCTTCTACGATTACCTTGTAATTTTTAACTGTATGGCAATTGGTGATAAATGGCCATTACTTCTCTATCACAAGTGTGTACATGCACCATGTATGCTTCAATGCATACTAGAGCTGCTTCAATGATGCTTTCTTATCTGCTTTGTCTCCCCAAAATCATGATGCTGATTTGTCTTGTTGAACACATATATATAGTTATCCCTAAGTATATAAACAGTTTCCAAACAGGCCTTCATTTTATTCCTTTAAATTTCTGGTGCAGCCATTACTGACTTGATTTTACCAAGCTATCTGATCGCAAACCCACCCACAAGTTGGAAGGTGTAGAGTGATGTTAAGCAGACCCACTTCCTGATCCATCATATATGGCAGAAAAATATGTCTGAATATGAATAAAAAAATTAAAGTCCATGTCATGTGAGTCTGAAAGATTAAAAAACAAAACAAAACCAAAAACCAACAAAAAAAACCAACCAAACAAAAAACGACACAAACAGCCACCCTTAAAATTCTAAAGTGGAAATCGCAGAGGTGTGCCAAGAAAAAATGAATTATTTCCCAACAGTTTTTGTGAACAAGTATGATGCATTACTTTCTTATACTAAAAGATTTAAAAAAGATTTAAGATGCAATGGTCATGGCTGGGCTGCCTTAGAGGGATTCCTGCACTTGACTAAATCAAATAACCCTTTTCTATAAAAAAAGCAATCTTCATTGTTGATATCTGATGCTTAAAATCTGGAGGTAGAAGATCTACAGATTTGGTTACTCTTCCAAAATAGCACTCTGCATGCTTGTACCCTTCCACCCCACCTTTGACTAGTACATCCAGCACTCTTTTGGAATTGTTCATACCTTTTCTGAACTGAGGAACAAAGAGAGAGAAAATCCCTACAATATGTGTCTATACTCATAATTTTTTTCCGCCTTTTTTTAAATGTTCAGTTTAATGGGAAAGTGTTAAAGTGAATGTTTTTGAAATAACCTGGCATCCACAAATCTTTTAGTTGCACCTTGCAGTCCTTAACCTGGAGGCTGAAGTGTGCTTGAGCCTGCTTCCTCTGCTTCGTGCTCATAACCTGTATCTGGCAAAATTCTCGAGTATGTGGTTGTATCATTTACGTAGAATCATAGAACAGTTAGGGTTGGAAAGGACCTTAAGATCATCAAGTTCCAACCCCCCTGCCATGGGCAGGGACACCTCCCACTAAACCATGTTACCCAAGGGCTCTGTCCACCCTGGCCTTGAACACCGCCAGGGATGGAGCACTCACAGCTTCCCTGGGCAACCCATTCCAGTGCCTCACCACCCTTACAGTAAAGAATTTCTTCCTTAATATCCAATCTAAATTTACCCTGTTTAGTTTTAACCCATTACCCCTTGTCCTGTCACTACAGTCTCTAATGAAAAGTCCATCCCCAGCATCCTTGTAGGCCCCCTTCAGATACTGGAAGGCTGCTATGAGGTCTCCACGCAGCCTTCTCTTCTCCAGGCTGAACACCCCCAACTTTCTCAGCCTGTCTTCATACGGGAAGTGCTCCAGTCCCCTGATCATCCTCGTGGCCCTCCTCCGGACTTGTTCCAACAGTTCCATGTCCTTTTTATGTTGAGGACACCCGAACTGCACACAATACTCCAAGTGAGGTCTCCCGAGAGCAGAGTAGAAGGGCAGGATCACCTCCTCGACCTGCTGGTCACACTTCTCTTGATGCAGCCCAGGATACAGTTGGCTTTCTGGGCTGCAAGTGCACACTGCCAGCTCATGTTCATTTTCTCATTGACCAGCACCCCCAAGTCCTTCTCCGCAGGGCTGCTCTGAATTTAGGGTTTGATACACTGTTAAATATTTCTGTTACCAAGACCAGAAAATGGCCTAAAAAAGAGATTTCTTATATATTCCCATAGAATGATCATCTTGTGCATCTCACCGTAGAATTCTTTTTTCACCTGACAGAATTTTCGTAACACATCTTTTTCATAACTCTGCTCAGCACAGCATTCATGGCTGATTTTTCTAAATCATGGTATATTTTGCTGATAATGGAATTTGATAGATCTAATTTTCAGTGGATGAACAAGAAAATTAAATAAGAATTTCTTGTGTTTACAGGGATTGCTAGGATTTTCAGTAACGATGACTTAGGATATATAAGCATGTGTTGCTTAGAAAGTGATTAATATACACTGTTTTGACAGAGTTTGCTTGCTGTTACTGAAGTTGTTGATGGTTTGTGGTTTCTGTAAAGGTTAAAATAGTTATTTTAATATGGTTTGGTGAAGGAATCTGTAGAGTAATTTCTCTGGAAGTTTCAATTTCTGCTGAGGCTTTTTTTTTTTTTTTTGATAAAATATATTCCTTGTGAGTATGCATTAATATTGAGAGATGAAAAGCAGAAAAAAATAGTTTGACCTTTCACTGTTGAAAGCATAAATATTTATAATTTTTTTTTTCAATGATGTTTACTGGATGTGAAAAGGATCAAGATAATAGTAATGCTGAACACCTATAATATGTGGCCTTTTTGACCTATGGGGAGATGTAATTGTTCTTTCTTAGTTAAAACACTTCCACATTGTTTGTAGGGATTAACAATGTAAATGCTGCCAGATTAAAGTGCACCAGCACTTTCTTACCACCTGGGAAAGACTGTATCCTGTCAAGAAGGCTTGATTGGAGTGACAGGAAGCATTTCATAGCATAGAACTGAGAAATTATAGTGCTAATGAGCTTATCTCTTCAGTAGTACTGAAGTAATTACCCCCTTCCCCAGATCAGCAGCAAGGCAGATCTCTTCTAAGCAATAACAAATGGTAAATTGTTGGTGTTTGTTACTATCAAATTATCATCATGAATCAGGTTTCTGCTCTAAAGCTAATGCATGAATATAAACCCAGAAGATGATTCTTGGTCAGTAGTGCTCAAAAAGTCAAGAACAAAGAAAGGCAAAAACTTCACCTGTATCATGGGGCTTCACCTTTACATTTTGTTTGCATCCAACCTGCCCACACAGTTGGGTTGCTCTGTAGTTTTGTCTTTGGTTATTATCTTCTGCGGAGCACAATGGGAATGGCTACTCGGAGGAGTGATGGAAAGGGTTAGCAGCTGCCATGAGTGTTACTCATCTACCTTCATTTGCTGAAGTTTGATATATTGCCAAGAAAGATGTCAGCCAAAAACTAGCTGTGGGCTGAATGAATTACTTTCAGGAAGGCAGTCTGCTCTTACCTATTTGTTGTTTACTCCTCAGTTATGGGAAGGGATTAGATATTTACTGTGCACACAGAATACAGTTGAACTTTATAAATCAAATGTTGTCAGGACTCAGTGAATTTATTGTGCATTTACAGATTGACTCTGTGTGTATATTTGTGTAGAAATGCAGGCAGTGGGACTCAAACCTGGAGGAAGGTAGGATGTCAACTGGATTCAAACTTACCACTTAAATGTTGTTCAAGGAGAATGTTACTCTTCGATATACTCAACTACAACATTAGACAGAAAAATTTTCTGCCCATGACTGACTGCTCTTAGAGGCTTTTTCTCCTCGATCCCACTGATTTACTCCACTGTAGGTGTTTGGCTGTCTCTAGCAGTCCATCTATAATTTAATGGGAATCCTGTGCTTGTCCTCTTTGGCTCTAAAATTTGAAAAGAGCATCCGCCTTCTCAGCCCCAGTACTTAACAGCACAGCTTGTCTTTTACACGTTTCGTTACACTTGGTATGCCATAATTGTTGGCACAATATTAAAGCATACATATTTTATTGACTGGAGTTGCCTCCAGTATAGTGCAATCCTCAAAGTTAAAAACCCCACAGCAAAAACTTAATGAAAAATTACTCTTCATAGGTAAAACTCTCAACCTTATGAATGCTCCTTAGTCTACCTACCCTTTCTCTTGTCTGATAATCTACTTTCTAGATGGGCCATTTTGCATGTGCAAGTGTGCGGTTGCTTAGTTCAGAGTCCTCTGATCATGGGACTTAGCAGTTGACTACTGCCTGCTTAAGTCTTGGCTCTCCCTGATCGTGTATAAACTTGCTGAGAGCTGGATTTCAGTTGGATTTTTTAAAATGCTTTCTGGAAAAGACAATACATTTTCTTATATTCAGGGCAGTATGATAGAGAAGGGGTTTTGTATCAGTAGGATTTGTGAGAAATCAATCTGTGGAACACTTTGTATCTAACATAGGGAATTGATTTTTCTAAATCATATGTATCAAAACAGGTAAACAATGTTAGACTGAGCCACTTACTCAACATACAAATATTTCCAGATTCTTTTTTTCATATCACAGATGCAGGGGCTTGGGGTATCGGCAGTACACTCAGTGTTCTGTTTTTCCTTTATTTTGTATCCCTTCTCCCTTCAATCTGTACATCACTATCTGGTTGCAAGAAAACTGGAACAAAGTAAAAATTAATATGATCCTAAGTCAATTTGAAGGAATTCTCCTTCATGAGAAGTATCCAGATTTAGTGTCATAGTAGATGTGTATTCACATTTTTCAGAAGTCACAAAGAGCAACTTTTATAAGAGAAGAAGGTACCCAAGGAATGGACAGAATAACGCCATAATTAAATGTGTAAACAGATGCTTACTTACAAAATGTATGTTGTGCTTTATAGATTTATTTCCCTGCAGCTGTTCATTAAACCTTCCTCCACTGAGATAGGATAAATGAATTTTTAAGTGATCCAAGTTCATTTCAGTACAGAGTGAAACAGGTTCACGTAAAGTAGCATCAGTAATATTAAATAGCTACTTTTTTGTCATGTGTTTTTCTTTCTTATGTAAATGACTACCTCAAAATTAAACTGCATTTATTAAACTGAGTTGTGCTGATTATCAAACTAGTATATTTTCTTGCAATTTTAAACTTTATTCCTAATGTACTGTATACATATAGGAAAAATCAAATTCTATTGTTCAGAAGAGGTAGTGAAGGATGAAGGCAATATGCACCAAACCATGCTTCTAGATTTCACTTGAAAGGATCCTTGCTCTGTATCATTTCCTCATTTCCTTTTCCTAGATTGTGAGACAACAGACATATATAAGATGATTTAAAATTCTGGATAACTTTTAGTGGATACAGATAGGAAAATAAGAAGTGGAGAGAACAAAAAGGAAAATAAGGTGGCTAAGATTTAGTAAAGAAAGACAACAATGCTGAAAGGTCAAGTACCAGACTGTAAGTACATCATTAGTAGAGTCACTAAGATTTTTTTTCTCTGGTGAATCTTATTTTTAATAATTTGTTGTGTTATTTTTGTATAAAGAAGTACATGGTTTGTAAAATTTTATTTTCTGATATATACTCACATATACTCACATTTCACATATACTGGTGAAAGTGCCAATACAAGAAAAAGCCTTTTTTAGGTTGAATATAATATGGTCACCAAAACAAACTACATAGACTTCCCGTGAACTTAGCTGGACATAAACTCTTCAGGAAAAAAAAAAAGTAACTTTTGAAAAGCCTAAAAAATGAACTCTAATGTCAAGAAAATATCTATTTTTAAGGTAGCATTTTAGTGAATCATATATTCTGGATATAGTATGTTATATGATGAGTGTAGGAAATAGTGCTAATAAAATTAAAATACACACCAATGAGAAAAGATGGTTTATCATATATAAAGCAAACCCTCCAAACTCTGTGACAAACTCAGATGACTTTCACTAAAGTTATGAGACATTGTAAGTGTCGTTGTAAGTGTTCAATTATTGTTAACATCCTGAGAATAAGACAAATGCAAAGTTGCAATGTGGAATGAAATACTACAAAGTGCTACTTATTTCAAGTGAGTTGAAAGTTTTGGGTTAAAAATAAGTATATTGAACTACTTGAAAAATCATATATGACCATTTAAACAAGGTGTTATATTATGTAAATCCAAGGGACCTATTTTGAGATTTGCCTATGCAACCTTGATTGTGGCATTTTTTTGTTCATAGTCTTACACATTTTCCTTTTAATATACAGATTTTTATGGGAATATTATAAAATTGTACATTATTCATTACTGCAATTGCTCTGCATTTTTGTTTTGTGTAACAATCACATCCAGAGCTATGCTATCCATGTTGCAGTTACAGTGCTGTCTTCTATGTGAGGTTATATTTTCTTACTGCTTGTTAAAGTCAAGCAGAAGAAATCATTGATATGTATGTGTACCAAATTCTTGTACGCACATCAAATAGAAATAAATAAGATAAAATAGCCCCAAATCCTACTGAGAGAAATGATAGTGCTTGATAAAGTCCTTGGGAATTGCAATAGGTACAAATAAACCCTGTAGTCTTGGAAATGATCAGTAGCAGGTAGGCAGTCTCCTTTTGTTTATATTTCTTCTATTGTTCTGGTATGGACAATTACCATGTCAAAGAACATAACCAACTGCTTTAAAATGTCATTAATTTTGTTAAATGAAATGTATCACAGGAAATAGCTCCAGTGCTTAATTTCAGAAGCTAGGATAATATACTGTGGACCTATCTTGGGACAAGCAGTCCTCTAACATTTTGTTTGCCCTTGAGATTTAGAAGGAGTCATATCTATAGTATTCATAATAAGTAGCAATTTAACCAAGTTCAAATTAGATGTGAACAAATGGATTAACAAGCACCTCATTAAATTTTTAATTTCCATTTCATTTATCACCTTTAATAGAATCAACTCTGTTTCAGGGTGGGGGAGGATTCACTTCCAAGTACGAAATGGTAATTTCACTTGTTTTTATCAATAGCTTGAATTATTTTTCTACAAAATATACTTTGTGTAGTTCTGAAATATCTGACGTGCAGATAGAACTAATAACTGTAGATTGATTTAATGGATATTTATTACAGTACTGAACTTTACAGTACTGTTGTCTGTAGTATTTTCCTTTAAGTGCTAATGTGTGCTTACTTGCAACGATTTCAAAGGTCTTTTCCAACTTAGTTGATTCTGTGATTAATATTAGGAAAGGGAACTTCTGTGATTTTAAGAATAAATGAATTTTAAATAAGCACATATTGAGTAATTAATTAAATAAATTAATTGAAAATATCGGTGTATTTCAGAAGTAAATACTGACTTTTAAACTTTACATTCAGATTCCAACTTCAAAGAGATATTTTAAAGTATTTGAATTAGTTGGATAACATATATCATAAGCATGTGCAGAATTTTCATAATTTTATGTTTTCTTTCAAATAAAGCTATTCTAAAGCTCTGACTTTAATGTATCTATTACTGAAGAATGGCTTTGTAGAAAAATGCATGTCTTTTGAATATGTTTTCTTAACATTTATTTCCAAGGGAAAAATAAAATTAATTGTAGGAATAGAATAATTGTTTCTTGTTTATCTGTCCTTTGAAGTTCCTTTATTTAGTTGTGATGTGCTCCAGGTGTCAGGTGTCCCTTTTTTTGTTACAGAAAGCCTTTGCTACAGGCATGTTTTTTTCCCAAATATTTACTTCATGTTCTTTTCCATTTTGCACAGACAGGTATTTTACTGATCTCTGAAGGAAAGGAAATAATTGTTTCAGGACCCTTCTTCTATGTAGTACCAATATGAATGTCAAATTCTTAAGTCTCTATCAAATAATTTAGAAAGAATAGAAACAAATCACTTTACATTTTTATGCAGCATATGAGAAAGCAAGTACTTTTCACTGTAATGGCAGTCTGTGTGCTTGAGAGAGAAAAAATAATGGAGATGATATTTCAGGTGTTACAAGGATCTTCCAGTACAAAGAAGAGTAAGAGCAAGAGAAAAAAAGCAATGTCTGAAACAAGAAAATGTCTGAAAAAGAATCCAAATCAAAGAAGTATGTTGCTTATCTCAGATGTAGAAATGTGAAGCTTCTTGGGTGTCAGTGTAGATCAAGGCTAAACTTAGTAAACATCAGGGTTTTTTTTAAATGTTATTTGGTTTTTTCCTAAATAAATATATTTAAATATAGCTTCTCTGTAATATCATAATAAATTTAGACAGCTTTTTTTCACTGAACTGATTGCAGCTAAGGTGCAAAAATCTAAAACTGAGCATTCATTAGAATCTTGAAAAAAATAAAAAAAGAGAAAGACCTCCTAGGAATTAATTACAGTAAAGCTGATCATTCGAAGAGTAGCTCTCTACTATAGTAAAACATGAATAACACGTTTCTCACTGTTTTCAGTTAAAATGGTTCTGAGAACTTGGAAAAACTACCTTAGCTTGTTAAGAAAGCTCTAATTCAGGAAAATGTTCTGATTTCCCATCCAAAAGATAAAGAAAGATTAAAGATAAAGAAACCTTGTGTGACTGCATAAATACACGCATGTGGTAATGCTTCTGGCTCACTGCCAAGAGTGTCTACTTTTTCAGGAGGACTGCATGAGTAGTTTAACAAGGGCAGAAGGTTGTCTGTATGTAAGTGAAGTATCAGGCCAGATTAAATTTTGAGGTCTCTGTTATTTCACTGCTTCAACAGCTTGACTTTCTCTTCTACTAGATTCCTTTATGTGTCTGAGCTTCTGTTTGGCACAAGAATAAATAGAATCCTTTTTTTTCATCCAGTTGTCTTTTTGTTCTTGAGAGTTTGGTTTCACCACAAGTTTATTTTCTGTGTAATTATATATCTGGTATAAAGATGTCTAATTTCATGTATCTTAATGTCACCCTAGGTCCACAAATTCATTTATATATTACAGATGCAGAGCTAATTTATAATAGATGCCATTTTGTAAACGTTGCGGCTTAACCCCAGTCAGCAACTCGGCACCACTCAGCCAGCCACTCACTCCCTTCCCTCTGGTGGGATGACGGAGAGAATCGGAAGGGTAAAAATGAGAAAACTCGTGGGTTGAGATAAAGCCAGTGTAAAAGCTGCATGTGCAAGCAAAGCAAAACAAGGAATTAATTCACCAGTTCCCATCAGCAGGCAGGTGTTCAGCCATCTCCAGGACAGCAGGGCTCCGTCACGTATCCCAGGCAGTTACTTGGAAAGACAAACACCGTCACTCCTAACATCTCCCCCTTTTTTTTCTTCCCTCAGCCTTATACACTCAGCATGACATCATATGATCTGGAATATCACTTAGGTCAGTTGGGGTCATCTGTCCTGGCTGTGTCCCCTCCCAACTCTTTGTGCACCCCCAGCCTGCTTGCTGGTGGGGTGATGTGAGGAACAGAAAAGTCCTTGGCTGTGTATAAACCCTGCTCAGCAGCAATGAAAACATCCCTGAATTATCAAACTATTTTCAGCACAAATCCAAAATGTAGCCCCATACTAGTTACTGTGAAGAAAATGAACTCTACCCCAACCAAAACCAGCACAGTAAATCATACCTTCCTCCACTATTTTATTAAGTAATGTTTTTACAGATTCTAAGCAAACTTTCTGTTCTAACTTGCTGGAGACACTATGTTAAGGCACTAAAGGGTACTTTGAGTTATTAAGGTAAATTAACTCTAGTAATTGCTATGAAGGTAGAAGGCTGAAGTATAAGCTAAGGTTAATAAAGAATATTTAGACATTTTATTTATATATATACTTTCTGTTTCTGTCAGGATTTACATTTCCCAGAATGCTTGTTTAGTATGGATTTGAACTAGTGGACTGAAAGTAACTGAAGACCAGGAAGATAACTGGAAAAGTGCAAATAACTTTTTGCTGCTTTTCCAAAAGCTACAATTTCCTCCAATAAAATGAAGTCACAGCTTATGGAAAAGATATCTTGGGGGGAAAAAAAAATGAAAAAAGAAAAAAAACCCAACAAATGAAACCAAACCCCAGAGAACAAGAAAACTGGTCTGTTAAGCTCATTTGGCTGGGCATTTTCAAAGACACAGCATTGTCTTTCTGCCATTAAAAAATCACGCGAAGAAAACCAATCTTTTAAGGAAATGTCTGTGTTTTACCAGAAGGCAGGTGAAGTTCCCGAAGACTGGAAAAAGGGAAACATAACCACCATTTTTAAGAAGGGAAAAATGGATGACCCAGGGAATTACAGACCAGTCAGTCTCACCTCTGTGCCTGGCAAATTCTTGGAGCAGGTTCTCCTGGAAGGCATGCTAAGGCACATGAAAAACAAGGAGGTAGTCGGTGACAGCCAGCATGGCTTAACTAAGGGGAAATCCTGACTGACCAATTTGGTGGCCTTCTATGATGGGGCTACAAAACTGATGGACAGGGGCAGAGCAGTTGACGTCATCTACCTGGATTTGTGCAAAGCGTTCAACACTGTCCCACACGACACCTTTGTCTCTAAATTGGAGAGACATCAATTTGATGGGTGGACCACTCAGTGGATAAAGAACTGGCTGGATGGCTGCACGCAAAGAGCTGTGGTCAATGGCTCGATGTCCGGCTGGAGACCGGTAACGAGTGGTGTTCCTCAGGGATCGGTGTTGGGACCGGTCTTGTTCAACATCTTTGTCGGTGACATGGACAGTGGGATTGAGCGCACCCTCAGCAAGTTTGCCGATGACACCATCTGTGTGGTTTGGTTGATACGCCGGAGGGAAGGGATGCCATCCAGAGGGACCTTGACATGCTTGTGAGGTGGGCTGATGCCAACCTTATGAAGTTTAACCATGCCAAGTGCAAGGTCCTACACCTGGGTGGGAGCAATCCCAGGCACAGCTACAGGTTGGGCAGAGAAGAGATTCAGAGCAGCCCTGCAGAGAAGGACTTGGGGGTGCTGGTCGATGAGAAAATGAACATGAGCCGGCTTCAGTGTGCACTCACAGCCCAGAAAGCCAACCGTATCCTGGGCTGCATCAAGAGGAGCGTGACCAGCAGGTCGAAGGAGGTGATCCTGCCCCTCTACTCTGCTCTCGGGAGACCTCACTTGGAGTATTGTGTGCAGTTCGGGTGTCCTCAACATAAAAAGGACATGGAACTGTTGGAACAAGTCCAGAGGAGGGCCACGAGGATGATCAGGGGACTGGAGCACCTCCCATGTGAAGACAGGCTGAGAAAGTTGGGGCTGTTCAGCCTGGAGAAGAGAAGGCTGCATGGAGACCTCATAGCAGCCTTCCAGTATCTGAAGGGGGCCTACAAGGATGCTGGGGTTGGACTATTCATCAGGGCCTGTAGTGACAGGGCAAGGGGTATCGGATTAAAACTTAAACAGGGGAAGTTTAGATTGGATATGAGGAAGAAATTCTTTACTGAGAGTGTGGTGAGGCACTGGAATGGGTTGCCCAGGGAAGTTGTGAGTGCTCCATCCCTGGTGGTGTTCAAGGCCAGGTTGGATGAGGCCTTGGGTGGCAAGGTTTAGTGTGGGGTGTCCCTACCCATGGCAGGGGGTTGGAACTAGATGATCTTAAGGTCCTTTCCAACCCTAACTATTCTATGATTCTATGATTCTATAAGGATGGAGTGTGCCTAACTTGTCTGGGCAACCTGTTCTAGTGCTTAACTGTCCCTTAGGGTGAAAAGATACTTTCTTTTTATCCAGTCACAACCTTTCAGCTTAAATGTTCATTGTATGTAACAGTATGTGCTCAGACCCTTGAACCATCTTGGTGGCCCTCCATTGAGCATAATCTGGTTTATTAATGGCTTTCTTCTAGTCAATGGACAAGATGGCAAAATAGGTCATGCTACACTAGTTGCCAACTAGCAAATACTGGGATTTAGTGCTGAAAGGAAATAATTGCTTCCCTCATCTACTGGCTGTGCTCCATATGGCCTCCATAGGATGATGCTCACTGACTTTGCTGCCAGGACACATTTCTGGCTTATTCAGCCAGCTGTTTGCCAAGACAGAGATGCTCCCCAGGCACTCCATCCTTAGCCTGTAATAATGCAAGGAATTCTTCTTTGCCAGCTGAAGGAAATGAAAGGTCTTTGTCCTTTTTTAGTATGTTTCATTTTGTGTTTGGTCTTTCCTCTCAGCTGTCCAGTTCCCTCTGACTAGCAGCCTCACCCTCAAGCATATCTACCAAACCCCCTTCAGTTTGGTGTCATCTGCAGGCTCAATGAAAGCATACTCTTTTGTCTCCTCCTAGTCACTGATTGGGATGTTGAAGAGGAGAGGTCCCAGCACAGATGTGTGTGGTAGCCCACTTGTTGCTGGCCTCCAGGAAGAGTTTGACACATCAACAGTTACCCTGTGAGCCTGACTGAACCATTTTTCTAATATGTTTAGCTGTCCGTGCATCCAGCCTAACATCTTGCATTGGGTACAAGAATATTGTGAGAGACAGTGTCTAAAGCTTGCTGGTAAAGCAAGTGGATCACAAAGTTTAAATGTCCCAGAAGGAAGAACAACTTTGATGCCGTTCAGGACTTTTCCATGGTTTCTCTCTGAAGATAGTCTGTACCTTGATGGGCAAAATAATAGCCATTTTCATAGAAACAAATGTGTGTGAAGACATGTTGTTTATGATTTGCAGATAAGCATCATTACTTGGAGCAATTTGATAGCTTATTATCTCTTGATAGAGATAATGGATTTAGGATAAATTTAAGTATGAAAGCCTCCAGTTAACCCAGAACATGTTTTAAAACTATCATCTGATATTCACATACTGAGTTTGGAACAACCCATAGCAGAATAGGAAACGTTCTAGCATAAAAATGCATGGCATGCAGGAGTGAGGAAATGAATTTTCTTCTGAGAACCTGAAAAATCTGTGAACTGAGGCAGTGATTTGTTGCTGTTGTTTATTCTTCCATTATTACTTTTAAAACAAAAGAAGTACTCTTGACTTGCTTTTTACCAAAACCAAGGCATTTTATTTCCTGCATATTATCTGTTTTACTACACATTTTTTTGAAGGGCTGGCTTATACTTCTTTTATTGTAAGGAAAACTCAATTTGCTGAAACTTAAAACTTTTCTTTTTTTTTTTTTTTATTTCAGTATAGCAGAACCTCCGTTAAAATAAATGCATCATTTTGACTTGACTTTCATAGTACTTCATTTGGATGAACTAACAAAGATTTCACAGCCTCTATTTATGCCAAAATGGCCATATGTTTTCATTCTGATTGGTATACAATTGTGTGTTTTTACCAAAGCCTTATTTCTTTCCAAGTAGCAAAACTCAGCCTTGTAGAACTATTTATATCATTCCTATGTAGAAGGTCTACTTTCAAGTCAGGTACTTGTGTATGTTTGTACTTAAAAAACAAATAATCCAGTTAGGGTTATTTAACTTTCAGGAAATTACATTTTGTTGTTATTCTGTACAGGCATTTTCAACAACCAGCCTTTTTTTTGTCAGAGCTCATCATTTTACCATCTGAATTGTAGGTGAAGAAGGAAGTAGGTGATGGTTGAGATTGCTGTTGGTATTGCTTTTGTGTATACATTTGCTATAGAAACTTCTGGATAAGAATTTTTGAAGTTCAGAAATTATTTGTGTAGGATTACTGTGATGTTCACGTATAGATATCCTGAAGGTCCAAGGTTAGGTCATAAGACCCCACCTGAAGTATTGTGTTCAGCTCTGGGGCCCCAAGCATAAGAAAGGCATGGACCTGCCCGAGCAGCTCTGGAGGAGAGCCACATATATGATCAGGGGCCTGGAGCACCTCTCCTATGAAGACAGGCTGAGAGAGTTGGGGTTGTTCAGCCTGGAGGAGTCTCCAGAGAGACCTTCTAGCAGCCTTGCAGTGCCTAAAGGGGAGCAGCTACAAGAGAGCTGGAGAAAGACTTTTTAGAAGGCCATTTAGGGATAAGACAAGAGGTAATGGCTTTAAACTGGAAGAGGGGAGACTTTAGGTTAAATATTAGGAAGAAACTCTTTACTGTGAAGGTGGTGAGGCACTGGCACAGGCTGCCCAGAGAAGCTGTGGCTGCCCCATCCCTGGAAGTGTTTCAAGGCTGGATGGGGCTTTGAGCAACCTGGTCTGGTGGAAGGTGTTCCTGCCTGTGGCAAGGGGTTGGAACTAGATGATTTTTAAAAGTCCCTTCAAACCAAGCCACTCTATGATTCTATAATTTGTTTTTTCTTTCAAAATACATTTGTAGTGTTATAATTCTATATAGTATTGCAGAGTTGCTGCTACTAAAGGAGGTATTTAGAAGAAGTTAGAATTTCGAGTCTGTCACTGTCTTTTTTCCTGTCTTTCAGATAGCAGAGACAAAGCAGGGAGTTCTGACTGCAAGTTGGATGAGAGTTATGATCTGTAGCTCAGTCTGGGTTAGATGAACTGTTGGCTGACTAGTGGAGCTGTTCAGAGAAGGTGGCTGACAAAATCAACTCATGCCTTGGTACACTGATATGATTCAGTTTCTTTTTGAGGTATTTCTTATTCATACTTCTTGTCATGTGTTTGTTAAACCAAAAATAGAATATTTCGGTTTTATTTTGACTGTCTTTCAAATTGTTACGTCAGTGTTGTCATTGTAGAAGAGAGCAGTAGTCTTTGATTTATTAGTGTTGAAACCACTGACATGCTGAAAAACAGGTACTGTCTCCATAAACAGGGTTTTTGCCCTTGCGGGTGGCTTCTGTGATTACATCTCCTGTGTCCCTGCTGCTTTTCAGGCTGGATGTATTGGCAAAAAAGCCTTCAGGAGCTCTGGTCCTAAATCCAACCATGAATGTTTGTGGCTTTCTTTTCTTTTGGGTTTCTTTCCTGCCTGTGGCCTTCCTCAGTCTTCTTAACTTGCTTTTTATTGCCTTGCAATCAGGGTGGTGGGGAAGTACTGATAAAAACAGAGGAGAAGACCCTTGAAATTAGGTTTTTAAATTATGTGGAAAGATGTTGAAAAAAGACCTTTAAAGGGGGCTTTACCAACTTGTTATTGGCTAAATTGTGCTACTATTTAGGATTTAGTTGTTTGCGGCTGCTCTGCTACTGTAAAATCAGTTATGTTTGTGTTATTCAAATCATACCAGTGAACATAAACACACAAATGAGTAGGAAATAAAGACTATTTTTTTGTATGTTAATCTTCTTAAAACATAGGGAAACTTATGTTTGACTACTTACTGGTTTTGACAGGATTCACAGTCTTTTCCCAACTGACATACACTTTGTCCACTGTACCAGGACAGGCTCACCCAGGTTGTCATCACTCTACCTAATGAAGTTTTCCGAGCAGTCAGAATAGAGATGAAGATCTGTTGGGTGAAGTAGTACAAGAAGTATTAACAACTGTTCAGAAAAATAGAATCCATTATAAGAAACTTAAGCCACATTTTTATTGCATTTTAAAGTGTGAAATACTAAAAATGTTGAAACACAAATGTCTGTTTCATACGTGTTTTGGATTAGCCATTGAACAAAATACAAGCTGCTGAGTAATGATACTGCTGATTGACCTGCAGGGTATAAGTATGTTGAAGTGTACAGATGTAATCAATGCATTTAGTGAAATGTATGGCAAATATATTAGAACAGAAATATTTTTTTTACCACTTAGTCTATCACTTGTGATTTTGTCATTATTAGATTTCCTGTGAGAGCAGTTGTACAGTAAGAAAGTTAAAAACAATCTTCATTTGCTATTACAAATATTTAAACTTTGCAGAAGAACTCATTAAATTTATGACTATTGTGTGAAATTCCATACTATGTTACTAATTTGCTTTCTTTTATTTTATTTCCTATAAAAAAGTCTTCTAGTGTCTAGTCTAGCAGCTCGTGACTTAATCATTAGATTTATACTTCCTGTCCTTAGAGTGTTGAAAGGTCAGTGGAATAAAAAAAAATTGCCTTTGGCCATCTATTACGAGTCATAGACCTGCTCTCCTTTGTTGAAAGCAACTGTCAGACTATCTATCTAAAGAGGTATTCCTTTCAAAGTTGCAGTGCTTACTTAGTTTCCCTTGTAATCAGTGGAGTAAAATCTCCCAAGAATTTGGAGCTTCTCAGCAACTTGCTGAAACAGCAAGAGATCTGACTGGCCTTGTCGGCCTACTTTACCAACTCTTTGAAGAAAACCTGTTTTTAAGATAGCCAATGTTAGGGTAACATGCAAAAAAGGTGTATTTCTTTAACTGTAACTTTAAAGAAAGAATGTTAGCATTTGAAATGTCTTGTAGCATCAGTCACTAAACATTTGTAATTTCAGTCTCCTACTGGAAATGCAATTCACTAGTAAGTTATTTCCTATGCAGTTATTTCCTGAAATAAAAAAGACACTAAGAAAAGGTAACAAGAATCATTTGTTAAAAGTTTATTATGGACTTGATAGTACTCTCTGTTGTCAGTGGTCATCAAGTTACTATAGCAATTTTAATCTCCATGCTATATGTACTCTGAAGTAATGTTTGGATGCTACTTCTCTCTAAGTATGCCTCTACTGAACATTCTGCCAAAGCGCAGAGTCTGATGGTTTTATCTTGGAATACGTGTCATGTATGTCGATTACCCTAGTGCCTAAAATCAGCGTTGAATGTACTAGCTTAAGTACATTGACCCTTGCACTCCAGCCTTCTGGACACTTCTGGTTTACAGTCTTAACTGTCTGGGGACCATATAACAGTTAAAGCAAGGAACATGCCAGCTCTTCGGTGGAGTGTCATCAGCATCAATAAAAGGTGCAAGAGTGCTGTAGATCAATGGTGAACATTAAAAACATCTACATTCAGTTCCCTGGCCCAGTTTCTTTGTGATGCTACAAGACTTGGGGTGCTATTTAGTATCCTTTTCTGGTTCAGACTTTTTGATTTTTTCTTTCTTACAGTTTGGCTATCTATTCCAGAGAGTGCGAGAATATCTCCTAAAAAAAAAAAAAAAAAAAAGAGGAAATACCCCAATACCCCTCAGAACTCTTTCTCCTGTTGTTTACACTAGGATTTGTCATGTTACAAATGATCCAGAGTAAGATCCAGAGTAAGATCTCTGCTTTCTAATGGAATGTCTGACAAGTACAGCAACCTCATTTAACTTTGAAATTAGCCTTGTTTTAAGCGTATGGCTGAGCCAGATGACCTGAAAAAGTCCCTCCCAACTTAAATTATGAGACAAAATGCACTGAAAGTGTATTTCAGACTCCTGTTCTGCCAGGTATCTTTATTGTTTTGTGTTAGTAAAACTATGCTGTTCTTAATGATTCTCTCATTTAGATGTGCACTATGATTTCATAGTAATATTTTTTTATGTAAATTACTGCTTTTCCAGTTTGCTGAAAGGAAATAGCCTTTGGTCAGAGGAATTATCTAAACTTTTCACATTTTTTCCAATTTATATGTGCCCTGTTAGTCTCCTTGACCAGTAATATGAATAGAATTCTTAGAAATAAAATCTCTAGCATTTATATATGAAGTGAGAATTAAAACCTTTGCATATGTTTTGAACTTGGGAATCAAGTTAGATAAGTGATTTGGGAAAACTCCTGGAATCTTATGGAGATAGCATCCTGAAAGCCTTATATTTTAAAGGTATGCTAACCATATATTAAATATTTAAAAATCTGTTCAAAGGCCAAATGCCTTTGCTTTGTGGAATTAGTGTGTAGACATTTGAATTGTCTCATTGGTTCACACCCAAACTCTCAAAGAGTGTCAAGCACTGAAGGGCTACAAATATAATTATAAAGCAATCGTATTATGATTTCTCTTTGGGTAATATTCTTCAAGCTACTAGCAATGTTCTTCTTAGTTTCAAGTAATATTACCGTGTTTTGTAGCCTTTAAGTTTTTATTCTGTTCTTCATACCGAGTTACTTTTTAAACTTATAAACTTGTATGCATTGGTAATTATTATCCCACTTCTATCATCATAGTACAAAGAATAGTATTTCCTTGTTTTGAATTATTTTGATGATTTTCATTGAAGATTTCTAAGGTTTTTTTTTTTGTTACAAGAATATACAAAATATTTCTTGCTCTATTTCTTCATACTTTGTGTGATTTTATAAGTCTTTGTAGCTTCTATAGGTATGTGGATGCTAAGAGGAAGGCTAGTGAAAATGCGGGCACCCTTTGGAAGGAAACAGGAGACCTGGTTACCTGGGACTTGAGAAGGCTGAAGTATTCAACTTGTTTGTCTCAGACTTCACTGACAAGATCTCCAGCCACACCACCAAAGTAAAAAAAAGAAAAGGTGAGGACTGGGAGAATGAAGAACTACCTGCTGTAGGAGAAGATCAGGTACAAAATCATCTAAGGAACCTGAAGGTACACGAGTCCATGCAACCTGACAAGATGCATTCGCAGATCCTGAGGGAACTGGCACATAAAGTGGCCAAGATACTATCCATAATATTTAAGAAGTTATGGCAGTCTAGTGAAATTCCCACTGACTGGAAAAGGGAAATACAATCCCCATTTTTGAAAAGGGAAAAAAGGAAGAGTGAGAGAACTACAGGCTGGTCAGGCTCAGCTTGTCGCTGAGCAAAATCATGGAGCAGATCCCCCTAAAAACTGTGCTAGGGCACATGAAAAACAACTATTTGATTGGTGACAGACAGCATGGCTTCACTGAGGGCAAATCATGCCTGTCAAATCTGTTGGCCTTCTATGAGGGGTTACAGCGTTGGTAGGTAAGGAGAGAACAATTGACATCATCTACCTGGACTTGTGCAAAGCATTTGACCCTGTCCCGCATGACATCCTTGTCTCTGAATTGAAGAGTCATGGATTTGACAGATGAACCACTTGTGAATAAAGAATTGGCTAGATAGTTGAACTCAAAGAGTTGCAGTCAACACAGCTTGACAGTGCAAAACAACTCAACATGCAATTGGAGACCAGTGACAAATGTTGTTCCTCAAGGCACTGTCCAGCATCTTTGTAACATGGACAGTGGGACTGAGTGTGCCCTCAGCAAGTTTACTGTTGACACCAGGCTGTGTGGTGCAGTTGATGCGCTGGAGGGAAGGGATAACATCGAGAGGGACCTTGAAAGGCTTGAGAGGTGGACCAGTGCAAACCTCATGAAGTTAAACAAAAAAAAATCCAATTGCAAGGTTCTGCAAGGTTCTGAAATTCCTGCAAAAGGACTGGGGCAATCCCAAGCATAAGTACAGGCTGGGCACAGAATGGGTTTAGAGCAACACTGTCTGGAAAGACTTGGGATGTGTGTTGACAAAAAGCTCAACATGAGCCGGCAGTGTGTGCTTGCAGCTCAGAAAGCCAACTGTATCCTGTGCCTCAACAAAAGAATTGTGACCAGCAGATTGAGGGAGGTGATTCTTTCCGCTCTACTCCACTCTCATGAGGCTCCACCTGGAGTATTGTGTTCAGCTCTGGGGCCCCAAGCATAAGAAAGGCATGGACCTGCCCGAGCAGCTCTGGAGGAGAGCCACATATATGATCAGGGGCCTGGAGCACCTCTCCTATGAAGACAGGCTGAGAGAGTTGGGGTTGTTCAGCCTGGAGGAGTCTCCAGAGAGACCTTCTAGCAGCCTTGCAGTGCCTAAAGGGGGGCAGCTACAAGAGAGCTGGAGAAAGACTTTTTAGAAGGCCATTTAGGGATAAGACAAGAGGTAATGGCTTTAAACTGGAAGAGGGGAGACTTTAGGTTAAATATTAGGAAGAAACTCTTTACTGTGAAGGTGGTGAGGCACTGGCACAGGCTGCCCAGAGAAGCTGTGGCTGCCCCATCCCTGGAAGTGTTTCAAGGCTGGATGGGGCTTTGAGCAACCTGGTCTGGTGGAAGGTGTTCCTGCCTGTGGCAGGGAGTTGGAACTAGATGAGCTTTCATAGGCCCTTTCAACCCAGACCATTCTATGATTCTTCTGAATTGGATCATTTCCAGATGGACTTTGAGTTTCTGTCTGGCTGTCTGGAAGATGTTCTTTACCTTATTTACCTTTCGTTTGCTTTTTGTAAGATTAGATATATGTTTATGATGGAAAGCAGTAGGACCAAAACATGGATGTGGACAAATGAGTTCTATAAGTAAGAATTACCATATCAATGGATGGAGTCTGTTTAGTTCAACATTCTGCTCCAAAGTGAATGAATAAAAAAAAGACTTGAGTAATTCGTATGTCGTATGTATCCAGACGTCGACTAATTCTAATCTTGATTGTAGCCTCTGCTAATGTGTCCAGTATGACTTCTGGCTTAGAGGTCTGTGTTTGCTGAAATTTCCCTGGTAGCTTTTATGATAGTCATTGCTTTGTTTTTCTGCATTCCCATACCAAAGAAAAAGAAAATTTACATGCTATCATTAGTAATTCAGATTGTTCATTCCTGTGTTGTACTAGAGTAGGTGGATGAATACTGCCTGGGCCTGGTAACTGGTACTATAACCTCTTTAGCAGTTCAATTTTAGACAAAGCCTTTATTGTAGCCCCTTCTGCCCCAAAGGGTTCCAATACTGTTATCTCCTCAACTTCTAGAAAAAATGCCACTGCAGAGGCCTCATTTCTGTGCAATGACTCCGATTGCTGCAGTTGTATTAAGGTTGAATTGGTTTTGATCCTTGACGTTTTGGAAAGAAAAAATTAGCTGTAGAAGATTTGATTCCTCCACTTAGTTAAGATAAATTTTTCAGAAGATGCCTGGGTTTTTTTGTTTTAGTCTTTCCCTTGACTTGCATTTTTGTGGATTTTGCATTCAATCTGTTAAAATTTATTTCTGTTTTCTTTGCTTAAATACAATTTTTGCTTGCTTTTTTTTTTTTTTTTAAATTGCCTTCTTTGCTTTGCTGTTTAGTCAATTTGACATCCATAGTGATAGTTGTTCTCTAGATCAGAGAGAACCTGACTGTATACCTATCACACTGTCCATGGCACAGAGCTGCCCTTCCTGTTGTGGGTGATGATAGCTAACTTAAAAAAAAAAGGTTATGAATCTTAGCTTCAAATCATTCCTATAAATCATGTATAGAATAATAGTAGTGATTAGTTCAGCATTTATGGCTACATCCATTTTATTTTCCATTGTGAATTTGAGCACATACTTAAATTCAATGTCATCTTCCATTTGTATTTGAAGCCAACACAAACTCTGATTTGGGAAGAGGAGAGGGGACTAAGACACAGAGATATCTAAGAAAGTTTGGAAAAGAGGTAGGGGAAAAATGGCAGACTTCAGAATAAAGAAGTGGAAAGGAAGATCGAATGAGCAGAAGTCAGAAGAAAGGCAAAATATGAAAGTAAAAAGACAGCGGACATACTATGTTGTGGAAGAAAAATGACATTAAGAAATTACGTATTGAACAAGATAATGATATAGAAGAATCTGGAATATGTCCAGTTAAGTACTAAAGGCATAAGTATACACAATTTTAAGCACTAATAGATATAAGCACATAAAACCTGAAGTCATGAAATACTTAATGACTCAGCTATAAATCAGTTGTCTTCCACCTCTCAAACTTAATGGGGCTGGATGGTGGGAGGTGCAGCTTTGGTCTCCCAGTGTTTTGTAGAGCTGTTCTGATCTTTCTGGCCCCAAAGCTATATAGCTAATTTGACTTCTTTGTGTTTTGCATATTTTCTAAATTATTAGCTGCAGGGATGCACTAATGTAAGAATTATTATTGAGTTTTTATTTACTTTGAAATTTAGTAGGAGAAACATGCACCTAGGTTTTTTTGCTTTGTTAATGTATTTTAGGAAAAAAATAAAGTTTGATGATACCTAGTTTATTTCTGTGAAGTGCTGAATGTGTTTTGATGATGCCATCAAAGACTGAAGCCTTGTGAGAACCTTAATCAAACAATCTGAAGGTACAGCTTTCAGTTTTTGGTGATCACAGTATTTGTACAAGTCACTTATCACTGAGAGATTAGATGCTGTTAAATGTATTAGTATATGCTGCTTCCAGAACAGACAAACTTCAGAACCAGCAAGATATTTTTAAGAAATAAAAATGTAGTTCTATACTGAAAAGCTTCTCGAGTGAAGTTCTGATCTGACTACTAGTGAATTCAATTTTTCTTATATCCATCATAGAATCATAGAATGGTTTGTGTTGAAGGAACCTTAAAGATCATCAAATTTTGACACCCCTACCATGGGCAGTGACACCTTCTATTACAAGAGGTTGATCAAAGCTCCATCCAGCCTGGTCTTTAATACTTCTAGGGGTGGGGCATCCGCAACTTCTTTGGGCAACCTGTTCCAGTGCCACACAACCCTTGTAACTGGGCTGTATGTGTTAGTTACAACTTCTACACTTAGAAATCTTTAAAGAGCTTTATGAAAATGGAGACTTCTTCCAGTTATTCAAATACAAACAATGAAAAAAATTCCATATGCATTTCATAAATACTGAGCTGCATGTGATACATACATGTGATACATAGGTCTCTAATCGTGTATTCACTGAATGTTCTGGTATAGAGAAAAGCATATAAAAAGTACTCCAAAGTAACCATTGTAAGGTAGAAAAGGAGGATAATAATTTGGCAGATTGCGGGCTTATCCTTTACATTCTTGATTGTTGTGCACCACAGAGATATGATTCTGCTATAATAGAAAGTATAATTGCTATGATTTTGATTGACATCTTGGATGCTATTGTAAGATACAGAATAGATAATGATGGTGACAGTGACCTTGGAAAAATTTAAATAGAACTAAGGTTAGAATTAAGTATTGAGACTTTCAGGATGGTACAATATTTAACTACTTACAGCTCAGGTTGTAAATTTTATTTTAAAAGTTTGAAATTTGAAGTTTCTGCAGTAAAGTGAAAATACCCTGGTGGATGTTGCTTCCTTCCCTTTATACTGCTAAACAAACATGGAAGGGCTGACTTCTATCACTAGTGCAGTTTTGCATGTGAAATATCCCAGACCACAAAGAAAGTAGTTCTTGAATTTTCCCTGGTAGAGAAATACTTCTGGATCCACTTTGATACACCTGGAAACCTCATTTCCTTCTTGTAATACTCTATAATATTTTCTGAGAGAGTCCGTAGACATTGTCTGATTTGCTTGAGCCTTGATTTAATGGCATAGACTTTAAGGACTGTGTAGTGAACAATTGCATTACTGGCAGTAAGAATTGAGTTTATAGCTGTGAATCAATTCTCATGAAAATGGGAGCTTTATGAAAGGTATTTGGAGTATTAAGTGGAAGGAACATCATGAAATAAAATTAGTATGCTTATGCAAATAACCTAGCTATGACTTCATAATTTGTAATGATATTCAGTTAGGCAGTGTTTATACTTGTTAATTACTTCCTTTATGAGTGATAATTGATCTTGCTCATTATCATATTAAATCCTTCGTCATATGTCATTAGTTGGGAATGTAATAAATGGTTTGTTTGATTTTTAGTGTAATGAACTAATTAGACTAATTAAAATCAATATGTGTGCCAATATTAGACTTTCAATCCAAATGGTGTGGCTGTCTGCTGGCTAAAAATCAGCAACTCAGTAAAAAAGTGGCCTAATGCTGATTTATGAGCACTTGATGAACGTGAGGTAGAATAAATTGCTTGTAGTGGTAGAAACAGCATTAGTGAAGTACAAGATACTAAGTGCATTGTAAGGTCAGCAGTAAGGGCATACTTACATGTGTAGTTTTGTGGCACCTTTAAGCCTTCCTGGTTGATTAGATCATTCTTCAGAAATTATTGAGTTTAAATATCATAAAGTGCATTAATCTGTATTTATAAATACAATAGTCTATGTATGTGTCTGGATGTACATGCAATTTATTGCTCTCTGTGTGCTTGTGTTTATGTATGCTAGCGCATTTGTAAATTTTGCATTTTGTACAGCACTTTTATTTTTATAGTAATCTGTGAATATACCAAATAGGTCACACTTTTGAATTTAGCAACGTACTGTTATTGCAATGTGTTATTCAACAAAAATATTCATTCACTGTTATGAGGAACTGTGTTTATAAATCCTAAGGGAGACAGGAACACATCCTGTAGTTCTGTAATGACCTTTTGGAGAAGAAGGAACTGGCTACTGGGAGGGGAAGAGAAATATTATTTCAGAATTTGGGATCTTGTTTATATAAACAAACAAACAAAAAAGTCAAAATCCTTCTGGCTCCAGGAAGAGGTTAGAAAAAATATGAGGTGATGTGCCACATTCTTATTTTCAACAAAAATACTGCTCAGAGAAAATTCTTTTAAGTGAAGTTTTGAATGTAAATTAATTTTTTTTTGACTGTCTGAATTTTTAGAAGGTCTGCCTAGATACCTCATAGGTTCTTTGTGAGCATGTGACATTTTCAAAGTAGAGTATGTCTATTAATTATAAGCATCTGTCGTGGTTTAAGCCCAGGCCGTAAATCAGAACCACGAAGTCCACTTCCCCCCCCCCACCTTTCTTCCCTCCGCTCCTGGAGGGACGGTGAGGAGAATCAAAAGAATGCAGCTCCCACGGGTTGAGATAAGAACAGTTTAATAACTAAGGTATAACACAAATCACTACTGCTACCACTAATAGTAATAATGATAAAGGAAATAACAAGCAAGAGAATACAACCGCTCACCAACCGGTACCTCACCCCCACCCTGCAGTGCTCCAGCCCTTCCGGGAACTCTCAGTTCTACCTCCTGGGCATGACGTGCTGTGGTATGGAATACCTCTTTGGCTAGTTTGGGTCAGGTGTCCTGTCCCTGCCTCCTCCTGGCTTCTCCTCCTCCCTGGCAGAGCATGAGACTCTCAAAGTCCTTGGTCAGTCTAAACATCGCTGTTATCAGCCCTGTTCCCAGGCGGAAAGTCAAAAACACAGCACTGCACCAGTAGAAAAAATGACTGCTACTGCTAAACCAGGACAGCATCGGACTGATCAGAGATTTCTTTTTTACCAGTCTTCCACTACTTATTTTGGAGTAATTTTGTGACTAAGAAAGCTCAAAGGCTGTTTGCTTTTTTTTTTTTTTTTTTTTTTTTCAGTGTGGGACACATGCATTCGGAATCCCACCTCTCCCACCGTGCACTTTCATACTTACATGCATAGTGCGGTGTTGAAGAGAACACAGAATGGAAGAGAAGAATTTGGTTCATCGATTCTCACACTTTGAGGATATCAGTTTACATCACAAACTTGTCAATGTCCCAGTCAGTAAAGCAGAATACATGATATACACCTAATTTCTACCTAAACAGCATTAATGCTAAGTAAAAAAAAAAATATTGTTAATGTGAATAAGTAAATATGAGGAAACAGAGCTTGGAATCTTATGGCTCCCAGGCCTAAACTGTCTGTGAGATCAGGAGGATTTTGAGGAAGTACCTCTTACAGTTAAGTCACTGAAAATGTGGGTGTTCAGACACTCTAAATTTTAGGCTTCATAGGAATAATCCCTTAATCATCTGACCTAATTTTGATGATGAATATTTTAAACTAGTGATGACTTATTAATAAGGATTTCAGAAAGGCATGATTTGAAATAGGTGTCAACTCTAATTTAAACAAGTACTTGAAGAAAACCTACAGCATTAATGTAGACTTAAATTGATAGTACCCATTGAAATTTCATTTTTTCGTTATCTTATAGGCGGAAGAGTTCGTGTTCAGAATATGTACTCATATTGTGCAGAGAGAATAAAATCTGTTCAAATGATTTACCTTTTTAATGGTTGCTTTTAGTGGTTTATTTGAGACACTTAAATCTTGGGAATAATTCTTCAGGTGTTTTTCACTAGATAATTACTAATTGTCAGATACAGTAAAATCAGTGATTATTAATAAGAAATGGGTAACTGATCATCATTGACCATGGTATTTAAAATTTTAACCTTTGGATGAGATCTGAGCAGAAGCTTGAAGATTATGTGTATAATCTAAATACGGGAGAGTATGTATTGATCAAACTTCATTTGGTAAGAACTAGGTATAGTTCTCAGATACGGTGAATGTACATTGCAACAACACACTATACTTATGGGAGTATATGAAGCTTGAATGCCAGAGCAAATACTTTGTTTGTGCTTGAAGCATTATACCCTGAGAACATAAGTGAGATCTTTTATGTCCAAGATGCATTCAGTATGCATATTATCAGCCCTCTGATCCAAAGCACATAACCAATGTCCTTGATTCGTATAAATGTACTGAATGCCCTGAGGAGCTATGTGGGTTTGAAACATCTGACAGTTGTTTGTGAGGTGGCATGAGTTCAAGTACCTTTCTTAGAGGCGAGGGCAGGAGGAGACTCTTCTGCTAGGGTTTTCAAATCAATTTTTCGTCCTTCATTTACCAAAGTTGAGAAAGCAACTTGTTTAAAATGGGGTGTCTCTCCATTAGTATGTTAAGTGCTCCACCATGTCTTTCTTCTTGTATGAGAGAAACAGAGAATAAAAAGAAATCTCATATACAGTTTAGCTGAATCTTGGCCCAACAGAAGGCAACAGAAATTTAACCCTTGACTTCAGTTTTACTGGACTGGCTGTTAGCCAGATGCACGTATGCTACTGTGTAATTACTCTTGCTACGACAAAGTTTAGTGTCTAATTTTGAACTTTGAATTTTCCTTAAAGAAATTTTGTAGAAAAGATGTTACTATGTTTGGTGTTGTTTTCTTTGTTATTACTTTTTTTTTTTTCATGTCATAAAAAGTTTCTGAGATTTTTTTTTTAAATGTCTTACTTTAATTCATTCTCCTTCCTTCTATTTCTCACTATTTCTGAAATCATAGTTCACTGACTTAAATCTTGAGCCTTCTGTGAGGACATTTATCTTTTTATAATGATGTTAGCTTTCTTTTTTATTTCATATGCATGGTGGTATATTTTTCCTTGCAGAAATACCTTCCTTACTGCAGAAATGAGGGATTTCACTGCAAAGATAAAAAGGTTGGGAAAAATGAGTAAGAGCTGTATCAAAATGAGTCAGTGCTGCTCCTACCTTGGTGGGGGGAGCTAGGTGAAAAATTATTGATCAAACGGGAAAAGCAGGAGAGCTTATTGGTCCCGGCTCCTCTGGGAGACATCTTATTTGGCTTTCGAACACATACAAATCAGCAGTAACTGAATTAGCTTCCATTAGTCAGGACATACCATTACACAGCAGCAATATAAAGGAAAGCCACATGCTTGAAGGAACAGCTGCAAAGTTGTTTGCTTATTTCCTTTTTCCTTTGGGGAGCAGAGAGCCAATGTGTTCAGTCAGATTTCCAAGCTTCATAGAGTTAAGGAAACCAAAGATATCAGGCACAAAGGTTTCTTACCACTTTGTTTCAAGTCAGAGAAAGTGTTGACTGTGGAGCATCTTAACAAGTGAGTTTCTGTTACACCAAATACCTGTCAACCAGATCTAAGGGCTCTTGTGCCAGACAAAGCATGACTGCAGGCCTGGTAATTGCTGGTAGACCCTGAATTTTAGGAAGGGCTTTTTGATCCAGTGACTAGGTCTTTGCCCAGCTTACCTCATAAATTGGCCTGAAAAAGAAAAGTGGATCCAGAAGACTTTTATCCGGAAGACTTGTATGCAGTTACATCATTTGGGAAGGCTGAGGTGTTTTGGGCTGGTACCTATCCTCAGGTTTAAATGTTACTATTTAAATTTAAATTTAAATGTTACTATTGAAGACAACTGTGTCTGTAGTGTCTTGTGAATTTGGGGTGGTTTATCCCTGACAATTATTAATTTTTTGTAAATCTGAAGCTCCCATATCTGGCAAGATTCTAGTGGAAGTATTCATATCAAGGACTGCCTACTGCAACATGCAGTGCTTGAAATCTTCTGAAATTTTGACATACATAGATTTTCATCAGCCCAGAAAATGGCTAAGTAGTGTCTAGCAAACTGATTTTGCTGCAGTTAGCAAAATGAAATCTTGTAATTTGGGTTTTTTCAACTAAATACTATAGTTATAGTATGCTTTCCACTGAATATTTCTAGTAAAAAATTTTCTTTTTAGTGCATATGACATTTATGTGAAACTTCTGACTTCAGAAGTGCAATGAACCATTAGTAACATTTATTTCTTAAGATAACGCCCTCCTAAAGTTAGTATATTAACTACCTACATGTAGAAAGGAACAGTAATCTAAATCAGAAACAAATTAATATTAAAATATGCAATTACTTTCTTATTAACACCACATAAAGTAAGACTATATATGAATTCAAAGAAATCTAAATGAAAGATTAAATTAACAGTAAAGGCCTATGCTAAATATAAATTTCACAATTGCTACCGTATACCTGTCTTCCTGATAGATGAGACAGAATCAGAAACATTATATTTGACAGTGAATGTATAGATGAACATATGAAATATGTTTTCATAGATAAAAATGATATAAATGGACGCATCTCAGTAGGTTTAACTGCTTTTTCATATTTATAAATTTTGAAGCTATTTTAAATTAATTCTAACTTTATATATCTTCTTCAAAGAACTTCTTTCCTCAAATTTATAAGGAAACAAAAGTTATTTGTGCAAGCTTTATAATTTGTGGACCCTTTTTCACTTCTATTCATATAATCTTATTAATAAGTTTTAAACAAAATATTCTGTTTGTAATAGTATGTGATACTTTCTTTTGTATTCAGCCCCCCATGATAATCTTTTCAATTTAAGAAGATAATCTTATCTTGTTGCTGAACAGTTAGCTTGAATAAGGCAGTACATAAGCAAAAAATACATTCTATTCTTAATATTTCATAAAAAGTATTGGATTTGTAGTTTGAGTGCCTAATGTTATGTGATAGGATCTTTTAAAAGAATCTTGGAAACCACTCATTCCATCTTTATGCAGCTATGAAGATCATGAAAATTTTTCGCAGTACAAAAGTGTTTCTTCCCTCCCATTACATTTGTCAGATTTTTAAAAAAATGATGGCCAAAGCATATTTTCCAAAATCAAAGAGGGATTTAAGTAACCAAAGCATAGTTATCAGAACTGGAATCCTGATTCACACCAGAAAGTGTTCTGGGATCTTTGAGGTATTGGATGCCTAGAGACAGAGAGAATGAAGATACCTTCTGACTTCTGGAACTTACGTCTTGATTCCTTCATATCATATAACGGTAAAGAAATTCAATCAAATCGACACAGGAAAAATAAAGTGTGAAAATTGCTCATGCTTCTAAGACTTTCTTTAAGAAAGGCTTTCATACTCCAGTGTACAAATATCCAGAGTAACGCTGTCTGATACAAAATATCATCATAAATAACTTTATTTAAAATAAACCCTGAGTTGAAAAAAATTTGGATTCCAAAGAAATCATATAGATCTCTCTCTCTCTCTTTTTTTTTTTTTTTTTTTACAGTTGCACAGAATTAGCTTGGAAAGCAGTTTTACATTTGTTCACTTTTGGTATTGTTTTTAATTTGCATCTTGCTGCTTGATGACTCCACTTGATGGGTATAGTATGACAAGAGGTAATAGATACAATAACAGTAAAACAGTGATCATTACTTCTGGGGCTAGAAACACCTATCATTGCTTTTTTTTTTTTTTTTTCTCCCTAGCTTTCCTCAGCTGGAAAGTTTTGACATCTGCTGGTTTGGGACATAGCTGAACAGCTGTCAGCAGTGTGGTAGCTGCTTTCAGCAGCAGTTGGCGGGATGGCAGGGTGCCAGCTTGTACCATCTGTGTGCCTGACATTTCATTCTAATTAACAGTAGGGTTAATTGTTCTGGCAGGCTCAAATGTAGTGTCTAACATTACCCGAGGGAAACATGTACAAGTGCAGGAGTGGCAGGGAGCTGGGGACAGCGTTGCTAACAAACCCATTGAGGGAGAATGGTTAACAACTACTGATGATTTTACTAGCTGGCCACATGCAATAAGGCTGAGGTATTTTTTTATTCTGATGAATTATGCCAAGCCTGTAATGATGTAGAAGAAATCAAGCTTTGAAAGGCTGAGACTGCTGCCTTGGGGCAATTGAGAGGGAACAATTTGCATGTTATTACTGCATATTCATACCTAATTGTGTTAGGCTTTGCTAATAGAGCAGAATGACAGTATGAAAAATCGAGCAACTGCTTTATAGCCAACAAAGCTAGTGTTTTTTCTCTACACTATGAGTGCTGAATGATCATTTAGACGTTTAGTTGTTCAATATGACAAGTCTACCATTTGTTAGCTTGACATATAGTAATTTATAAAGGAGTATTCTAATTTTACTTTTAGTTTATTTTCATTTTATACAGTATTCATGGTAGCAATTTGAATGGGGATATTCATAGCTATTGTGAGTAGTTGTGATTCAAATAAAACTATTTTGCATGAAGTATTTCTATTGTTTTATAGTGTATTAATTTTAATGTTTAAATATGTTTTTCAGATATTAATATAATAACATAAATGAGGAGTTGATGAGAAATCTCTATTACGATCATGTTACTACATACTGATTTATCTAATGTTTTTACGTTCCCATTAAGACCTCTATTTCTAGAGTGTTGGGGTTGCAGGTTGGTTTAAGAATTTAAGTAATACCATATTAGGTTTCCAGGTCTGTAGATTCTAAATCAAAAAATAGTGATACACTCAATTAAGGCTCACATCTCCAGCATGTAGGTGTGAATATCTCAAGACATTAAACAGAGTGCATTTTGTCAAATATATTTATGTAACAGTACAAAAATAGACCTGCCTTTTCAGGAAAATTGTACCTCAATTTCACTGTAAGTTATTAATCATGGAATCATAGAATAGTTCGGGTTGGAAAGGATCTTAAGACCTTCTAGCTCCAACCTCCCTGCCATGGGCAGGGACATCTCACACTAGACCATATCACCCAATGATCTACTCTTCCAAATTGATAGAATCTCATTTCTTATGACTTTCTGTCATACTGTTTGACAGACATGACTAATACTGTTTTTCTACAGTATTTCTATATTACAATAGATCATATACTTTAAAATATTAGTGGTATCTAAAATTTTGAAATCACCTAGTCTAATTTTTAAAAATACTGAAAAAGTTGATAGTGATACCAGACATTATATAAAATTCATGACGGAAAGCCAGAAATAAGATTTCTAAAAGCTCTTAAGAAATTTTGGGATCTAAATTACTTGAGCATGTAGCAGGCCTGAACTGCATGGCAAACTGAAGGAAGTGCCCTTAGTTCATTAGTATGTTGGTTAATCTCAGAAACAGTAGATGAGACTGTCAAAACTTGGACACAAGAGAGGGAATTAGAAGATACTGAGGTGTAGTTTCAGTTGTGTGCATTATTGTTGTAAAACTGAAGAAATTTTTAATATGCTGGATGAAACCCTCAAAACATCTTTATGTTATTTGATATTGGTGACAGATGTATAAACCTTTATATAACTGTTATGTTTTTTCATGGAAGAACATCGTATTGTGGGTAACTTATACTTGGTTTTGTATGTAGTCAGTAGAAACACTTGTACTTCATCTACTTTGTTCATATGCAAAGTACTTCTAACATATAATGAAATTATTTCAATAATATTTATTTTTGTGACTATTACTGATACGTTTTATGCAAGGCATTTAAATACTGCAATCGGCAACTGTTGATCACTACTTAATTGAAGTGCATGTAATTATGGTTACATTCTAAAACTGGGGCTATTGGGCAGTATTTTTGTTTTACTTAGGTTTTGAACCTTACTGCTAAAGCTGCCTATTTTGTTTATTTTTTTTTCTGAGTTGATTTTGATTTATGCAGAAATCTCTGATGTTACAATTGCAGCTGCAGTGGGAATGACCTTAACAGAACCTTATGTGAAAAAGACATCTCACTGGAAAGATTTGGAATTTTTATCTTTTAAGTAGACTTTTAATGCTTTATTTTCTTTCAAAACCAAAAAGACTCAACTGGTTATACTTAGAATCATAGAATAGTTAGGGTTGGAAAGGACCTTAGGATCATCTAGTTCCAACCCCCTGCCATGGGCAGGGACACCTCACACTAAACCATGCCACCCAAGATATTACCTGGATATTACAAAGAATATCACTGAATATATATGAACATCTTTAACAAATCAACATTCTGAAAATGCCTAGAGCTAATGTAATATATTATGTATGGAAGAAGATGCTAAATATATTTGCCTTTAGCAGAAAATAATAAAATGGTTTGATTAGGTTTAATTATTGTTGTAAGTGAAAATCCTCTATTCCTGCCTTCTATGTCCTTCAAAGAATTTCTCATGGAAGACAAGCAGTAAAAAACCTACTTATCATGTTGCAAAAAGGCATATCAGTCAAGGCCATTGTGTGGCCACTCATTTCCTTTTTTTTTTAATATATCTAATCTGCTGCCTTCCTGACCTCCTGGTGGAAAACAAAGTAGGAAATCTTCCAAGACTTCATAAGACTGAAAAGTTAAATTAACAAAATGTAACTAAGGTTATCATCAATGTTCTTCTTTCTGGACTTTCCAAAGAAAATTCTTCTCTTCTGCACCGAGGTTATTCTTGATTTGTAGACTAGATATATTTGACTCCTCCTTATTTCTTCCTGCAGGTAGGTGAGCTCTCCATTATATATTTTCTGTGTCAAATTCCAGATCTCATAATCACAGAAAATTTTGTTGTCACATTCCCTCAAAGCTAATATTTCTAGCCAATACTATTACTTCTTTTTCTCAATATCTCTTAGTATAATACACTGCAGCTTTGAATTCATAAGTAATCCATATGCTCCATTCTTTCTAAACAGGTTCTTGATTGAGCTATTTTTTATTCATTTCAGTAGGTTCCTTTGCTTTTCACAGCACGAGTTAATGTCATTTTGTCGTTTAATCAGACTTCTATCGTAGACTATTTTTTTCTTGTAAAGAAGACCCATGTCAGAATGTAAGTCATGTCACTTTTTTGATAGGGACCATATAAACATTTTCATAAAATACATCGTCTTTTTTTGTATTACTGCTTCACAGTTATAAAAAATATGAGGCATTATACTTTTAACATTTTTTGTGGCTTTATATAGACTGTTCTAAGTCTGTCCAAAAGGTGGAAAGAATAGTATGTTCAGTGGAATCTTACATCAAAAGGACTGTGAAATCCACGTCGCCAATATTTAGAGTTAGTAGCTATTACTATCTGAATCTTGGCTTCCACACTCCTTCCATTGCATATTTCTTCCATTCTTATTTGCAATGTACTTTCATGTATATTCCTGCTCATATATAGTTCATTTATACATAAGGAATACTGGTGTGCAAGCCGCAGACAGAAGAAATACAAACCAAGGAAATACTCTTCACATATATTTTCCATTTACTTACCCTTATCTTTTCTGTCTTTTTCCTTTTTCTTTTTCTTTCACTTTCATACTACTTTAAAAAATGTATTTCATGCTATGCTGATTTCTAGATGCTAACTTTGGAAACTTTTGGACTATGGAAGAAGTTACTTTATGCTTCCCTTGACAAAACATTTGGGTTTTGAGGAAATATTCCTGTTCTGATTAGTGGTGGGTGTAAAAATAAAACTAAGAGATTCTGTTGTGCATGATTGTGCAGAGGAAACACAACAAATACCATTACTGATAATTTTTCTATCACAAATTTTACTTCATGCAGAAGTCCAGCTAAATCATTTCATGCTGCCACATCAACAATACTGCAGTATGGAAAAATCCTTTACTTTGTGGATGAGGTTAATACAATTTTGCTGGACGTGAGTGCTTGGCATATTCATCTTTAATTACCATCTAGAATTGTTTCAGGTTGGTTTTTTTTTTTTTGTTTTTTTTTTTTTTTTTTTTTTTTTTTTTAACAAGGAAGAGTGAAAACAAGCCTCAAGATATAGCAAAAATTTGGTTTAGCTGAAGCTTACTGCAACAGAGTTATATGCATTTTGGCTACTTCTGTTCTATATATTTAGTTCATCTGAACACGATTTTTCTTATTCACTATCAATAATTTTACTATATGTTCTGGGTTCAGCAGCAGCAGTCAGTTTTTCTCCTTCCTTAGTAGCTGGTGCAGCACTGTGGTTTTGACTTTCCGCCTGGGAATAATACTGATAAAGCCGATGTTTTCAGTTGCTGGTCAGAATGTTTACCCTGACCAAGGACTTTGTGAGTCTCGTGCTCTGCCAGGGAGGAGGAGAAGCCGGGAGGAAGCAGGGGCAGGACACCTGATCCAAACTAGCCAAAGAGGTATTCCATACCACAGCACGTCATGAGCGAGGATGTAACTGGGAGTTCCCCAGAAGGGCACGTTCTCTTCTCTGTCGGGCTCATTTCCGGTGGGTGGTATCATATTCTCTTCCCTTGTTATTTCCCTTATCATTATTATTATTGATGGTAGCAGTAGTGATTTGTGTTATACCTTAGTTACTGGACTGTTTTTATCTCAACCCATGGGAGTTACATTCTTTCGATTCTCCTCCCCATCCCTCTGCGGCGGGGGGGAGTAGGAACTGTGTGGCTGACTTGCCGACAGGCTTAAAACACGACACTATATTACAGTTGGAAGGTATATTTTGAATTAATATTTCTCATACTAGAAAACTGTGGATTTTACTATAAATTGCAAGAATATTTATTATTAGCTTGATGCCGAGTATGTATTTTTTTTACTATTCATAGGAAGTGTTTATACTGCAAGGAACATGATACTAAACTATGGATTTAAATCCTGTTGCTAAGTTGCAGGGTTTTTAAATAAGAGATCATGGAATTAGAGCTTATTTGAGCTGCCCTGTCAATGGGCATGACTGAGAAAAGGCTGGCTGCATTTTCTTTTTTTTTTTTTTTTTTTTTAATTCCTTTCCATCAGATACTTATATATATATTGATAGGATCCTCTTGAGAGTTCTGTCTGATGTCAAGGACCAGGTAGTCAGTGCCCTCAGCCTGTCTTCATAGCAGAGATGCTCCAGTCCCTTGCTCCTCTTTGCGGCTCTTTGCTGGACTCACTCCAGTATGTCCATAGCTCTCCTATACTGGGAAGCATCATTTTGTGTGCTCTCTGTACACAGGTACCATTCCTCTCCTTCTATAGCTATAACAATCCCTACATCAGCTAAAACAGTTCCTGAAACTCTTACAATTTTATCCACATGCTCTCAGAATGGAATTTAGTCTTCACTTGAGAATTTCCAGATATTTTGTCACAATCTTGCGTTCAAGCAGTTAAGATTAGTTATTTTAATCCATAAAACAACATAGGTAAAATGGGAAATTGTAGACCTGAATATGAATGGTTAATGAAACAAACTGTCAGGAGTTGGCTTGCTTGCCTTTTATAGATTGCACCTTTACTGCAGCTATTCTGCATGAATATAAATATGAACTTACAATGATATGTTTTTGCTGTTCATTGTGTCAAATAGGATTAGGTAACCTGGTGTAGGGTGTTAGAAAATAAGGGAAAGTTAAGTTTACAAATAAAAGCAGAGGTTTCCTTGGAAATTCCTCAGGATATTGTGAAAAACTTTGAAATAAAATGTCTTTGTCAGAGGTTAGTGCTGGAGTGATATTAAAAGAAGTGTCTCTATGCTGAAAACTAGAATCTATATTGCAGTGAAATTTTTTTAACATGGAACTCAGCCGTACATTTCCAGGATAAGATTTGATCCTATTAATTCTTTCTTTTTGTTAGAGAACTGCAAGTAATATTTTACTTACCCTTTTTTTTTTTTTTTTTTTGATGAGTCCCAGAAGACTGAAGGTTTTGTGTTGCACCAGTATTAAGTAGGTGAAAACTTTATACTTAACAGCTAAAAATTTACATAAATAACACAGGTAAGGTATGAAGAATGAGATAAAAACCAAAGAATGATGGCTCATCTGTGACATACTGGATCCATAATAATGATGTAGGTTTTCTTGCACTGCTAGATAGGGGGTATCTCTTCCTGCCTCTTTTGACCTTATTGTTACATCTGCTATATTTTGTTAGTATCCTGGTACTTCAATTCCAGGAACATATGCAGCTTTTTCAAAGCTCCTGTGAATGACTGCACACGTTATTCAAAAAGAACAACTTCTGCAAATTAATAGTTCTGGTCTCCTTCTGGCTACGAATACCTACATCTGGAATAAATCTAATTTAAATCAAGAAATGAGTATCATTTTGTGCTTCTCCCATATCTCTTCACATGTCATGGCTAAGCTAAAATTTGGCTGTGCTGATTGTCTTGCTTTCTTCTAATAAGTGTCAGGAAAATTATTTTACATGTTTGTGTGAACACTGAAAAATTTCCAAAGAACTTGGGAAAGTTTCAGACTGTATTTTAACTTCTGTAAGAAGAAGTAAGATTCTTAAATATTGGTAAAACTAATAATTTAAGGGAACTTAAATACACTTTTTTATTCACACAGAGAGCATGAATTGTAATATTTTTCTTCTTGTCTGATTATAGGTAACAGGTCACAGATTTATTATTTTGTTTGGCAAATATATATATTTTAACATAAATAGCCATAATATAGCTTTGCTTGCATTGCCATTATGCAAATTACATATGTTTAAAGACATTTTGGCTAAAGTAGATTTAATATTAAAAGTATATAGATTTATTTTTTTTTTAAATTCCTATACCTCTTTATAAGTGATTAATGTTCATTTGAATGAATAATTTAAACTCATATAGCTCCTGACTTATTAATTGTTTAATTTCTGAGAAAGTAACTGAGTACTAAAGAGAAGCAAGTTGTCATTTGGAGGGATACATTAAATTTAAATACTCCATTGATGCATAGAGAAGTGGTTAAAGTACTTCATATCTGCTTTCACATCCAGTATTGTAAAGAAGAGTAATGATAATGAAGATTAAAGGGTATTTAGTTATTTCTTTTGGATAGAAGAGGCATTTGATAGCATGCGATTTGGCAATTTTTAAGATCCTTTGCTGGTTTTGTTTTTCTATAGATGTCTTTTTTTTTTTCATCCTTAGTTTTCTCTGCAATAGGCCGTCAGAAAGAGGAGCAAATTAAGTAAACAGTGCTCACAATTAATAATAAAAAGATTAAATATGCAAATGATTAAATGAAAAAATTAACCTTAAATAGCAGAGAAGACTTTTGCCTTTGCAATTGAAAATAAACTTGAGATATATTTAGATCAAAGTAAAAGGATCTGAATCAACATTGATCTTTTGATGAGGATATGCAGTAGTTCTGCTTCACTTGAGAGTTTATGACACTTGCTAGGCAGGACTTAATTTTCATTTAGGTAAATCAAGAGGAGAAGTTCTTTCTTAAAGTGAAGTAGCTAGTGCTGTTTAACACTTTTGAGTTGGCTAAGTATTGTGATCAGTGTATGAAAGCAAAACATTTTTTGAAAATTAACTTTAGGAATTTTTAATAGTGACAACTTCCCAGTATTATTACCATTTTACAGATGACATAGCTAAAGTCACCTTGTACAGTGTGCTATTTATAGGGGGGTAACTAATGAAAGAGAAAATGATTCCAGGGATCTTGTGTCTTAGCTTTCTGTTGTAGTTATTTACCTTTTCTTTGAGAGACCTGAATTATTTATTTTTATTAGTATTGCGAAGGAGGTAAAACTAAAAGTCAGATAGCCTGCAGACAAATTTCTTTGGTTTGATCCTGACATTTAAAAACTTGGAAGTTATGAATTGTGGAAAACAGGTAAGGATATATCATCTCCCTCTGCCAAAGCCAAAATTTGTTAATAAGGTTCATATATCCTTTCCTTTATTTAGAATTGATCACATGTTCAGTAAACAGACAAAATAATCCCAGAATAATTTGTGTTTTCCACATTTGTGGAGTTACATGCCTTAGATTCAAGAGGCAAATGTAATGTTTCTAATGTTTTAGAAGCATTAGAAGACATTGGGAGCCACATATTCTCCACCACTTTACGATCTTAATAGAAGAAGTAGAATACCTTGCATGTCTGCTCTCTTTACATTTCTTCTATCGTTATAAGCACTGCAGGAATCTCTCTTTTACAGCAAAGAAAATGGATTGAGAAGGCAAATACTTTTGTGTTACTTATGGTCTCAAACAGCAGGAAGTCTCCATATGATGTGACACCTGAAGGCCCTGTAAGTTCTGAGTCTATTACTAAATGCCTGTCCAACTTCTTTTCCAAGAAGCATCAGGTGTATACAATGGCTGAACTAGCAGGCATGATTTGTTCTCTGCAATCATCTTTCATAGCTCTGGCTATGAAGAAGAGGCATCAATTCTCAATAAACCCTTACAAAGCAAGGTTCCCATAGGTCCCAGCAGTGTCTCTGAAAGAACTCCAGGGTGCAGGCTTATTACCATATCATCCAATCTCACAGTGCTAACTTTTTTTCCCCTCAGACCTTTATTCTTTGCAGTGCCAACTAATTCTCCAATTATCAAGTGTGCTATAAAACAAGTAATTGAAGTAGGACATCTCTTGACGATATAACAGCCTTCAGTCCAAATATTGCATTCTTTAACCCTTCAATTCACAACGAGAGCAGCTTCTATCTTTGGTAGTTACAACGAATAATAGACCTCTCTCAAACTGAAGACTCTCAGTTGACTGAAACCACAGCTATTGTGATTTCTAGGACTAATGAGGCTCTGCTGACTATTACACTACTTATGTTTTCTGATGTAGTATAAATTCAAAGTCAAGGAATCTCTCAATTTTTTCAGCAAACTCAAAGCCCTATAGCAGAATCTGTATCTAAAAAGTGCCTCACAAATTGGTATGTCTAGGAGAGACTGCAGAAAAAGAGAAGTAACATAAGGATGAATTGAATGCATTCATAAAGAAATTTTAAGGTTTGGTTGTGGGTTTTTTTTAACATATAACCTGATATCTTACCTAATGTTAAGTAATCTGAAGTGGACAAATACCAGAAACTTTGAATTTAGGTAACATAGGTGAAGGTAAGAATATCTCAGGAATAGCAGAAGTACATATATTTGATTTAAGGCTCAGACTTTCTCTGTGTATTTTTATAGTTTTAAAGTGCCTTGCGATGTTCAGCAAAATAATATTGTTTCTTCCCCCAATAATGTTCACTGACTTCTATACATACATATATGGCACAGAATTAGCACATATGAAGAATGTTTTTTCAGTTACGTGCTATGTACTCTGTCTCTCAGATGCTAGCATACTCATTCACAAAACCCCAGCAGATTCTTTCAGAAAACCCCAGCAGATTATTTCAGAACAGTTGGTGAAGGGTGTTCCAGAAAAATATCAGAAAATAATTTGATATAATTGTTTGAAGGAAGATTAAATAATATGTAAAGGTTAAGTATAAGAAAGTAGTCCAAGAAAAACGGAACAGTTCATTGAAACATGGCTATTCCCTTTAGCTGTCCCATAAAACCTGTAAGTGGAAACAGACAATTACACAGAGAGGTTACCAGGGATGGAAGAGTATTGTGTTGAGAAGAAAGGACCAAAATATACCAAGAAACAGAGGAAAAATATTTGAGAAAGTTGAACTTATATGCTGAGTGAATTCAAGTATAGTTTTCAACAGAAGGAAGGTAGGTTTTGTGTAGCTGAAAAGATTAAGGTGCTATGCAGTGCATAAAATAGTTGTGACAGTATTTAATTTCTTCTAGTAAGATAGCATTTGGAAACAGGAATGTTTTAGAGATCAGAGTGTTTTGCTAAAGCATTTATAGGTTATTAGTCAATAATAAATTAAATAATAATAATTAAAAAAAATGTAATGCTTTATCAGTTGTAGCGGTAGTAAGGTACCTGAAAAATACTACTGTGGCAAATAGTTTCCAAATCTTTTGTTGTTACAGAGACACCTAAAGTCTATTATCAGAATTGGTGTGTTATGATGCTACTTAGGGGAATAATTCAGCAAAAATTTAAATTTGCCTCAATTGAACCAGTGTAGTGCACAAATGTAAAAATCAATTTTATGTAGTTAACTGTCAAGCTAACTGTGTCACGAATGCATTGTTTTTAAACTGCTTTACAAATCCTACTTAAGGGAAGGTGGCAGCTAAAGGGTGGAAAGAAGTGTGAGTCCTCCTGGGTATGTCTTGCTTCTGCTGTGAACAAGCAATGTTGGATACAATTGTCCAGGCTGTCCTTTGAGCTTTGAGGTTAACTAACAACTTCTTGTAGTTAGATCCCCACTGTTTCCAAGTTAATTGGTCCACCTTCTCACATTCATACAGAAATCATGCTTCCCTGGAAAGTCAGTTCAAACTACCTGACATCAGACAGCATTTTCACAGGAGAAAAAAACAAGGCATTTTCTTAAAGATCAAGAGACTATAGCAGAGAAGTGGGCCCTAGAAGTATAATCTTGAGAATTTCCTGGCTATTTGTGTTTCCTTGCTGTGATGTGAAAGGAACAATAATTCTCTTAAGAAGCAAAATGCAATTCCTGATAGCTGTTTGCATCTGACTATAAGTCAAAGTCTCAGATAACAGGCAGGCTAGGTGGATATCTTGAGAGTCTGTCACAGTGTGAGGGAGTGAATGGGTTTCTTACAAGACAATGAAAAGACAACAGGCTTGAATTCTCAGTTAAAAGGAGACGAGATTCCTACTTAATGTAAAGATAATGCACAGCTCTGTGAATGCAGGGGCTAAGTTGTTTGGTCAGTAGAGCTCAGGTATAGATAAAGACACCTGTACAAATGTGGAAAAAAATTCAAATCTAGTCCTTTTTTTTAGCCATAGCAGAGAGGTAGGTTTTGGTTGTTTCGTTTTGTTTTTTAAAGAAAAAATTATCTAGTCTAGCAAATAGCAAGCACCTACAGTCCTGATGTCTGTACTTGTAGCAATTTTAGGATCCTTGGCCTTTATTTTTCTGAACATTATATATCTAAAATATTGTATTTTTTTTATTTCTCACCAGGGAAGTAAACGTACTTCTTTTTTTCCCTTGTAAGACCATACTAGTTGATTTGCTACAAGTATTTCCTTTAGGTTTTCTCTTTGATATTTATGGCTATAAAGAAGCTTTTTTTTGTTTGTGTTTTTAAATGATATCACAGTTACAGCAATATTATCACTGGTTTAGATATTATTTTTAAATTCAAAGGAAATCTGTGGGACCAATCAGAATATAGAGATTTTCTTAAAAGGTACCTAGAAGAACATGGTCTAACAGAAACTCTTCTTCTGTTTAAGAACTGTGAAAAATGTAGTCTGACTTGCTGGATAGGCAAAGGAAAATGTAGAAAGTGACTAGCAGGTGAATGAGAAGAATCCTTCTTTGTGATTTTTTCCATTGTGCCCATCTTGATGTAGCTTGCCGTTTCATGCTCAAGATTTGCAGTTAACACTGGAAATTTTCTCAGACATAAGTGAATCCCAGCAATGTTCCACAATGGAACAGAAGAAAAATAATATAAAATGACTACAAATGAAATTGATTCTTTGGGCTTTTTTTTTTTTTGTCTGAGTCAAACAGGAGGTAGTGTTCATTTGAGAAGGTGTTTGCTCTCTCCCCACCTCAAAAATAATCTGAGATTTTTTTCTAAAATGAAACGGGATTTGGGCCAATGCTCAGACTTTGCATGAGATAGCAGCTGTGTGTAAAAAGACAGAACATCAAATTTCTGCCATTACTACACTTTACAAAGGAAATGACAACCTTGAGTTTATACCACTTGTAACTGAAGGACTATGAGGCATTAGAAGCATTTTGTATGTTTTCTATGTACTCTTTTATACTTTTGAGGTATTTCACTGCATAATAATAATGCTATTGCTTAGGTGAAATTCTTTCCTTAGGCATACAGGCAGCTATCTTTCTGCATTGATATCTTTGCCATAAATAAGATATTAAGTATCCTGTAGGAAGTAGTCAAGATAGAAAATTCGCAATGTGAACTGGGTCTGTTTTCAGGTTTCTGACTAGCAGCTGCCATTCTCATCATGAGGTCATTAATCCAGCTGAATGGGGTGTGAGTCTACTATATTACCACTTTTATACCTCTACAAATAGATCCCCTGATAGCAGATCTGGTTTCTGTGATCTTATAAAAACACTAAAGAAGAATTTTCTAGCATCTGTTAGACCCTTCCGCACCATCCTTGATAAGCTTATTCTACATTCTTTTGTTGATGCAATGATTACAGGTGGTTAAATTATTATATATATTCCAGAACTCAGCAGTCAAATGGTTTCTCAATTTTTCACTGCCTTTTCGGTTGTCAGTTGTTTACTTTAATTTTTAATAAATCATGATTAATGTTATTTTCATTGTGTGTAAGAATGAGTAGAACTGGGAAATGAAAGTCGGGATTATCCTAATTTATTGTTAATTAAGTTATGAAAAACATAAGATACTATTTTCACTGCATAAAAAGCATGGTGGTGGGTTATTTTGTTTTGGTTGGGGTTTTTTATTATTTATTTATATGTATTTTATTTTTTAGAATATATGAACAGTGGTATCATAGTCTTTTTGCTAATATTTTTGAAAGTTGTATCAGTTGCGTACTGCATACCCATAGACTTGTGTATATCTGTCATTCAGACTTGTATCAACCTGATGGATGCAAAAGCAGAAAAAGACAAAAAAAAAAAAAAAAAAAAAGAGATAAAAACTGCTATTACGAACTTCATGCAAATAGACTACAGGAAATATTTTATATTACAGTTATATAAGGAAGTGTGCCATTTTATAAAAGATGATATAAAGTTCCTCTGAATGAACCTTTATCATTTAAAAAGCCCATTTGTTTTCTGCTGTTAGATTATAGTTTAAATTCATAGGAGCAATTCTCCAAAGAAAGCTTCAGTCTTATTTGTCCAATTCTATATCAAGATTACAATGAATGTAAATACTAAAGTGAAATAATAGCTGTAGGATTCTGCCCACCTTCATTTTTTCAGATTATTTTCTACAATATCTCACCTTTATATATTAGTACAATTAAAACAAGAATATCATCTGCTGGTTTTGGGCCTTTATAAACTAGCTTGAGTTGTGGGATTTTTGAGTATAATTAAAAATCCAGTATTAATTTAAAAAAAATTTTGTTTTCTAGGCTTCTGTTTCCCTTTTGCTCCTGAAAGTAATCTAAAGAGGATGCTGTTTGTTATTTGTTTAGAATGCATTTATGAAAAAGAATTGTTTTTTATTCTCCCATCAAACTTCCTTTTCAGCATCTGAAAAAATATCAAGAATTTTAAAAAATGAAGTGTATGCTTAAGTCTGTTGCATGCAGTTCCATCCATGTTCGTACATTACAGAGGTAGTTTAATCACCCGTAAGAAATTACTAGCTTCTCTGTTCGTGAAGCATGACATTTCAATTGCACAGCCAATAAAAGAATTACATGAAGAGGGCTGAAATGATTTACTGTATGGAAAGCCGCAAGACCAAGGTTACCATGGTGAACTACCTTTCTGTGCATACAAGGTCAAGTGAGAGTGACCTGTCAGTGGACAACCTTCAGTGCTAACATAGTAATATATTGCACCAACAATGGTTTGTTGATCTGCTTCTTAAATAATTATATACATTTTAATATTTGATTTTTTTATCGCTGATTTTTTATATATGTGGTCAATAATGAATACAGAAATCTTCATTTTATGCTTCAGTAATAGTAGTTTAACAGCATTAGATGAACATCTGTGTTTAGCAAATTTTTATGAATTGTAATTTTATACAGTAATGTTTCTTTGGGTATATTCAGACATTAAAAAAAGCTTACCAAGCATTTTCAGATATTTAATCTAGTGTATGAGATTCTAGTTGATGCTTTTCATGTTTTCTGACTTTGCATTATTGTATATTGCAGAATTCTTCTTTGAGTGGCAGTGGGGGTGGAGATAGATACAGAAACAGGAGAATTGCAAATAGTCTGTGTACAAATATTGTCAAAGAAAACACAATTATAATTAAAATGTTCAGAAAAAAATTGAAAAGAGGGGAGTTCATCTAATGGTTCTCTGAAAAATATTTTGTTGATGCATAAAATGAGAACTATACTAATAAATGTCTCTTGAATTACATATGCTGTAAGAAAATGAAACCCTTTGGGTTATGAATCTTGGATTTAAAGAGGCAGTCATCAAATATTTAAGATGAAAATGCAGTAACACATGCTAGCTGTCATCTGTAAGTCTGGTGAATGTTATGACAAGGTTTTTAAAACATTCATAGTCAGAGTATTTTTATAAAAATATTCATTAATTCAAACAGACATTCATAGCTGGCAACCTGCATTACAATCAAGATTTCTAGATGCATGAGAAATTTTTGTAAAGCCAAGAAAATACAGGTGAAATATATAGCAGTCATGTTTAAATTATACATTATAAGGCATATCTATTGGTATGTTGTCATATTATGCATTAAAATTAGTGCATAAATCAGTTTGTTATAATTCTGATGTCACCAAAAGGCACAAAATATGACAAACAGGACTAGGCATGTAGATATTATCATACTCAATAATTCAATGAGCATTTGTTTTATGTAAATGAACTCCTGTTAATAAAAATTACACTCATTTATTACACCACTTCCATGTGATAATTAAAAAATGTCCTATATCTTGAAAATCGTTACAAAATGTGAATAATGCATTTGCTTAATATCTTTATAAACAAGATCTTACCATCAAATTAGTTCTGGAAATGAAAGCGTTATTGATTTCTACAATAATTTCATAATACTGTTACATTGCAGTGCTGAAACTGCTAATCTCGTTTTTGTGGAGAAATCTATGCATTTAAAGCAGTGCTTGAACTCTCACATACAGCATATAAACAATATTAATTTGAAACAGGCTGCTATTGTTGAATCTGCAGAAAAAGTACCTTTCAAAATACGGACGATAAAAGAGGGAGATACATCTACCCTGTAGTTTTTAACATGACGAACACAACTATGTACTAAAACAATATAGCAATAGAGGGTTTTTTTTTTCCCAACACATTCAAGTTCATTGGGTGGTAGTTTACCAAAACTTAAACATAGTTAAAATCTTTTTATTTTATACTTGAAATATATATCAAACTGAGAAAAGTTTAGAGCAGTGTTCTTAATAAATCCCTGAAGAGTATATGATTATGATAGATTTGTAACAGAGGATGTATCACCTGACCCTGTGTCTACCTTCTCATTAAAAAGAAAAAAAAAATTAAAAAAAAGATTAAAAAAAAATTGCAAGCTTGTTATTGCCTGCTTTCTCTTATTTTTCTTTTTTTCTCTTTTTAATAATTAGCAGGTACAGACTTTGTTAAGAAATTCTTAAGAGATTTGATGATGCCACCATAACAACAAAATACGTAAGTGAATATGTGTGTATGAAAAGATTCAAGGCAAGATCGACCTCATGCTAAGGAAATAATTCAGAACTGAAAATGTTTGTCTAAGGGCTACTAATTGAGTTGTTGAGCCAAATCATGGAGAAGCTGTGGACATCTTGATAAGAAATCACATAGGGAAGGTGAAATTTTTGAACCTAAACTGCTTCCAGCCTTCATCACTAGATCCAGCAAGCCTCTTGGCAGGAAATAAAAGACTTCTTATCTTCTGTTCTTCATTAAAAGTAGCTAAATAAGTACTTTAAGGTACCAGGCTTAGCCTAAGTTGAGTATGCTGCTGTGAATGGTGGTCCCAACTGAGCGTCATGTCAGAGCACTTCTATTCAGCTGTTAGTGGCAGGTTGCTAGAGCCACTGCTTAACTATGTAAAGTGGCCGAATTCAAAGAAGACTTTGTTTCTCTGTACAGAGAAATGGCAAATGATCCTGGAGTGGATTTACCAGCTCCCCTGGAATGTTATAGGAGTAAATATTGAAAACTGTAGGGTATGAAGTCACTGGTGAAAACTCTTCCATTCATTTGTGGGACACATCATACAAAGTTCCCATACTTTATAAAGGGAGAGCCAGTTAGACTGCCAGTTGTTTGAAAGCCACATGATAATGTTATTACTGGTACTTTTTTCAGATTACCAAACGACTCGCAAGAATTATTAGGTTTTGAACGGTGCATAGGATCTTAAAAACCAGTAATTAAAAATACACAGACTAAGAAATGCCAGATTTTTGATCTATCTTGTGGGCACTGGCAATTGATAAAATAAGTGGCGTTATATTTCATGACCAGAAAAGCATAGACTTGATGGCATTAGTATTGTATCACAACTACAATGGGAATGAATGTGTAAAATATAGAAATCCCTTTAGTAGTCATAAATACATAGGTTAGATCTGTTGTTTACCCAAGACTAAATTAAAGAGAAATTTGTAACAGGTTTTTAAATAGAAAATTAAAAAAATCTAGAGAAAATGAGCCCAATGCAGTAGGCATAGTGAACCTTTAGAAAGTTATGACATGTTTTAATGTTCTCAAATATCAAAATTTTAATATTTTATCTCAGTTTTCAGGTTCCTTTTCTTACTGAAGGTATTACGCATCTTCTTTGGGCATCTAAGTAGGTCCTGAAAATCTTTTGGAGGTGTTATAATTTCTCCATTCAGTATATAACAGAACTTTTCTCCTGTCTTTATTTCCTTGAATCACACCTTCTCACGATATTTAAATAGTCCATCTGTTTGACACAAGATTAAGGAAAAAAAAAAAAAAGTTTTCTTTTTTTGCTCTGTGGACCAGAGCAGTGAAATATTATTTGAATTCATGCTGAATTTCATTCAAATGTCCAGCTTCCAACTGAAGAACTAAATATGGCAAAATATATTTTATGTATTAAATTAACAGTAAAATTTTAGTATACTTTGTAAGTGAGATTTTGCATTTTGATTTCATTCTCCTTCACTTTAAATTATGAAAAAGTGTTAGAGGTCAGATGAACCATAATGCTGAAAGAATATCACAGTCACTGAGCACTTGTTTTCCTCTTTATACTGCAGCTAAGTAAGTAATTTAGGTACCTGTATTAAACTGAAAAAGTGGCAATACAAAGTAGATATAAGTGATTTTTTTCTTTCTTTATTTTTTTTTTTTTTTTTACCACTACATCATTTAGAATATATAAAGGTGAAGCCTCATTTTTTGGAAGGTGGTGGTTTTGGAAGGTGGTGTTCACTTTGCACCAAAATTGATTAGCAGTAGTGATTATTATTACTTACAGATTATTACCTGTAGAATAGAAGCGATAGAAGCAATCCAAAATACAAATGATAACATTCATAACTGTATCTGTTTTTATAAAAGAGATTCTCAACCATTAAATATTTGTGAGGCTATTAAAATACACTGGTCTCCTGTTCCATAAGGGAATTCAAGTGTACTTCTCGTGAAGGACTGCCGTTTTCAGAATTTATATTCTTTCTCCACCATTTCTAGAATTTGGCTATCCTTTAAAAGAGCATGAAGAGAACATAATTTAGTTTTTAGAATCATAGAATCATAGAATAGTTGGGGTTGGAAAGGACCTTAAGATCATCTAGTTCCAACCCCCCTGCCATGGGCAGGGACACCCCACACTAAACCATGCCACCCAAGGCCTCATCCAACCTGGCCTTGAACACCGACAAGGGTGGAGCATTCACAACCTCCCTGGGCAACCCATTCCACTGCCTCACCACCCTCACAGTAAAGAATTTCTTCCTTATATCCAATCTAAGCTTCCCCTGTTTAAGATTGAACCCGTTACCCCTTGTCCTGTCACTACAGTCCCTGATGAAGAGTCCATCACCAGCATCCTTGTAGGGCCCCTTCAGATACTGGAAGGCTGCTATGAGGTCTCCACGCAGCCTTCTCTTCTCCAGGCTGAACAGCCCCAACTTTCTCAGCCTGTCTCCATACGGGAAGTGCTCCAGTCCCCTGATCATCCTCGTGGCCCTCCTCTGGACTTGTTCCAACAGTTCCATGTCCTTTTTATGTTGAGGACACCAGAACTGCACACAATACTCCAAGTGAGGTCTCACGAGAGCAGAGGGGCAGGATCACCTCCTTTGACCTGCTGGTCATGCTCCTTTTGATGCAGCCCAAGATACAATTGGCTTTATGGGCTGCGAGTGCACACTGCCGGCTCATGTTCATTTTCTCATCGACCAACACCTCCAAGTCCTTCTCTGCAGAGCTGCTCTGAATCTTTTCTCTGCCCAACCTGTAGCTGTGCCTGGGATTGCTCCCACCCAGGTGTAGGACCTTGCACTTGGCATGGTTAAACTTCATAAGGTTGGCATCAGCCCACCTCACAAGCATGTCGGGGTCCCTCTGGAAGACATCCCTTCCCTCCGGCGTATCAACCAAACCACACAGCTTGGTGTCATTGGCAAACTTGCTGAGGGCGCACTCAATCCCACTGTCCATGTCACCGACAAAGATGTTGAACAAGACCGGTCCCAACACCGATCCCTGAGGGACACCACTTGTTACCAGTCTCCAGCTGGACATTGAGCCATTGACTACAACTCTTTGCGTGCAGCCATTCAGCCAGTTCTTTATCCACCAAGTGATCCACCCATCAAATTGATGTCTCTCCAATTTAGAGAAAAGGATGTCGTGTGGGACAGTGTCGAACGCTTTGCACAAGTCCAGGTAGATGACGTCAACTGCTCTGCCCCTGTCCATCAGTTTCGTAGCCCCATCATAGAAGGCCACCAAATTGGTCAGGCAGGATTTCCCCTTAGTGAAGCCATGCTGGCTGTCACCAACTACCTCCTTGTTTTTCATGTGCCTTAGCATGCTTTCCAGGAGAACCTGCTCCAAGAGTTTGCCAGGCACAGAGGTGAGACTGACTGGTCTGTAATTCTCTGAGTCATCCATTTTTCCTTTTCTGAAAATGGGGGTTATATTTCCCTTTTTCCAGTCTTCGGGAACTTCACCTGACTGCCATGATTTTTCAAATATGATGGACAATGGCTTAGCAACTTCATTCGCCAGCTCCTTCAGGACCCGTGGATGGATTCCGTCAGGTCCCATGGACTTGTGTACGTTTAGGTTTTTACGATGGTCTCGAGCCAGATCCTCTCCTACAGTGGGCCTAGGGTCTTCATTCTCACAGTCCCTGCGTCCGCCTTCCAGGAGTTGGGTGGTGCAGTCAGAGCCTTTTCCAGTGAAGACTGAGGCAAAGAAGTCATTAAGAACCTCAGCCTTCTCCAAATCCTGGGTAGCCAGTTCTCCTGATAACTTCCGGAGGGGGCCTACGTTGTCCCTAGTCTGTCTTTTATTTGCTACATACCTATAGAATCCCTTCCTGTTACCGTTCACATCCCTAGCCAAGTTTAATTCTAACTGGGCCTTAGCTTTCCTAACCTGGTCCCTAGCTTCCCGAACAACATCTCTGTATTCTTCCCAGGCTGCCTGGTCCTGCTTCCACCTTCTATAAGCTTTTTTTTTCCTTTGAATTTTCCTGAGCAGCTCCTTATCCATCCAAGGAGGTCTCCTGGCCCTCTTGCTGCACTTCCTTCTAGTTGGGATGCAACGCTCCTGAGCTTGGAGCAGGTGATCCTTGAATAACAACCAAGAGTCTTGGGCTCTAATGTCTAATTTTTCACTTCAGTTTGACTGCCAATATATTTCCTGTGGAAGCTCTGATATTTTTGTCTGACAAAATCTTGTTGTGGATTGTTTTTGTCCAGGTTTGTGCAGAAAACATTGCTGATGACACAGGGATGTTTTTGCTGCTGCGGAGCAGGGCTTATACAGAGCCAAGGCCTTTTCTGCTCCCCACACCACCCCAGCAGCGAGCAGGCTGGGAGTGCAGAAGGAGTTGGGAGGGTACGCAGCCAGGACAGCTGACCCCAACTAATCCAAGGGATATCCCATACCATATAACATCATGCTTAGCATGTAGAGCTGGGGGAAGAAGAAGGAAGGGGGGGGGATGTTTGGAGTCACTGTGTGTTTTCCCAAGTAACTGTTATACATGATAGAGCTCTGCTTTCCTGGAGATGGCTGAACACTTGACTGCTAATGGGAAATGGTGAATAAATTTGTTGTTTTGCTTTGCTTATGTGGGTGTCTTTTGCTTTACTTATCAAAATGTCTTTATCTCAACCCACAAGTTTTCTCACTTTCACTCTTCGTGTTCTCTCTCCCATCTTTCCAGGGGGAAGTGATTGAATTGCTGTGTGGTGCTTAGTTGCCAGTTGGGGTTAAACTATGACAACTTTGTAAATAGCATCTAGATAGTAGGGGTATATTCACCATATAAATTGCTAACTAGATGTGGAGGGATTTTTCTAAGTAACACTCGTTTTGATAATGTTCTAATATTTACTATTTAAGCATTTGCAAACTATGTGCTGGTGGTAAAGAAACAAAACACAGCAACGGGCAGTAACCTTTGTTCAACAAGACAGAGTACAAGCACAAATCAAGGCAAGCAACAAATATAAAAATGTAAGTGAACAAAAAAAGCATTTTAAACTGGAGATAATCCTTACTTCTCCTTACAGCTATATAACTAGAATTCATGCCCATGTGGAGAGACAAAATGAAGAGAAAGAATTATTTGTACACTAAGGATCACATGCAACAGATCTCCTGAGTCTTTTGAGCTACATATGTATCATTGAACACGGGAAAACTGTTGCAGCCATTTAATAGTAATATATTTAAAGTAAGAAGGCATCACCTACATTTAGGGGGAAATGAAACTTGAGTAGAGTAAGCAATAACCTCAAATATTCAAAATGTTTTCATAAGCTGTTAAGTAAAACTTTTGGGATGTATCCATTTTCTAAAGGTGTTTTTTCACTCATAATCCTTCTGTCTTTTTGTGATATATGTGTTTTTTTTCTGATTGCAGGTTTTGTACTACAAATCTGCTGAATTGGCACTGCTAGCTCATGTAACAGTAACGCATCATACAGCTTCCAAAGTTTTGGCAAAGACCTCTGAATAATAATTTTTGGATACAAGTGTATGCACTTTATAAAGTATATTTAGTGGAGAGATGTTGCATTCTATAACAGTGTCTAATACTTACCATAAGGGGGTGTAATTGTGAATGTCATTGTTATCTTCATTATGAGGAAGGCACTTTGCATTAAAAAAAAAAAAAAAAAGGTCCAGATAGAGTTTCTCATTTTGGATTCTCTCCCTTGGAAAACTGCAGGTTCATGTTCATAATTTGACAGTGCTGCATTAAGGATTAGGTAGTGAAGGCTATTGTAGTCAACTCACTGACCTCCTTGAAGTTCAAGCATATAATCTCTGTGACACCAGCACTGCTGCCAAGCTCATGTTTAAGTGGTACAGCTAACCAAGTTTTTGAAAGAACTGTGTTTAAAAATACAGAAAGACATGAAGATTGAATTTGCAAAAAATGTAATTTTATAAAGAGCATGTGCCTTGTAATTCTTAAGGCTGAAAAGAAAATAATTGAGCAGCACTGATTCAGTTTATTTGTACTGTATAAATAAATACTTGTTTTAGATAATAATGAATTTATAGTGTATTCATATACACTGATGGCTTATATGTGAAGAGTTAACTTGATTCAATTTAAATTCAGGTGAAGTTCCTGATGACTAGAAAAAGGGAAATATAACCCCCATTTTCAGAAAAGGAAAAATGGATGACTCAGAGAATTACAGACCAGTCAGTCTCACCTCTGTGCCTGACAAAATCTTGGAGCAGATTCTCCTGGAAGGCATGCTAAGGCACATGAAAAACAAGGAGGTGGTTGGTGACAGCCAGCATGGCTTCACTAAGGGGAAAACTAAAGGTGTTCAAAGCCAGGTTGGATGAGGCCTTGGGTGGCATGGTTTAGTGTGAGGTGTCCCTGCCCATGGCAGGGGGATTGGAAATAGATGATCTTAAGGTCCTTTCCAACTCTAACTATTCTATGATTCTATGATTCTAAAATACCTGAAAGATTAAGCCTCTGAAATATTTTAAATAGAAAAAGCATGACTATAACTAAGGTAATTTGTACAATAAATTATTTAATACATAAATTAATTGCATACTTTGGAGAAGAGTAGTGCTTAAGTCGAGAAGACAAAATTCTAGAAAGGGCTTTAAATCTAAATATAAACTCAGAGTCTACTTAAATGTAGATTTTGCGTTTCCGAATATGTCTGTAACATATGCATAGAGTAGAAATGTATTGTTTTGCTGGCACAGATTTAGTACGTAGGTGAAGGAGCCTGTATCCTTTCAACAATCCTTTGTTACCACAACCTGGTCAAGTGATACAATAATAGTAATAAGATGGAAACAGTCCCTCTGCTTAAGTTCCTGGCTACAGGAGCTGAATCAGGTAATGAATAAGCAAGTACGTAATTCTGCTTAGAGTACTCTAAGCCAACCATATCGCAGGTTAACTGTATCCCAGGCTGCATATAAAGGAGTGTGACCAGCAGGTCGAAGGAAGTGACACTGCCCCTCCACTCTGCTCTCATGAGACCTCACTTGGAGTATTGTGTGCAGTTCTGGTGTACTCAACATAAAAAGGACATGGAACTGTTGGAATAAGTCCAGAGGAGGGCCACGAGGATGATCAGGGGACTGGAGCACCTCCCATATGAAGATAGGCTGAGAAAGTTGGGGCTGTTCAGCCTGGAGAAGAGAAGGCTGCGTGGAGACCTCCTAGCAGCCTTCCAGTATCTGAAGGGGGCCTACAAGGATGCTGGGGAGGGACTCTTCATCAGGGACTGTAGTGACAGGACAATTGGTAGCGGATTCAAACTGAAACAGGGATTCTACTCTGTGCAAAGATGGAGAGTTTCTGTCTTCAAGATAAAAGCATAATTTGCTGAAAAGCAAACTTCAGATGGAAGCAGCTAAAGCCATAAATTTAGAAAGTGAAGGAGATTGTAAAATAGCTGTAGGGAGGAGCTTGTCTGTCAAGCATGGATGTAAAGATAAGATGACTTTAGAATACAAGGAGAAAGGAAGCAAACTGCAACCTAAGAAAATGGAGCTTTACATAGACCCTGGAATGACTGCAGTATGTTATGTCCCCACTCAAGTACATTTTCTGCTCTCACTATCTACTTTGTATCCCTTCTTTGTCCAACTTTTCCACACTCTCTCACCCTAAATATCATTTTTCCTTAGATGTACCTTTTACTTCTAAATCCTCCCTTGAAACTCTGTGTGTACATATCTGTCTTTAATCTGTTTTGTGAGTGCCAGTTCTTTTTCTAGCTTTGCCTTCTACCTCTTGTTTTATTACTACTTACTTTGCACCCCAGGTGACCTTGCTTTTCATCACATTATTTCTACACCAAATGATTTGGTTGCCCTTAGTGCTCACCTTTATATTCACATTGACAACTCCCCTTGTATTTTTTCATGAAAATGAGGCAAAACAGTCATTGAAAAGTTCATCAAAAACAGAGAATCAAAATCATTTGATGTAGTAGAATTGAACTTTTAAAGGTTTCATTTATTGACATTTTATTTTGTTGGTTTCATTGTAGGCTTTTGCTGGTTTTGTGGCCTTTGCCTTTGCCTGCTACAGAAAAAAAAAATACTTTTATGAGAAAGTGCAGAAATCCTCATTTTTTCTTATTTTCTTCCTCAATTTTGTCTTATTCTTCTGACTTCTGCTCATTTATCCTTAGGTTTTATGCTATTAATATTGATGTTGATAACTTATTGTTATCAATTAATTTTGCATGTTTTCTTGGCTTATCATCAAAATTCTTTTTAAGTTTATAGTTAATCAGTAACGGATCAGGATCTATTTTGTAAACAGGTACAGATACATATATTGAAACCAAAATGTAAACTGAGTCCTATTTCATCTCATGTTAGTTAAACTGGTTTGTATTTTGGGATTCATGGCTATATTAGCAGCAAAATGCAGCAAATGAAAATGTATTAAAGAACAGTAATGGCTGAACTAGGATACATGTCTCATATACTTTAGCTGTTTTCTTTTTCTCTGATATTTATTTCAATCTTCTCCTCTATACATTGAATAATGTATAGATTTTGGAAAGCACACCTGGATTTACAGCTCATCTTTTGAATCTGTATTCCTTTCTTAAAAACGGTTTATTTGAATTACATTGCTGGCATTGGGTCCATAAGCAGTTCAGATATGATTATCCCCAGTGACATGCCTACTACATTCCCATGCACAGAATGACTTTCAGGCTAAGAAACATTTGTAAGGCTATTCCTACCAAAACTAAAATGATAATTGTTTTATACTGGTCCAGTTTTCAGCTTTATTTTGTTCTTCAAGTCACCTGAGAGATATTTCTGTGTTACCAGAAGATGACATTTCAGTTTACATCTTAAACTATACTTTGTCCCCAGATGATGTTGCAAAATGAATTGCATTCAGGCAGAAGCTTCTCAAGCACAACTGCTTCATTTAATAGTAGCATATACGCATTCAGCTCCCATTCCCTGGAGTTCTCCCTTTGCTAGCAGTTATAGTGTCAGACCTAAACTGGCAAGGTGTTTTAGAGAATGCAGGTTTTCTGAGTCAGTCAACTTATATTGTGAAATACACAACATTTTTTTTTCTGTTTTAAACTAGGCAACCAAGAAATCTAAAGAAATCAGAAGTCTTTTGTCAGCTTCTGAGGTAGGAATGAAGAATCAGAAGCAGGGTTTCTCTGAGACTTTCAAATGGAGCAGGAATTCCTGTCTTCATCTGTTTTTCTTCAAGAAGTTTTTTCTAACAAGCTTAATAACACTTAATCTTTCAAATTCTATAGATTGTACTAGAAAAGGAATAGAAAATTCTGCACTGATGAGAACTTCTGTGAAATTCTACCATTACAGAAATCTTCATGTGATGATTGAGAACTGTGCACTAAATTTTCAAAAACCAGACTATACATTTCTTATTTTATCTGAGTGATTTCCAGGTATTCATGGATACTGTTACACAAGAGATCTAAGCAAATTTTGTCAGGAATTTATTGAGAAGGAAGAAAGGCATAAAAGGATTAATTACATCCTCGTGAAGCCCTCTGATATTCCACTTCTCTGCGTTAAGATGACCAGTTTCTTCCTGGAGTTGTCTGTATTTGTAATGAGGTGTAACTATGTGATCTTGTAAAGTTCATTTTGTTCAGGTTTCTGTAAACTCCTCATTCTCATTCTGTGTCCTAAGACTCAAGGAAGAGGTTAATCATGTTAACTGCAGAACTACACCAGTCAGAGATTATAGTTCTACTCTCAGTTTGTGTTGAGATAGTAGAAAATAGCTGGTGAGGAGGTGAAGACAGATTAAAAGAAAACATTCGCTGGACCAAGAAAACAGCCTCTCTGAAAAACTGGAAGCTGATGACAGTCATTAATTTAAAAAATACCAATATTTCTTGACATTAGTAATTTTACTTACCATTGTCTGGTCTTGTACAGTATCTCTCTTATGACAGTGCATTGAGAATGGATACTTCATAACTTTTCAGTCAATCTTTCAATTTAGTTGTGTCATGCATGCAGTGGGAACTGCACTTGCATGGTCTTTGGGCTTTCCATATTTAGAGCTGTTAGAAAAACAGAAAAAAGTGGTGTAATCCATGGGTTATTCTGTTCTGGTGAATTGTATTATTAGGTTCTGACGGCGGAAAAAAAAAAAAAAGGCTAAGCCAAATTATTTCAGATTTTTTTTTTTTTCCTTAGGAATCCCAGAATATACCTAGGAACAAACAGTCAATGTATTTAATGTACTTCTCTTTAGAACTTAATTTTGCTACCTGTTTTATTCACTGTCATGTGCAAGAAAGTCATGTGCCTTCAGTAAATGGGCATACCCCAAGCTCTGCTATTTCTTTGTTGATTGTATATGATATCAGGTCAGTGCTTGATTTTTTTTTCAACTTTTAGAGACCAGCATAAAATACAGGCATCTTAGACTCATTTTAGGTTGTGCAATGTGTATAAAGAGAGTAACTTTGAAACCTAGCCAATAAAAAATTTTTATCCTCAGCTAAGACCTTGGTCTTTTCATTTGCAGGGTGATAGAGGGTCTGCTCTGCTCTTAGGACAAGAAAATTCGGGAGCAGCGAAAGTTCTTTTTCATGTGCAGTTATTTTTTCTGTTGTAGCTTTAGCTGTTGAATTTAAATTCCATCCCATCACTAAAGATTATTAAACTGCTTTAATTTTTTCATTACTCATTGATGGCATATTCGGGATGTCATACCTCTGTAGACATCTTTCTGTTTTGTGTAAGAAAGGAGACTGCATTATATACCTTACTTTTATTCGTGGTGGAAGCCAGTGATGATTCCTATATTTCTAAACCTTTGGAGTATTTAAAACTATACAATTCCTAAAAGTCTTTTTTGGTGACTGCATTTTGATTTCAGAGGAGAAGATAGCAAACTATTTTAGATGCAAGAAAGCTAAAATTTTGTGTCATGCAGTTCATGGTCAAGATGTAAAAGCTAACCAAAATTCTTTCTACTGAGACTAAAAAATAATACAGAAGGAAAAAAAAAAAAAGAATATAAATACAATAAAGAGAAAAGTGAAAGAACAAAGAATACTGGAAAAACTCAATTGAAATAGTGAAAACTTTTATAGCTCTTGGTCTCCAAGATAGGGTGGAATTTTTTCATATATTCAGTTGTTCTCAGCAGAGTTCATTATAGTTTCAAGGTCTTTCATTTTAGTCTTCCTTTTATGCTTTTTAGTTTTCAAGAAGACGTTAACAATAATTACCCACAACCACTGACATATAAAGATGTCTCTTGATGCCTATCCAAATAAGTGGTCAATAAACAGATTGACAGAGTAATAATCTACACACTCACACCTCATATGTTCTTAAGCAGTATGAAGCACATGAAGTTGAATGTTCAAGTTATGTATCTTTACAGATCATAGAGTTTGTTGAAGTGACTGGAGAGTCAATAATCATCAAAGCTTCTTTTCTTGTGGAAATGTTCAATTCTGCCAAATGCAGTTGCTCAAATGACCTCTTGGGCAACAGCTACAATTAAAACATACAACTCCTGCACAAGATAGATGAGAACATAGTCTTCTATGCTAACAATAATAAGAACAAGTTTCTTGCAGTCTGTTCACAGCTTTGTGTGCTCTTCCTTTTTTCCCTTTAGGTTCCCACAATTTTGAGTCATCAGCCTAAACTGGTGAGTCCATTCTAACTCAACTCTTTCAAGATCCAGTCAGGGTCTCTTTTAATCTACCACTCTTCTAGTGTTCAGGCTTCTGCGTTCTTATCCTGCAATTCAGACATTTCTTGAGGAATAGTTTAAAATTATCTGCCTTTAGAGACCTTATGGTCCAGTGGGATTTAAAATTAAAGCTATATATATAGACGAGTCTGATTTTGAAATATTAAGTACCTGTTTGTTTCTTCCTTTAGCTATGAAAGCTGCTTTCTTCTTGCCATTCCTGGTGCTGAGGAGGACAAATTCAAATATAAGAAAGATGACCCTTCTTGCCTTTGTTTTTCAGAGGGAGAATCTCTCTTCTAATGTAGACAAAATGTCTGAAACAGTTAAATTAACAGTTAAATTAACAGTTGTCTTCAGTCTGTAACAGTTAAATTTAGCTTCCAGTTTTCCTTCCTGAACTTGAGCACTCTGAAATACACATTTGCCTTTTGTATGTGCAGTCAAGAACATTGTTGATATTCGCAGCTCCAGAGACATCAGGAATTTTCCTGTGCTGTTGATTATCCAAATTTAGCCATTTCTACTCAGTGGTTGTCTAAATAGATAGTGGCCTGAATTGAGCTTTTCTATGAAACTGCTGAAATGGATCTCCCTAATAAAATCAGGGCATAAGACCATAACCCGCCAGAGGTCAGACAATATTACTGGTGATGTTGGGAAAATTTTTCATTTTCTGTCCTACCAACACCAAATGCAATAATATTCTGGGTTGCTGAGGACCAGTATAGTTCTACATTTGCTGACTGTTTTAAGTGTTCCAACACCATGCTGCTAGGTAGTTGATAAAGCATTTTTTTTGAGTTATCTAATGTGTGATTGTACGTTTAGCCTGTCAATAGAAGAAAGATAAATTACATATCTGTGAAGGATAATTATGAAATTTTGGGTCAAAAAGTACAAGTTTTCTGGCTGCTTTTTTCCTTAAAATCTCTTAAATATTTCTAGATGTACATTTTTTAGATGAACAGGAATAGAAATGCTGTTACTTTATATACCTATATGCTGGGCATAAGGACTTACAGAATAGTAAGTGCAAGCTTTATGTTATTGTACGTATGGTCATTTCAAGAACTTGCATTTCTTTAAATGGGGCCAGATTAGGAAAGCTGAGGCCCAGTTTGCAGAAAACTTGGCTATGGTTGTGAAAGATAACAGGAAGAGATTCTATAGGTGCATTGTGAATAAAAGACAGACTAGAGGCAATGTGGGCCCTCTCCGGAAGCTATCAGGAGAGCTGGCTACCCTGGATTTGGAGAAGGCTGAGGTTCTTAATGACTTTTTTGCCTCAGACTTCGCTGGCAAATGCTCCAACCACACCACCCAAGTCTTAGAAGGCGGATGCAGGAAGTGTGAGAATGAAGACCATAGGCCCACTGTAGGAGAGGATCAGGTCTCAGATCATCTTAAAAACCTGAACATGCACAAGTCCATGGGACCTGACGGAATCCATCCACGGGTCCTGAAGGAGCTGGCAAATGAAGTTGCTAAGCCATTGTCCATCATATTTGAAAAATCATGGCAGTCAGGTGAAGTTCCTGATGACTGGAAAAAGGGAAATATAACCCCCATTTTCAAGAAGGGGAAAAATGGATGACTCAGAGAATTACAGACCAGTCAGTCTCACCTCCGTGCCTGGTGAAATCTTGGAGCAGATTCTCCTGGAAGGCATGCTAAGGCACATGAAAAACAAAGAAGTGGTTGGTGACAGCCAGCATGGCTTCACTAAGGGGAAATCCTGCCTGACCAATTTGGTGGCTTTCTATGATGGGGCTACAGAACTGATGGACAGGGGCAGAGCAGTGGACGTCATCTACCTGGACTTGTGCACAGCGTTCGACACTGTCCCACACGACATCATTTCTCTAAATTGGAGAGACAACAATTTGATAGGTGGAACACTTGATGGATGAAGAACTGGCTGGATGGCCGCACGCACAGAGCTGTGGTCAATGGCTCAATGTCCAGCTGGAAAACAGTAACAAGTGGTGTCCCTCAGGGATCGGTGTTGGAACCAGTCTTGTTCAACATCTTTGTCGGCAACATGGACAGTGGGATTGGTGTGGCCTCAGCAAGTTTGCTGATGTCACCAAGCTGTGTGGTTCGGTTGATACACTGGAGGGAAGGGATGCCATCCAGAGGGACCTTGACACGCTTGTGAGGTGGACCAATTCCAACCTTTTGAAGTTCAACCAAGACAAGTGCAAAGTCATACACTTGGGTGGGGGCAATCCCAGGCACAGCTACAGGTCGGGCAGAGAAGAGATTCAGAGCAGCTCTGCAGAGAAGGACTTGTGGATGTTGGCTGATGAGAAACTTAACATGAGCCGGCAGTATGTGCTTGCAGCCCAGAAAGCCAACCATATCCTGGACTGCATCAAGAGGAGTGTGACCAGCAGGTCAAAGGAGGTGATCTTGCCCCTCTACTCTGCTCTTGTGAGACCTCACTTGGAGTATTGTGTGCAGTTCTGTTGTCCTCAACATAAAAAGGACATGGAACTGTTGGAACAAGTCCAGAGGAGGGCCACGAGGATGATCAGGGACCTGGAGCACCTCCCATATGAAGACAGGCTGAGAAAATTGAAGCTGTTTAGCCTGGAGAAGAGAAGGCTGCATGAAGGCCTCATAGCAACCTTCCAGTGTCTGAAGGGGGCCTATAAGGATGCTGGGGAGGGACTTTTCATTAGGGACTGCAGTGATAGGGCAAGGGGTAACGGGTTCAGACTTACACAGGGGGAAGTTTAGATTAGATATAAGGAAGAAGTTCTTTACCGTGAGGGTGGTGAAGCACTGGAATGGGATGCCCAGGGAGGTTGTGAATGCTCCATCCCTGATGGTGTTCAAGGCAGGGCAGGACAGAGCTTTGGGTGACATGGTTTAGTGTGAGGGGTTCCTGCCCATTGCAGGGGGGTTGGAACTAGATGATCTTAAGGTCCTTTCCAACCCTAACTGTTCTATGATTCTATGATTCTAAATACTGCTCTTATTGCTTCTTGGGCTTAATATTTTTTGACTAAGTTATCTTCAATAATAATATGTGAGTTTAGATTTTGAGAATTAAGTTATGAGGAAGGGTTGCAAATGTTGAGTTATGCACATGCACTTGTTGCACCTGAACAATCAGCATGGGCATCCTGATTGACTAATCTGGTTGCCTTTATGTTTGAATGATTGGTTATGTGGGCCAGAGAGAGCCTGTAATGTAATATAACACAACTTTAACAAGAATGTTAACATCCTTTTCAACCATGTTTTTATTTATAAGCTGGATGAATGTGTTGGATGAATGAGTTGTTAGATGGATTGAAAAACAAGCAGGCATTTGGACTCAGAGGATAGTAATTAATGGCTCTGCTTCCAGATGACAACCAGTCAATACTGCAGTCTTTCTTACTCAGTTATTTTCATCAGTGATCGAGGTGATGAGATAGAATGGACCTTCAGCAAATTTGCACGAGGCTAAATTGAGAAGGGAATGTTAAGTGACATGCTGGACAGAAAAATGTTGAGAAACTTAGGGGCTGGACCAACAGAAAAGTAATAAACTTTGAAAGAAAAATGCTAAGTCCTGCACTTCAGAGAGAATAATCAAGTGCATCACTACAGCCTGGGAACTAATTGACTTAGTAGCAGCTCTCATGAAAGGGGAGGCTAGAGTGGATTGCAAGCTGATTCTGAACAGAATGCCACCATCACAAATAGGGCAAACTGGGCCAAATTAGAAGAAGTGTGGAGGAAGGAAAGAGGAATGTCAAGGGAATTGATCCAATCCAATATCAAAGGAAGTTACTGTTCTTTTATACTTCATACTGAGGGGACCATAACCAGAGTATTTTGTTCATATCAGCCTTACAATTCATCAAATGTTGCTAAAAAGCTGGGAAGGGTCCAAAAGAGGGCTGTAAAGAGTATAACATGGTCAGAGACCTGGAACATATGATTTTCAATAACAGATGGCTTAGCCTGGTGAAAGAAAGGCTAAAGAGACTTTTAATAGTCAGTGAAATTTGAAGGTGAACTACAATGACAATGAAGCTACCTCTTCTTAGTAGTGGCATTTGGTGTAATAAAAGATAAGAGTCACAAACTTCAGCTTCAGCATGGACATTAGAAAAAGTGCTTCACCAGGAAGGTCATGCAGCACTGGAACAGTTTAAGCAGCTGAGTGGCAGCATCTCCATCCTTGGGTTTTTTTGAAACTTGTCTAGACAAAGCCAAAGCTGACCCAGTCTAGTACTGGTTTGGTCCTGCTTTGAGATGTTCCACTATGTGACCTCAAGACATCCCTTGCAATCAACATTTCTGTGATTCTATGCCTTGTACTACTGGACATGTGCACACTTCAGTTGTCCTTGTCGTCCAGATTGGATAAAAAAATGCAGTCAGGGGCTGTGGCCACTGTGTTTATTACACATGTCATGGTAGTATAGGAATTCAATGGTTAATTAAATATTTCCTTTCTTATAAGTACTGGAAGATTTACATATGGAGACAAGAAAAGGTTCGCTGTCATAATCCCTAATCAGTAGCAAGAAACATGTTTCGTTATCTCCATTCCCTGGGATTCCTAATAATGTTTGCATAAATTAAAAACTCTTAATAGTAGAACACTGTAATTGATTACCTTCTGTATGTTTACAGCTCTCTTTAATTGCTTAAAAATGCCATTTGTCAGCTTCATGTTCTATTGACAATGTTATCGATTTATCCGATTTGGGCTTTGTCTTGTCTCTTGTACATAAAACTCACATATGCAGTTCAAATGGGAAATGACTCTATTGATTTCCTTAACTTGAGCCCAAATGTTAAAGATTTTTGGATAAGCTTTCTCATTATTTAAGCCAAAATCAATAAGAGAGAGTATCTTTTAATGAAAGAGCAGTTTGAGCAACGTACTTCAGAAATGGGGTCCTGTTCATCCTTTGCTTTACAAATCGATCTCCTTGGTTCCTTAAGTGAGGTCCAATTGGTTGACATTGTGGTTTGTCTTTGTGTGTAAACTTGCAGCTTCAGAAAAGAGAAGATGAGCTACAGAGACAGCAGAAGGAAGCACTTTCTCTGTGACAGAATAAGGAAGATCTTCTTATTGAGGTACCACACTGTATGTTGTAAATTCTGTAAAATTCTAGCTTTTTATGACCATTTTCTAGCTATATTGTTTATGGAGAAAATAATATGCTTTTCAGTCTTATCTCTTTGTCTGTTTTTCCTCTTCATGTTGTTACTACACTATTTAAAAATATTACATACTTAAATGATAAAAGTCGTTAATTTGGAATTATCACCTTGGTTTACGATTTTTCCACATAAAGTATTGTCACAGACTACAATCCAACCATATTGCTTTGTTAACCTGTTAATTTTTTCTGGTTTTATTTCAGCCCTAGCCTCATAGAAATTAGATTTAGTGGCTCTAGACTAAGTTGTGCAAAATGGAATCTGAGATAAAAAATGGAGAGCTGAAGTTGAACAGCTACAGAATGAACTGGGAATATTCAGTTACATGGGCAGGCCAAATATTCAGGTACTGTACTAAGATATCATTAACTGCCCTTAACTACATAAATTAAGGTTATTATGCCTTCACTTAATTAACTGAGAATGACCTATTGATGTATAGGCAGAGCAAGATAAAGACTACATGCTGCACTGTACTAAATTTATAGGTTTTCAATTAGTTCTACTATTGACTGAAGCTACTTAGAAAAGGAGTTTACTTTTATGTTTTGTAGATCATTTTTAAATTAGCAAGTTATCTGAAAATGTTTTGTTTGTATACTCTTGAATTACTTGAAAAATGATCCAGTGAAAATTATATGTTCATCTAAATCTATAATTTTTGCCTCATGGCTGATTTGTCTATGAAACTGTTGTTATGACTTACTATAAGTATTCATTAATAATTTCCAAAATTTTAGTTATCTACTAATTTTAGTCATAATAGTTTTATAAATTATCTAAGAAAATTATTTGTTTAAAAGAATACTTTAAAGAAATGCAAGGAAAATCTCCAATAAATCTGATCACTGTATTATAAACTGAGATATTTTCTTTCAAAATGAAGTACATCAGCTGTGATTTTAGTTAAACTCCATTTGAAAGTTTTTGCAGTCTTATATATATTACCTGATAGCAATTTGTTAAGTGTATTATTAAATCATCTTAGTAATATATTTACAGATTTTGTCCAAAGAAAAATGTTTGTCTAATGTAGGGATTTTCATTATGCAGAACTAGAGTCAACTGCTATTTAGTTACAAATTGACTTCCACTGTAGACATGCTTAGAATAAAATCACCCATTAGAAACCAGCAATAGGAAAAATATACAGCTGTTAATTAGTAATACTGTGGCAAATTTTGGAGAAAAGTAATAAGCTTGAAAAAATTCACGTGTAACAGTAGTTACATTAGGCTGATGAATCTTCTGTAATGCTTCTATTTCAAAAGGAATTTATTTCAAAAATAAATAAAACTTTCTACAGATAAGATTGTTTATTAATATAGAAAGGAAAATAGAACATCATATATGCTTAACAAAAAAGACCCTGACTACTGATGTTTGAGTCCCTGAACAAAATTTTCTTTAGTTCATTCTTAAGTATGAGTTCTTGGGGATACTGTACTTGCTTTGCAGATTTCAGTTGTCCAAGATACATTTCTATTACCAAAGTTAACATAAAATCTATATTTTTTCATAAGTGGTACACTAAATGGAAGGTTATGTATAGTCTTATCATCCACCAGTACTAGGTTGAAGTCTTATTTAATCATATAGTTCTCTTTAAGCTTCTAAAAGAGCGTGAGTACATAGACTATAATCTGTAACTGTATTTTTTTAATTAATTTTCAGCTTTTGAAACAGTAATAATTCTTGGATTTGAGTTTTTTATCTTGATGCATGCCCATGATATTCAGTTACATTATGCCATAGCATTTGTCTGAGATTTTATGGTTAAACCTGCCCTTTGTAATTCAGTGATCACCTTATTAAAATATATCCTGAGCTTTTCCCAGTCTATATTGAAGATGACTACATTGTTTACATATGCAGTGCTTATTTTCCTTCAAATGTGGTCCATAAGCCTTTGGTATTATACTGGTCATACATGAAACACAAAACTCATTGTGGTAAATTGATATAAGGTCCTTGACTTCATGACAGATTACAGTGGCAACCCTAACATCTGGTGCTTAGCTGCTGTCCAGCTTTGCCTTTTTACCAAGCCAAGTCTCTGTTTTGTCCCCCTTGTTGACATTAACACCTGCAGCTTTTTATTCTGATATATGATAATTTCCATAATTTTCTAGACTTGTTTATGGATTCATTTATTGTGTTACTGGTAAATGGCTTACAAGTTCTACCACTTACCTAACACCTGTTTATCTCTCAGTGTTTTATTTGCATTCTCCATCAGTTAATTTATATTCACTTCTTGTATCTCAGATCTTCTCCTCTTAGCCCATCTCTCTTTTTTATCCACCTCCTGTTAATATTTGCTCAGGCCTTTGCCTGTTTTTCTCTCTCCTATTTCTCATTGCCATGTCTAATTATCTGGCTCATTTTTTAAGCCTCATATCTAACACTTAGATCTGTTTCCGTAGGAGGTCTTACTCTGTGGATTCTTAATATGCAGGGTGGTCAGAAATGTCAGTTTTCTGCTATGCTGTTTTTTCTCTCCCATTTGTCTTTTCATTGATTTGAAGCAATTCACTCACCTCACCCATCTTTTGGTTTTCTCTGGCATCAAAAACTCTCTCACACACACTCACAGCCTTAAGTTAACTGTACTGTTTACTTCCTTAAATTCTTTTCCCAGTTACCTGAGAAATCTCTCCGAATGCTCATGACTGTCATCTCTTTTCTCCTTTACTACCATAATCTCACTGGAAAAACATTTCCAACTTAAGTAGTAAGACAATTTTCCTGTTCCATCACTTGGACTATGCCACTTCTTATTCTTCTCATTTTGTGTCTCATAAAATTAATTTTTTTCCCCTAACCTTCATAGTTTTTTCATTTCTGACAAATCATTTTTTATGTCACTTTCTATGTCATGTAATCAAATTCTTCCTTTTTTTTCCCAGTGGTGAGAGTGAGATTTCAATTTATTTGTCTGCTCCTTTATTTGCTGTCTTTATACTTTCTCGTATTGCAATCCAGAAGCATGCTGTGTTCTTATTGGATTCATCTTTTTCTGAAACTTGCTCCTGTTAGTCAACCTAATGGTCATCTTTAAATAAATTGACCCGTCAGAGACTGCTAAATTTTGCATCAGTGGAAGAAAGCTGATGAATGACCTTTTCCTCTGCTTGTCTCCCTGACAAGAATCCAGACCTTTGTATAGTGTGTGACTATCAAGTTTTACAGCTTGCATATTCATGATGTTACATTTTAATTGCAGTGTTCAGTTCTGTCCTGTTCCTATTTATCACATTCACTTATGATTAACTTCAAATTGGATTACAGATTAATCAGGTCAGGAATCATGTCTACTTTTCTGATTATTATTTTTTTTTTATATATTGGTCCAACTTAAGAGGCTGCACCTTTATTTCTAAATTTAACAGTAGTAGGGTCTGCTGGCTGTACGGATTCTCATGCTACCTGTGCTCCCCCAAATAATTCTCAGGAATAGTTCAGGAGTTTGTATAGGCATAAGCTCATTTCCAGTATGCAGTCTACATGTTTAATATCATGGATTCTGGCTGATCCATGTGACAAAGAGTGACAAAGAATGACAAAGAGTAGTTCCTGAAATGTTTAATTTACAGGAGTGGATGTAGTCTTTCTTGATCCTGATTGACTTTTGATCACTGCCTTTGCAATTTAGGCTGAAAGAAGATGAAATGGAATTTGTAACATTATTTTCATAAACTGACTGTAAGTCATCTTAAATGATTAACAAGTTCCTATCTGTATAACACATGTAGTATATATTTTTCAGAGAATGATACGTAATTATTTCTGCCTAGATATTCACTTGCCTGGCAAACATGGAGCACTGCTGCTAAAATTTCTTTTCTAGCACAGTTTTGACATGTAAGATAAGGTCATCAGAATTCTGTAGTTGTCCTTGAAGGATATTTCAGCACCACAGGCAGTTTTGTATGTAGGCATTCATACTGAATGACACACATATCATTCCCTCATTCTGCCAAAACTCTTAGAACTCTATCATCCTGCACTCTAGGTTGTAGTTCTTGAACTGTAAATTTCTTGAAGAGGTGTACTAAAGAAATTCAGCTTTGTGAGTTACAACATCTGTAGTCTGTTTCTGAGTTTCTGCCAGTTAGGCAAGAGATAAGGAAATATGGAAAAGAAAAAATTTTCACTGGAAAGTGTGACAAAGGAAACTATTTATGCCTTTTACATTAATACTCTCCAGTTGTCTACCCTTATATCTTGCTTTCTCCCCACAGATGGATGTGTTTCAATGTACTAATATGTTCCTGCACAAATCAGGATAGTTTATTGACAGACGTATCAATTTTTGTAGCAAGAATTAATGTTTTATATGTTGCTGTATAAAAGGTGCACAGACAGCCACAAACCTCACATTTCTGCAAGTTTTTTGATTCCTTTTTTATAAGCTTTCAGAAGAATCAAATGCAAAATATTTTGTAAATATCATGTACTGAGAAAATATCTTACACAGAATTCTGCACAGTAAATACAAAAAAATAAATATACTGCAAAAAAGCTTGATCATTGTGCATATATAGTACATGAATTCTGAGTCTTTCCCAGACAAAAATATTGCCTGAATTTTTACTTGTATTCTTCATTGATTTACTTGAGTTACACCTAACATACCTTTACAGATAAAATAAATGTACAAGTATCAGATGGATAGAAGGTAATACGGGTATCTTAACCAATGGTTGAACCAAAGTATAGAATCATAGAATCATAGAATATTTAGCTTTGGAAAGGACCTTAAGATCATCAAGTTCCAACCCCCCTGCCATGGGCAGGGACACCTCACACTAAACCATGTCACCCAAGGCTCTGTCCAACCCGGCCTTGAGCACTTATAAAGAAAACACTTTCAGTATTCTTGCAAAATTAAAAAAATCAATGCTAGAATGTACTGAGTCGGGAAAGAATGAAGTTAATTGTCTTCATATTAACCTATACAATGCTGGTTTTTATATTGGAGACCAAAACAGTGTTGATTAGACACGTGTCTTTTAACTGCTACTGAACAGAGCTTCCACAGCGTCGAGGCACTCTTGTGTTTCCCAGTCTGGCTCCCTAGGCAATATGCTGGGAGGAGGCAAGAAGTTGGGAGAGGACACAGACAAGTCACAGCCTGTGACCTGAACTGACTACAGGGACATTCCATACTGTATAATGTTATGCTCATCAATAAAAACAGAGGAGAGAGGAGTTTGGGAAAGTTAGCCATTGCTTGGAGACTAGCTGGGCATCAGTCTGCTTGAGAGTGGTGGTGAGTGATGACTTTGATGTGATGACTTATTTTGTTTCTTTTTTTCCCCTTCATTTATTAAACTATCTTAATCTGAATGCACAAGTTTTCTAGGTTTTGCTGGGATAAACACACCACATCAGGAAAGGAAACTTGTTTTCCCTATGAGCTTTTGCAATTTTATTAATTTTTAAGAAAGGTAAAATAAAAGGCATGTGTATCCTGTGCATACATTGTAGTGGTTATAACAGCTATTGGGAGATAGGACATGAGATGTGACTTGAACAAAGCTTGACGTGAAAATATTTTACCTTTTCTTTGAAATAAACACACAGAAGATATTACAGATATTCCAATGCTTAGAACTACGATTTTAGTTGTTGGGTTTTGGGGGTTGTTTTATTATTTTTTTTCCTCACAAACTAATTAGCTAAAAAGATAATTTTTTAAACAAGTCTAAATTCATGTGAAACCCTACCCATTGTTTCTTTGCCAATTACGTCTTTTCATCTATGATGGTTTCCAATCCAGAAGCTTCAAGCAACCTTTAGAATTGTTAAGGTTCACTAGCTGGACTATGTACAGGTCCTCTCAGAGAAGATGCAATCTCTTTGACTCTCCTGCATTTCTTCTTCCTCTTTCCTCACTTCTCACAAATGTCCCACTTAGAGTGGACAGCAACCAGAGCCTTAAATGCTGCACAGACAGCCTTTGGAATTAACTGTTATAATATGGTGCACAGAGGAAAAGAAAAATATATGTTAGTTCTCCTACTTATCATCACACTAGCTTTTCAATATTTCATCTGAAATAAGTGAAGGTTTGCAATCAAGACTGCGCTTGGAATAAGAAAAAAGAAAGTATCATCCCTCCCTTACATCTGACTGAATAAAAGACTTCAGTTCTTCCCCGAAATCTGTCCTGAAAAATTATATGAAAATAAGTAGTTATCAGATTTCAGAACCTTTTCACAGTTGTTGCTGAAACTAATTGCTATATTTTAATTTAGTTTATGAATCACTGCAGATATGTCCAAACTGGATTTTTCTATGAATAAAAATCTGCTTAAAAATTTACTTGCACTATTTTTCTCTGAATTGAGATTTATCAAGATCAATCAGATTGGTATTTAGGGTTACTAAAAATCTGAAGGGGGAGAGGAAAGATGTGTAAAATTTAAAATAAGAAAAGGAATAATAAAGTCTCTTTTTAAAGACATTTTAACCCCATGTGGGTTGAGACTATCCACTCTGTACCATACCGTACCGTGCCATCTTTTAGGATTTGGTTTGGATTCTCTTTCATTGAAATTATATTCTAAAATTAGTTCTCATACAGTATACTGACACTCTCCTTCTCAAGAGTTACTGAATTTACAGCAGTCAGCTTGATGGAATAGAGAAGCACAATAATATTATAGAAACACAAGTGACACAGAGAACTCTGTAATCATAAAACTAGGCAAACACAACCTAAAGAAGTAACAGGGTTTGGAAAGTAATGGATGGGAAGGAAGGCTTGGGAGAGAGTTGAGTGGGAGCTGTGAGCTCTTCTGGGAAGTTATCACAGTATGTAAGTCCTTTGGAAAAGAACTGGAGAAATCTAGGGATGTGTTTTCAGCAGGAATTTTGAACAGATGATTGCTCAAGGTCCCTCCCGACCTCGACTTTCCTACAATTCTAGGTAGTGCTTTTGACAAAATTAATGAGTTACATTGCATAATGAATGATAATATATATTTATCATAAATGTCCTTAATTTTTAATGTTTTCAGTAAGATATACCAGCATTGTAATTTTTATTTTTTTTTATGATTGCATCATCTTTTTACTTGGAGTTATTTGATATGATTTTCCAATTTATACAATGACCCGCTATCTTCTGAGGGCTTTATTTCAAACTACAGTTTGATGAGTTCTCTACTCTTTTATGAAGAGTAAAAATTAATACTTCAAAACTTTGGTAAAGATTGTGATGGTCTGTGTGAGAAACTTGTAGATTTTGTCATGGGCTTTTAAAGACCCAGTAGTGAATTGAATTATTTTTAGTTTTCTTTCAAACTTAAAAGGTCAGTGGCACAGCTTTATTTCTTTTTCCACATTTTTTTTTTCTCTCTTTAGATTTGAGGTGTTTTTCCTTGAACTATTCACACTTACTCTGATTTTAAGGTATCTCAGTAATATTTATATTTATAGCACCTCAATAATAGTCTATTAACTTTTTCCAACAGCAATAACCAAAACATTTAAAAAATCATGGTATGTAATTATAAGGTCTATAATGGAGATCAGAGTAACTGTGAACAGAATGATTGTAAAAACATTTTTGATGTTAATCATTAGACAATACAGATGGTGCATTAGCAAAAATAACCCAACATTTTTTTTACCTTATTTTAACTAGCTGTATTCCAGGGTAGCTATTTGTCATATCCAGTTCTTTGTATTAAATTGAAAGCAATCTGCATATGACTTGTGTTTGGATCTCGTATATAAAACTGTTAAAAAAAATTATAAAATGGAATGAGGATGAGATATTCTAAACCCCATCAAAATACCACTTGCCCCTATTTTTAACAGTATTTGTTTTAAATATGATGGAGAACATTGCAAATACATTGAAAAAAACCAGGCTTTTTTCAATAGAGGTTATAAAAGCAAGAAGATAACGGAAGTATGTGAACATCTGTGGCAGCTTGCCAGTTTAGCTAAGGGAAGTCTATTGCACAAGATGTCAAGTATCCTAAAACTTTGCAGACTATACTTTCTCTTTCACTTGTCCTGATGAAACATAATGTTGTCAAGATCTAATTATTTTGGGCACCCAGGATAGCAAATTCACCCTTTGCCTCACAAAACATTCAAATCCCTTCAGCGTGCAAGGCACTCTTCCTTGTTTTAGAATTCTTGCTCCTGAATAATCTGCTTTGAAATATATTTCCCCAGAAATATTCTAGGCATTTAGCAATTTGAGAATAAAGAGCCTGGCAAGGGTAGTTTACCTTTTATATCACCAGCACTAGGTAGCAACAAGCCATGATCTATTTTCAGTAGGGGAAAATGGAAGAAGAAAAACAGAACTTTCCTAGCTCTACAGGAACAGTGAACAAATTAAGAATGATGGGATGAAATACTGTTCCTAAAAAGGCAAGTAGACTGATTAGTTCGGTGTATTTTCAAGGTTTAACTTTGACAAAAATTGAGGGTGGAACTGTATCAAAGAATTCAGGCAGCAATTCTAGACTTGTGTTCAGTGAGATTAAAGGTGAAGAGTCCAGTTTGTAGTGGGTATGTACTACTGAAGTAATAAACTGAGAGAGAATGAGAGAAGACATGGGAAATACCAGCAACAGGACAAAGGCTAATGGTAATAAAGGTAAACAATATGGGTTTGAAAGAAATTCCTTCACTAGATAGAAAATAATTGCCCTTTGATTTACCAGGAATGGGAAAAATGAATCAGTTAATGACAGGCAAGGAAGAAACTGGAGTAGTAAAGAGAGAAGATAAATAAGATCACTAATATTTTGTTCCTCATTTCCTAAGAAAATTTGACATATGTGATCGCATTTTCAATCCATCCTGTTGTGGTTTCAAATTCAAAACTGAAATATGAATCTCAAAGATAATTTTATAAGTTTTTTTGAAAACTAGCAGATATGTGGTGGAAACTTGGAATACAGCTCTCTTTGAAAGAAAGGTAGGTGTTAGGTTGTCTGGCTGAAAGCTAAGCAAATGGAACACAGGGATCTGGTGAGGCTCAAAGAAGCCATGTGAAAGGTAGAGAAGCCTTTGTAACCTAATAGAGCACACTAAACCAGCTGCTCCTTAGACCACCAGAGAATTAAAATTACCCTATTGTCCTTGATGTGACATCACCAAGACAATTCAACAAAAATCTTCTCCCTGTAGTGCCATGTAGTAAAGATGTGTGGGTCTTACTGTGAGATGCCAGGGAAACAAAGAGTTTTGGGATTGTGGACAACTTGTGGGATGTGTTGAGAAAGAATGACAGTGGGGAAAGGAAGGGATGAAGGTAGACTGGGTAGGAATAAGTGTGGGACAGTAAAGAGAAAAGAGGATAAAGAAACAAATGCACACTTTTCTGACTGGGTCCTGTGCTTTATCACCTCAGCATATTCTGCATTTTATGAAGTCTTGTTTCTAACCACCTATGTGGGCATGCTCTCTTTCCTGAGTTTGTACATGTGAATTGAAGCAAACTCCAAACTGGACTAGCTCATGAGTAGCATCAAACATGTGAGTGCCAGCCATTAGAGATAGAGGGAGAGAGAGAGACCCTAGTCTGAGAGATGCATGGGTTAGGCTACCAAAAAATGTATAGACCAGGATCTGTGAGCCACACTTACACTGAGTGTCTAAGGCTCGATGCTGGAGAGCCTGTAATGTGTGTGTGTGCATGTCAAACAAGTCAGACGTTGATGGGTAGGAAGAAAGGCCCCAGTTCCAGTCTCCAGAGTGGGACCACAAGTCAAAGACCTGGATGTCAAGGGGCCAAGATGAAGATTAGGGACCAGCTGTAGGACAATCCTGTGTTACATGTGTATGTTGAACTTGAGTCCTGGTCAGACAGAGAGGAGAGAGAAGATGGGAATGTCTGTGTTGCTCATACTTATGTGAAAGCTTTTTGTGTTGGTAGTTGTATGGCCATGCAGGAATTGTTTGCATCCTTTGTGTGCGCACTCTTGGGCATACATGATCTACCTTGCTGCTGACTGGCATGGAACATGTTGCTTGGGAGCCTTGTCTCTGTGGAGATGGGACAGGTGAAGTTCTGAAGTTCATCAGATTCATCTACCTCTAACTGCACTGTTACATGGTCCATTATTTAACTATTCTGATTGTTTTGATTATTACCCTTTCTTCTACATCTATAAATTTAGATAAACCAATATTTATGCTTCAGCTAAATTTAAAACTATATATACCTTGGAACTTTTTAGTAAGATAGATCTTGCTACCATATTTGAACCTGTATTGACTTCAGAAGTCAGTATTTGTGGTTTAGATTTTAAAGAGGTTTTTGAATGCCTATTTAGAACAAGTTAACATCAATTTTCCAGCAAAGCCTGTTACAAAATGTTGCTAATTGCTGTGCCATTTACCAGAGTTTTAAACTCTTTCTTAGAAACATCACAGTACTCACAAACTCCTTTTTGCTCAGTTGTGCCTTTTAGTGTGCCTAATATCTTAGCAAAAAAACCCCCAGTAAAACCTGTAAAATTAGCCTTTGTTAGACAACTCCAGTGAGAATAACCTCTCTTCATGGGAAAATTATATTGAAGCACTGCATTCTTACTTAGTTTGAACAATGTGAAGGGAGTTGAGAAATATACTTTTTAATCCACAAAATATAGTACTATTTAAAGATTAAGTTTCAGAAGTGTGTTTGTTAATGATAACTATAATGTAAGGTTTTGCCAGAACTTGTTTTCAGAAGATGTTAATTTGAAAAGCATCAGCACTTCTTAACCTCAGACACACAAATCTAGGTTCTCAAGGGTATGTTAGCTACATAGAGATTGATTATGAAAAATAGTGCTTAATACTTAAGATTTCTCATCAATTAGTTTTGTAGATAAATTACTTTTTTGAAGCTAGTGTCTAAGTAGCATTTAGATGCTATGCTAGATCACTCAGGATGTCAGCATATTCCCATGTCTGCAGAGCATATTCTGCCCCTGATAACCTCTTAGAGTTTTGAAACAGGCACTACTCATTCTCTGAAGGTGAGATCAAAATTTACATTCCAAATAGCAAACATAAATTATTGCAAAAAATAATAAATTGGGTTTTTTTGCATTAATGCTAAATCAAGGAATGATTACTGGAGTTCACAAAAGATCAGCAAATAATAGAGGCTTGGTTAATCAGGCTAATGGCAAAGAGAAAGTTTAAAATATCTTGATTTTTTTTCATTTAGTGAACGTAATTGTAATGTTATCTGAACACATTTATATGCATCATGTATGGACTGGTTGTCTCTGAAATTTAATTTCACAACTAAAATACACATTTTTTGTTCTTTGCATACTTTGTCATTTTTACTTATCTTTGATGATTCTTGAAATACTCGGTGTTGCAAATATGAGCGTCTTTTCAACAAAATGGACTGATGGAATCTGTCAGACTGGTGGAATTTCCAGTAAATTCACTGCAGTACAAGTGAGAAATTTTATTGTTTCAAATAGCTAAATGTAAGTCATCTCTTCTTCAAAATACTATCTTGCATTTAAGTACATAGAAAGAAAGTTAATCTATAAGTACTTTGCATAGTAGATTCAGTTAGAATATTTACATTAGTATAAATCCATTTTTAAGTATCAAAATGAGAGCAGTAATGTTTTCAATCAAAATTGAAGCAGCTGAGTGCTTTTGAAATGTTTGGCTGTAAATCCTTTCTTAAGTAATATATGTTGAATAGCGTACTGACCTACAGAAAAATAAAAATGTACTAAGGAGTCTAAAATTACTTTTTCTTTCTCTGATTCCGTTTATTTTGAAAATAGAATGTTGACTATTAAATCAGAGATCCTTCCAACAGAATTTGTTACAAGATAATGATACATATAGGTGTATTCAGCAAAGGTTTAGCAATTTGTCAAATACAGCATTTATGGAATATAATTGTACTTTTTGGGTCACTGTCTTATTTAAAACATGCTGACCACATACTTTTTTACAATAATATAGGAAAAAAAATGTCATTTTTTTCTGAGCTGTATTACAGTGAGTGATTGTTTTATATAGATAGTAATTTCTTTCTTCTTTGTAATGAATTTTCTTGTTCTTTGTAGCTTGCCAGTGTTTGAAGGAGCACATTTTCCTTGTAAGGGCAAACATGTTTCAGTGCCTATTTTGCTATGTTAAACCTAACAGTTAACACTGTTATTATGCCTATATGAATGCTAACACTGCAATAAAAATCATTTTAATAGTCCTGTGAAGCAGACCACATAAACCAAGAACATTTATTTTCATTGAAGGTTTGTGCTAATTTTTTATTGAGAGATACATTAAACATTGATACATCCAACCTCTGATTGAACCTTCAGAGTTGTCACATATAGGGGTAGCTGAAGATTTCTTATGCAATATAAAATTAAGCGTATACTGTAAGCTTCATAATAAATTACTTTTGCAGACTGGAGATTGCCACATAAAATAGTTTCTTTTGTTGTACAGTAGAAAGGGACTTGAAAAAGCAAATATGAAGATACAGAAGTTGGAAATCCTAAAATGAAAAATATTCCCAAAGAAAATCCAAAATCTTTACCTGCTAAGAAAACATATTCTAGAAAGTCTGTGTTTCAGTGATGGAAAATCAAGATATGTTAGATGAGTGGCAGACATATTTTGGCAATTTTTTTTGACATGCAATACTGTATATTTTTTATAAATATAAGTAATAATATTATTATAAATTAATATTAATATAATAAATATGAATAAAAATTAATATTAATATAACATTACTATGATATAAAAATAATATGTATTTTTTTGACATGAGATACTGAATAGCGGTACTGTAATAGTAATGATGAGAGAATAAGTCTGACCAACAAAGATTTTTGTAATATATCAAGAAATGCTTGTTTAAGATTTATTAAAACCTTCACTACAGAAAGATTTCTCTGGTGCATATAATGAGTTAATGGAACAATAAGATACCTTGGTAGAAGTAAATATTTATTAAGCAGTAAGGAACAATATAGAATGATAGAAAGGTTAACTTCTTTGTAGCTTATTTGGATCATTGCTTATTCTTATCTCTGTCTTTCTTGTTTATTTAAATATATATCTGGAAGACCAGAAGACAATTGTTCAGAAGCCCAGGCAGCCTTCAGTGGACAATCAGATTGTGCCTACAGCTGAAGAAGCTCACTGGCGTATTGCCTTTGTCACTCTAAAATCTGGTTTCACAGAACTTGAAAAGATGGTACATCAAAGCTTTAGTACAGGTCAGTCATAAAATAGGAGTGACAAAGACGTCATAAGAAAACTGTCAAAAGCAACATGCAAATTATTTTAAAAATGATACTGTGTATGAAGCCTAAATAAATTTTGATTATATTTATTTGTGGAAACTACTTTAATTGCACTGAAATATATTTACATATATGGTGGGGAATAAACTTTAAGTAAAACCAGCACTTTTTCTTGATTAGTTCATTGTAAAAATATCATGACATTTTTACCTAACACTTAGAATTATAAAAGAAGATATGGCATTTTGTAGCTCATGTTTATACTAGTAAAACTAATAGACTTGAGCATAGACTTTGTTTACTTTTGAAGCATAGGAAATGTGGCAGTATGTGACGATGGCATTTATTTAAATTCAAATTTTTTTAAATAGATGTACAAAGTTACCAGTTTAAGGATGTCCTGGGTTCAGCAGCAGCAGTCAGTTTTTCTCCTTCTTAGTAGCTGGTGCAGTGCTGTGGTTTTGACTTTTGGCCTGGGAATAATACTGATAAAGCCAATGTTTTCAGTTGCTGGTCAGAATGTTTACTCTGACCAAGGACTTTGTGAGTTTCATGCTCTGCCAGGGAGGAGGGGAAGCCGTGAGGAAGCAGGGGCAGGACACCTGACCCAAACTAGCCAAAGAGGTATTCCATGCCACAGCACGTCATGCCCGGGGATGTAACGGGGAGTTACCTGGAAGGACACACTCTCTGCTCTGTCGGGCTTATTTTCAGCAGCTGGCATCGTATTCTCTTCCCTTGTTATTTCTCTTATCATTATTATTATTGGTGGTAGCAGTAGTGATTTGTGTTATACCTTAGTTACTGGACTGTTTTTATCTCAACCCGTGGGAGTTACATTCCTTTGATTCTCCTCCCCATCCCTCCGAGGGGGGGAGGAGGGAGTAGAAACTGCATGGCTGACTTGTCGACTGACTTAAACCATGACAAAGGAAAAGACTTTTATTACAGAGTGTTTAGATCCAGTGGTAATTTATATCAGAATAAATAGAATTAATAATTAAAACTGTCATGCTGGGACTATTCTATAGAATAGAATTGGTATGGATTCCTTTCCCTCTGTGAAATGAGTTGGTAATGCCTTTGCTGTAAACAATGGACTCGCAATGTGTCACTAGAATTGTGTACAGTGCTGTTTACAGTCTTTGACAACCTCACCCCTCAAGACCTCCAGCATATCACGATAAGGTAGTGACAGATTGCTTAACTAATGAGTTACTTCACTACTGCTACCCATGATGCATTTGTTAAAGGCATAAAGGCTTCACTGCAAGGTACAAATTTTGTTTTATTTCATAAAAAAATGAAAATATCTACTTGTTGCACTCTGGCAACTGAATAGAATAAATGTTATAAACACTGGTGAAAATACCTAATAATTTTTAATTAGGTAACAACATAAAAAGAAACTAGAAAATTAGGGAAAGTAAAAGTTTCATAAATAAAATCTTCAGAGATTAGGATTATTAAAAAAATGGGCAGTTGTCTCCAGTAAATGCAGCAGACATAAACTGCAACACCCAAGGTTATTAGCTTCTGGGTAACTGCTTCACTTAGGAAACAGGGAAAAGGAGTTTATCTGAGCGCACACACATCTTTAGAGCAATTTCTCAGCCTGAGCTCGTTTTGTCCACATGAAATGCGTATGCAATATAACCTAGATCATGTCTGACAGTTGTGAAAAGTGTAAATTCATTAACTTCAGTTTTCAGGTGGCATAAATATCATTGCAAAATTTACACTTTCCTATAGCAAGTAAAAATTTTAGTTAAATTTTGTATTTTTTTTTTAACATAATAAATAATAAGTTGCAATATGATATACACACCTACTCACAATAAGCATCTGGAGCAACCACTTCTCTTCCTGATGGGCTCTCGATACATATTTATAGGAATTGAATGGCTTGTCTGAATCATGGTACAAGCTTCCACTGTGAATGGCAGCACATTCAACAGTATGTCCTATTTCTCTTTTAATTTGGAACTGATAGCAGTCATTTATTTTAAGTTGTTCCTACATGTTGCTGTATTAACAAGAACTGACAAAACCTCTTTGGCATGCAAGGAGCACTCACAGTTTTGCTTTTGTCAGGCAAGTCTGCTTTATATTATGGTCAACCACAATATTTAAATGGCACCAAAACCTTTGTTTTCCATTGCTAGGAATATAAGAGACCAGGCTAAAAGAGAACAATGTTATGGATAAGATACCAATTAAGTCAACTGTGTATTTTAGAAGTTAGTGTCATGGATTGTTCTTCCTTTCAATATCCTGTCACTTACTAAGTGATGTTCTTTGGTCAATTTTTATATGGTTTGAGTAGTGGCAGCTGAGGAGCGTGCTAGAAAGGAATCCCTACAAATTGTGATTCAAGAAGTCTCAAATATTTTTTTAAATTCCTGGAATCATAGAATAGTTAGTGTTGGAAAGGACCTTAAGATCATCTAGTTCCAACACCCTTGCCATAGGCAGGAACACCTCACACTAAACCATGTCACCCAAGGCTCTGTCCCATCTGGCCTTGAACACCGTCAGGGATGGAGCATTCACGACCTCCCTGGGCAACCCATTCCAGTGCCTCACCACCCTCTCAGTAAAGAATTTCTTCTTTATATCCGATCTAAACTTCCCCTGTTTAAGTTTTAACCCATTGCCCCTTGTCCTGTCACTACAGTCCCTGATGAATAGTTCCCCCCCAGCATCCCTATAGCCCCCCTTCAGACACTGGAAGGCCTCCACGCAGCCTTCTCTTCTCCAGGCTGAACAGCCCCAACTTTCTCAGCCTATCTTCATACAAGAGGTGCTCTAGTCCCCTGATCATCCTCGTGGCTCTCTGCTGGACTTGTTCCAACACTTCCATGTCCTTTTTATGTTGAGGACACCAGAACTGCACACAATACTCCAAGTGAGGTCTCCCGAGAGCAGAGTGGAGGGGCAAGATCACCTTCTTCGACCTGCTGGTTGCGCTCCTTTTGATGCAGCCCAAAATATGGTTGGCTTTCTCTGCTGAGCTCATACTGCTGGATTTCTCACCGACCAACACCCCCACATCCTTCTCCACAGGACTGCTCTGAATCTCTTCTCTGCCCAACTTCTAGCTGTGCCTGGGGTTGCTCCGATCCAGGTGTAGGACCTTGCACTTGGCATGGTTAAACTTCATGCGGTTGGCATCAGCCCACCTCACAAGCGTGTCAAGGTCCCCCTGGATGGCATCCCTTCCCTCCAGTGTATCAACTGAACCACACAGCTTGGTGACATCAGCAAACTTGCTGAGGCCACACCAATCCCACTGTCCATGTCGCCGACAAAGATGTTGAACAAGACCGGTCCCAACACCGATCCCTGAGGGACACCACTTGTTATTGTTTTCCAGCTGGACACTGAGCCATTGACCACAGCTCTGTGCGTGCGGCCATCCAGCCAGTTCTTTATCCACCAAGTGGTCCACCTATCAAATTGTTGTCTCTCCAATTTAGAGAAATGATGTCGTGTGAGACAGTGTCGAATGCTGTGCACAAGTCCAGGTAGATGACGTCCACTGCTCTGCCCCTGTCCATCAGTTCTGTAGCCCCATCATAGAAAGCCACCAAATTGGTCAGGCAGGATTTCCCCTTAGTGAAGCCATGCTGGCTGTCACCGAGCACCTTGTTGTTTTTCATGTGCCTTAGCATGCCTTCCAGGAGAATCTGCTCCAAGAGTTTGCCAGGCACAGAGGTGAGACTGACTGGTCTGTAATTCCCCGGGTCATCCATTTTTCCCCTTCTTGAAAATGGGGGTTATATTTCCCTTTTTCCAGTTGTCGGGAACTTCACCTGACTGCCATGATTTTTCAAATATGAGGGACAGTGGTTTAGCAACTTCATTTGCCTGCTCCTTCAGGACCTGCAGATGGGTTTCATCAGGTCCCATGGACTTGTGTATGTTCAGGTTCTTAAGATGGTCTTGAACCAGATCCTCTCCTACAGTGGGCACACTTCCTGCATCCGCCTTCTAAGACTTGGGTGGTGTGGTTGGAGCCTTTTCCAGTGAAGACTGAGGCAAAGAAGTCATTAAGAACCTCAGCCTTCTCCAAATCCTGGGTAGCCAGTTCTCCTGATAACTTCCGGAGGGGGCCTACGTTGTCCCTAGTCTGTCTTTTATTTGCTACATACCTATAGAATCCCTTCCTGTTACCGTTCACATCCCTAGCCAAGTTTAATTCTAACTGAGCCTTAGCTTTCCTAACCTGGTCCCTAGCTTCCCGAACAACATCTCTGTATTCTTCCCAGGCTGCCTGTCCCTGCTTCCACCTTTTATAAGCCTCTTTTTTCCTTCGAAGTTTCTTCAGCAGCTCCTTATCCATCCAAGGGGGTCTCCTGGCCCTCCTGCTGCGCTTCCTTCTAGTTGGGATGCAACACTCCTGAGCTTTTTGTGAATGATCCTTGAATATCAACCAATAGTCTTGAGCCCCCCTGCCCTCTAGAGCTATATGCCATGGAACCTTACTAAGCAGGCTCCTGAAGAGGCCAAAGTCTGCTCTCTTGAAGTCCAGGGCAGTGAGCTTGCTGCACGCTCTTCTCACTGTCCTGAGGATCTCGAATTCAACCATCTCGTGGTCACTGCAACCAAGGCTGCCCTGGAGTGTCACATTTCCAACCAGCCCTTCTCTGTTGGTAAGCACAAGGTCAAGCATGGCACCTCTCCTTGTCAGCTCCTCTATTACTTGCAGAAGGAAGTTGTCTTCCACACAATCGAGGAACCTCCTGGATTGCTTGTGCCGGGCTGTACCGTCGCTCCAAAAGATGTCAGGGTGGTTGAAGTCCCCCATGAAGACAAAGGCCTGCGAGCATGAGGCTGTTCCTATCTGTCTATAGAGTGCTTCCTCCACAGATTCCTCTTGGTCAGGCGAAATTCAGTTTCTATTTTGCTATTTCAGATTCAGTTTCAGTTTTCAGTTTCAGATTCAGTTTCAGTTTACAGTTTCAGATTCAGTTGTTATCTGAAATTTATTGTTAATATCCTATGCGTATCATAATTCAAGAGGTATTATTGTGTGTAAGAATACAGGAATCTGAATGACGCATATGTTGTGGATTATTACTTTCTCAATCTTAAACACTGATTCACGATTTTCCTCTAGTTTTGCAGAACTTTGTCATTTGGCTATGAAATATGACTTTGGTGGTAAAGGAATTAATAACTTGTGATATAGTCAATTAAATGAGACTTTTCTATTCTTGTCTTAGAATGGGAAGCTTTGATTCTGTCCATAATTATTTTTTAAATTCCTTTTATGTACCCTAGTTATAAATAAGGAAGCAAAGATAGAGTGACTGTAGGGATCTTTATACAGGACAAAAGTTCCCTACATATCTGTGGGGAGAAAGTGGCCACATCTCTACAATGGAGCTGAGAGTTCATTGACAAGCTCTAGGTGACATTGTTAAAAAAGTGTAATCACAGATCTATGCCCATATGCATTTCTCAGCAGTGTCCCATCTCCATAGCAGGACAAAATTGCATCCCTTTGCAAAAAAATTGATTGTTGAGGGAATTTGGCCTGCAAAGCTTGTTACCAGCTGTGCTTGCTCCATGTGATGGACCTAGCAGATTATCAGTCAAGGTCAAGATACGAATATAAATATTTTTGCTTTTCTGTCTCCTCATCAAGAAGCAGATTGCACCTATAATTCATAGCTTTTATATAGTCTTTCTCCTCCCTTTTTTTCATTGTTGGTCCTATATTCATTTAAAACCTTTCATCATAAATGTCATGGCTATTATGTATTGCAGACAAAAGGGATGAATGTGAAGACTGATATTAGAAATGCCCATACCTCTCTAATACTATGTTGGCTGCTGGACTTGCAATTTACTCTTTTTGGGCAGTTTGCTTTAGAAGGAAAGAAAAACAGAATGATGGAGGTCTGGCTCAGGTTCAGCCAGCCAAGATTGTAACTAGGATGAGCAGGAATCCTATATTTCTTAAGTTTTCCTCTTTTTTTTTTTGACATTTTTTTCTTTAACACTTCTTGTACTTAGCAGCAGAACAGCAACAAAATTGCCTCAATGGCAGATGAAAAACTGTGATACCAAGATTCTGGAAACACTCCTTTGGATTTGAGATATAAAAAGATTAGAATTTTCCCTTTTTGTAATTAATTGCAGGGTCCTTGAAAAAAGATGAAATGGAACAGGATGGAAATTGTCTCACTGTAGCATCCCACAATCTTTGTTTTTTTCTTACACAATTACAGAGCAGATTGCAGCTGATTTTTCTCTGGTGTGTATTGATTTGAACTCTTATACTTCTGTGAAAAGTGATAACTTTCTTTTATAAAGCATTTAATTAGCTCTCCCGAGGTGTACTTCAACAGCTAATAACCCCTTAAAGAAGTTTGTTCTGATTGATGAGTTTATATGTTTGTTATGTGTGTGCAAGACTGAGCACATATCTGCAACAGGCACATGAGCACAGATACACAGAGTGCACATACATATGTAAGTGTCCAGCCACATAAATCAATGCAGACTGAAAGCAGAGCACTCATACAAATACAAATAATACCAAATGCCTTAACCCATTACCCTCTCTGATCAGAAGGAAGTCCAATTAGTAGGAAAGATATACATATATTTACCTAGTACAGTGTAGATCCCTCCTGTAACTGGAGCTTACACACTGCTTGTGCAATCAGATTATGGGCAGAAAAGTGCCCCTTTTAGGGGGTGTATAGAGGATGTGTTAATTCCTTGCTCTTGCTCAACAAAAGGGTGCAACATTTCTTTTAGTGATGGGTTTGTAGTGTTTGCTGTGGTTTTGTTTTTGGGGTTGGTTTTGTGTTGTTTTGATTTCTGATGGGATCATTAGCAGTTCCGGCTTCTGCATTTTCTTTGTGTGGGATTTTTTCCCAGTATTTCTTTCTTCTCAGAAAGAATTATCAGACTCTGAGGAAAAAACAGATTCTGTTGACACATCCCTGTCTGAGTGAACGTTCAAAATTTGAATCTGCACTGTCATAAACTGGATATTTGCAGAATTATTCTTAGTGATGAGAGCTTTCCTAGTTGCTAGCAGAATCTGGTTTATTTGTTGTCTAACTACCCCAGTAAAATAACACCTGCCCATCTTAGGACCTATAATTTATACATACCTAACGTATCACGCTCATCTTTGCTTTGCTTGTCTCCAAGTATGATTACACTCAGTGTATTTTCTCACCAAGTAGGAGGTCACTGTTTTTCACATTGTGGCTTTCTCAGCTTTGGTGGTGAAATCAGGTTAATATTCAGAAGACAGACCCTTCCACCTACTGTGGCTTTCTTGAGCAATGATGTCAAGTGTGTCTGTAGTGGAATGGCAAGGTCATTTGAACACCTCTGTTGTAGGTGGGCCTAGGATTAAGGAGGAACAGAAATTGCGTATCAGTATTCTAGAGCACCACAATTGCAGTTCAGGCAAAGCATTCTTATTTCATATCCAAAGTTGTCACGTACAATCAATGACAGCTAATTCAGTAGCCATTTACAAGGCCTCTATGGCATAGAGTTCTGCAGCAAACTAACAATGGGAGATCAGTCCGACAAACTAACAGTGGGAGAATAGTGTTCTTGGTGTGTATGACCAGTCAACCTCACCTCCATCCCTGGGAAAGTGATGGAGCACCTTATCCTTGATGCCATCTTAAGGCACATCAAGGATAAGAGGGTTATGAGGGGCAGTCAGCATGGCTTTACCAAGGGGAAGTCATGCTTGACCAACCTCATTGCCTTTTATGAGGAAATAACATTGTGGATGGATGATGGCAGAGCGGTGGATGTGGTCTACCTTGACTTCAGCAAAGCATTTGACAGAGTCTCCCACAGCATCCTCATAGCTAAACTGAGGAAGTGTGGTCTGGATGATCAGGTAGTGAGGTGGACTGCAAACTGGCTGAAGGACAGAAGCCAGAGAGTTGTAGTCTATGGGGCGGAGTCTAGTTGGAGGCCTGTATCTAGTGGAGTGCCTCAAGGGTCAGTATTGGGACCAGTATTATTTAATATATTCATCAATGATTTGGATGAGGGAATTGAGTGTACTATCAGCAAGTTTGCTGATGACACTAAGCTGGGAGGAGTGGCTGACACGCCAGAAGGCTGTGCTGCCATCCAGCGAGACCTGGACAGGCTGGAGAGTTGGGCAGGGAATAACTTGATGAAATATAACAAGGGAAAGTGTAGAGTCCTGCATCTGGGCAGGAACAACCCCAGGTTCCAATATAGGTTGGGGAACGACCTGTTAGAGAGTAGTGTAGGGGAGAGGGACCTGGGGGTCCTAGTGGATGGCAGGATGACCATGAGCCAACACTGTGCCCTTGTGGCCAAGAAGGCCAATGGCGTCCTGGGGTGTATTAGAAGGGGGGTGGTCAGTAGGTCGAGAGAGGTCCTCCTTCCCCTCTACTCTGCCCTGGTGAGACCGCATCTGGAATATTGTGTCCAGTTCTGGGCCCCTTAGTTCAAGAAGGACAGGGACCTGCTGGAGAGAGTCCAGCGCAGGGCAACTAAGATGATTAAGGGAGTGGAGCATCTCCCTTATGAGGAAAGGCTGAGGGAGCTGGGTCTCTATAGTTTGGAGAAGAGGAGACTGAGGGGTGACCTTATTAGTGTATATAAATATATAAAGGGGGAGTGTCACGAGGATGGAGGCAGGCTCTTCTCAGTGGCAAACAATGATAGGACAAGGGGTAATGGGTATAAACTGGAACACAAGAGGTTCCACTTAAACTTGAGAAGAAACTTCTTCTCAGTGAGGGTGACAGAACACTGGAACAGGCTGCCCAGGGAGGTTGTGGAGTCTCCTTCTCTGGAGACATTCAAAACCTGCCTGGACACATTCCTGTGTAACCTTATCTAGGTGTTCCTGCTCTGGCAGGGGGATTGGACTAGATGATCTTTTGAGGTTCCTTCCAATCTCTAACATACTGTGATACTGTGATACTGTGATACTGTGACCACCTCGGTCAGATTCACTTCCTTCCCACCATGAAGAGAAGGCATCAATTCTTGTACTCTCATTTGCATGACCATACAGGCTCTTTCAGGAGGATATTCCTTTATCCATCATCATATTGGTGCATATATTTCTGTTACTTCCACTGTGATCGGATGTTCTGGTTAAGATCGAAAATCAATTTGACTGCTTTCTATGCAGACAAAGCATAACAGCCTGTAACTGTAGCTATAATCCGATTTTAGTTCTCCTTCAAAGTCTTCCAGTGTTTCTAGGGTTTTATTTCTGTGGTTTAAGTAAAACTGAAGCAATGGCAAATACACTATGCTTCTTCATACCAAACAAGAAAACATGGCTTTGAGTGTTCACTTCTGCAAGCACGGCAATGGGAAAACTTCTCAGTTCTCTAGTGACAGGACATATTTATGAATACCTGTATGCTCTTTCACATGAAGAATTGCAGCTACTATCCTTGTTTACCAGGGTTAGTTTGTTGTAGCGTTCAGTTATTTAATTTTGTTAAATTGATTAACACTATTTTCCCTACACGTTTGATTTTGGCAATTGTATATTCACATATCTAACAGGAACTCATCTTCAACTTATGTTCTGGCCACTGTTACTGCATAATAGCAAGATTATTATATGTGTGTACCTAAGAACACTGATATAAAGTCTTATTCAAAAGAATCTTCACCTGTAAACTGAGACCCAACTGTTAGAATTCTGGAGTGTGAAGACTTAAAATCTTCATTATTAATATTAAAAGTATATTTGGTTTTGTAGTTTATTCTTGTGAAGAATAAAGTTTTTTCTAAAAATCGCACTGAATAATGTGAAACAACCACCACATTTCCCACATTTTTATTTTTTACTTTTACCATATTTCTAAAGTGATGACAGCATATGTGTCAAATATTTCCAGCATGGTGTAAGTCACTTTTCCTTTACCCAAGCATTCAAAAAAGACACACATGCAAAGAGAGTGAGTTAATTTCATAAGTCACTGATGACAACATAACTACTGAGTAGCATAACAAAACATAGCAACAAGTCAATTATATGTTGTCATCACCAACGTGTGAAAATACCTTCTTAATTCTCCCTCCTCCAGCCAGGACCATGTTCTAATTTACAGCACAGAAGATTTACTCTATAATTCACTGTGTCACTTCAGAGAATTTGTAGGAAGAAAGTAAACAGACATTTGACATTGTCCAGAATGTGAAATAGACTTTTTTTTTTCCATTTTATGGGAGCAACTCTTCTGTATATGCATTTCCAAATTAGAATGAATTACAATTGGAATTAATCTAAAGACAAAGAAAGCAAGACTTTTAGGTTCAGTTCCAGCTGAGTTTCAGTTTCTGTCATCAAGAAATTGGAAACTAGTGACATCCACAAGTGAATGAAGTTTATGAGGATCAAACCATAATTATATTAAATATTTATAGTGTGGTGACTGGATGGCTACCACTGCTAATACAATATAGAACCTTTAACCTGTGAGTGACCAGTTAAAATCTGACCTCAGTCAGTTGTGACTGAAAGTTGCTGCCATGTGACAGTTATCAGTGGCCTATATGAAATGTGTTGCTAGTCATAGCCTAACTCCAGGTTAATAGGTGGTGATCCCTGTGGGCCAGGATTGAATTATGTCAGCAGGAGAGTACAGGGAACATTTTTCTGAAGTAGCTATGCCTTTACTTCCCAAAATCAGATACTTGAGCATCTGCACACAACGCTTTGCCTTCACATGTATATAATACAGTGAATCTACATCAAGTGTTATTGCTCTGAAATTTATTCACAGCACATACGCACTTGCTGTTTTTCTCTTCACTGATGTGCTTTTATGTGTTTTAAAATTCCTTATATTGATATGCTAGATTTATTTTTTACTGTAATATGTATATATATCTGGATGTTGATGGCTGGATAAAACTTACGTAATAGTATGAATATATCTAGATATTTGGATAAACGGAATAGGAGAAGCTCACAGCAACTAGTTGTTTAACTTTTAATCTGCTAATTTAATACTAAATGCTTTTACAAATTGGAAAAGTGTTACTTCTTAAAATTAAGAATGCAAAGAGAACATTTTGATAGATTTCTTTGCTGGTAAAATCATAGTACAATAGACATATTTTTTTTTAAGGTTTAACTACTGTAGGAATTATTGAGGTACTTTGTGAATTTTAACCATTTTATATTCCTTATCATCAAAGGGTTATCTTCTGACATTGCACAG
>NC_137737.1:129720147-129862647 GCF_963264785.1 Psittacula echo
AGTATTTAGAAAATATATTATTTTAATTGTACTTAAACAAATTGAAAGTGATATCAGAACAGTTTATTGCATATTGATTCAGTATTTGAATATTTTACCATTTCAGGGTTGTTTTTTTTTCCCCTAAGACAAAATAATGCAAACATTAAAATTAAATTAAACCATTCTGCAAAACAGATGAATGCTAAAAAAAACATAGGCTCTTATTTTCTTCAGGGACATTGAATAATGATACTTTCACTCCTCATATTTATGAATTACAGTATAGTATACACAGTGGCAGCATATGGAGGTTGAATCATTTTCTGCACAGCTGTGCCCTGATATTGCTGTCGACAGCTATGCATTGTAAAAAAAAAAAAAAATTAGTACTCCAGTTCTTAAGGCTATACTGAATATCTTTTCAATATGTTTTTATTGGAAAAGTATATATTATGTGATTTTTTTCATACATGCCATGTAAGCTGAAGCTGGTTAAAGTACCATTTACCTGAAATGTAGTTAAAGTAAAACTTTAGTTTTTTGTAGTTGAAGTAAAACTAAGTAAAACTTGGACTGAAGAAGGAAATATTTCACATGTAAAATCCAGGTAACATGAACATTAGTGCTTCATATATAACAGCAGAGTTACGGATACGGATATGAATGCTTCGTATTCCAGCAGAGGGAATATATGAAACATGGGCAAATATGTGTTTATTCAATGTTTCACCAGCCTAGGTTGGTGAAAATCATAAACATAATGTATGCTCATTCCAGCCTGCCTAATATTCTTCTGAGCTTTTGTGGAGATGCCTGCTGTAAATTTTTCTGTCCCATGAGGAGGCCATGAGCTGAATTCATCTTGCGTATGGTGCATTCTCACAAGTTACAAGTTGGCAGACACCAGATGGTGCTAGGGAGACAACTGTCAAAAATCTGTACAAACTTAAACAGAAGTTAATAGTGTCTGAGGTTGTGCTGTTGAGTACGTATCTGCTGTCAGGTAGGCAGCTCTTCCTTTTGTCATAACCATTAATATCCTTGCAAGTATGTCTTCTCAGGCTATTTCTCTCTTCAGTGCAACTTGAATGATTCTATTTTCAATGTCCCATTATTCTTTACCTAGATAAGCAAAAATACATAGAAAATTAAGTAAATGCATCACTATTGTTCATTAGTTGTTTCCTTCACATCTTTGTATTTTAAACTTTAGCTAGGTGAGGTAAGATAAGCAAGTTACACTTGTGTAAGTTACATATATCAGGTATAACAACGTATGTATGTAGCAGTTGTTTTTAAAATTTTCTCCCAAAATTTCAGTCAGTGAGTACATTATATTCATTTTATGGCAGTGACACATAATGGAAAGATTGATATTTCTTTTGAGAAAAAAGAAAAAGAAGAAAAAGAAGGCTTGTTACACTGGATATCCAGATTTTCATAGGGCTACTTTGAAAATGTAGAATCTGCAGCTCTTATACTGTGGAATATTGAGCATCTTACATGGGTCAGGAGAGTCAGTTTCACAGTAGCCTGCATCATAGTAGTTGTACGTTGTATGCGGTCTAACTGTAGGGTACACTCACCTCAACAAAAATATTTTATTTTATAATCCACCTGAAATAAACATATCTTGAAAACTAACTGAAGCTTGCTGGACAAGTATTTTTTTCTAAATGCTCTGGCATGTCATACAGGCTACCAGATTTACTTTCTTCTGTTGAGGATACGAAACCTTCCATGAGCAGCCATTTGTACCAATGTACTTTTTGCTTTTTATATAATTACATTTGGAACTGAATTTGGTAGTTCTTTTAGACTCTTCGTTGCAATTTGGGTTTTCTGATGCTAGAAAAAACCATAACCTCATTTGTTAGCAAAATAATATTTTTTGGCAAAACATCTAAGGGACCTGTGGAAGGGTAGTAGTTGCTGAGTTTCTTGGTTTTTCTTCAAGTATGTCTTCTCTGAAAACACGTGTACACAGAGGAGAACATTTTTATAGAGAGAAGCTTTAACAAGATGAAGCCAGCATTCTTGTATCTCCTTGTTAGTTCTCTTGCTTGCTATCTAGGATCTTGTATGACTGGCGGAAAAGCAGTTATCAGGAAAAATTGCATGGAGATGTTGGTTATAGCATCATCAAAATTCTATTTTTTGTATCTGTCACCTATTTCATAACAGTAGTTTCTCTATGCGAAGAGAGTTCAGGTTATGTGAGCTACTTTGGGTATGAAGAGAGTGGATTAAGTAATACTGTAATATCTTTTACTTGGTTGCAACCCATGAACCATCTTTATTTAAGGCTGGGCATCTAAATTTAATTACGTTTTTTATATATATATATATATATATATGTATATATATAAAAAATATATATATATTCCAGTGTTGGGAATGACAGTAGGCATTCATACATTCTGGACCTCCTGGAGGTGATGTCTCAGCATATGGGCTTAATTTAAACAGACTTCGCGAACAAAAATTTAGGAAGGGCTTTACCCACGCTTACTACAAGCGTGCTGATGACTAAAAAAGGCCAACGTGGGATAGGCAAATCCAGTTGCAAAAAGCACAGTGAAAGGTCTCCTTGGGTGGTATAGGTGGGGTGCGATTCTTCCTACGTTGTCTTTTCTCCTCAAGACTAATTCTAAGTAAGTTCTCAAAGGAGACAACAGCGTTATGTATGGTGTGTTTCCAAGTCTCCCAATTGGAGGCCAAGGTGCACCACTGATGGTAGTCAATATGACCAAGGCTGAGGTATTGTTTCAGGGAGTCCTTATATCTCTTCTTTCGGGCACTTCTCTTGCGGCAACCGGTGGCGAGTTCACCGTAAAACACAATCTTAGGGAGGTGGTGATCCTTCATCCTAGAGACGTGCCCTGCCCAGCGCAGCTGCAATTTCAGCAATAAGGCCTCAATACTGGTGACCCCTGCCTGTTCAAGGACAGTAACATTTGACATATAGTCAGTCCAATGGATGTTTAGAATTGTGTGGAGGCAGCGCTGATGAAAGCGTTCGTGGAGTCACGGGTGATGGTGGTATATAACCCATGATTCAGACCCATATAAAAGAGTAGACTGTACAATGGCTCTATAGACACTGATCTTTGTACTTTTCTTCATGTGTTTACTGCACCAGACTCTTTTATGGAGCTTTCCAAAGGCTCTATATGCCTTTGCTATTCTGTTGTCTGTCTCTTTGTCGATCATGGCATCCGAGGAAATAATGCTTCCCAGATAGCTGAACTGCTGAACTGACTTAAGCTCTGACTCGCCAATGGTAATGTGGGGATGATGATAATCTTCTTGTGGTGCAGGTTGGTAGAGAACTACTGTCTTCTTCAAGCTGACTTCCAGCCCAAAAAGCTTAGCCGCCTCCGCAAAACAAGATGTTAAGCGCTGCAGAGCTGCTTCTGTGTGGGCAACAAAGGTGGCATCGTCAGCAAAAACCAGTTCACGGACAAGATGATTTAGGGTCTTAGTGTGGGCCTTCAGTCACCTTAGATTGAATAGGTTCCCATCAGTACGATATCGGATATAAATGCCATTTTGCTCATTGAGGTCTACCGTAGCCCTTTGGAGCATCATGCTGAAGAAGATTGTGAATAAAGTTGGTGCGAGAACACAGCCTTGTTTCACACCACTGGTTATTGGGAAGGGTTCAGAGACTGCATCGCCATATCTGACTTCGCCGTGCTGATCCTCATGTAACAGAATAATAATTTTCAGGAACTTGGGGGGACAACCTAATCGTTCCAAGATCAGCCACAGGCCTTTTCTGCTCACAGTGTCAAAAGCTTTGGTGAGGTCAACGAATTACAGAGCCTCTTATTCTGTTCTCTACACTTCTCTTGCAGTTGTCTGAGAACAAATACCATGTCTGTGGTACTTCTATTAGCTCTGAAACCACACTGACTTTCAGGTAAAAGTTCTTCTGCGATAGCAGGTACTGATGTGTTCAATAGTATTCTTGCAAGGATTTTTCCAGCAATGGAGAGCAGAGTTATACCTTGGTAGCTTGAGCAGTCTGACTTTACACCTTTTTTCTTATACAGAGTGATGATGATTGCGTCACGAAAATCTGATGGTAGTTTACCTTGTTACCAACAGTGCACAACTAGCTTGTAAAATTTAGCATGAAGTGCTTGGCCTCCATGCTTCCAGATTTTGGGTGGGATTCCGTAGACCCCAGCTGCCTTGCCAGTTTTCACCTGTTGTATAGCCTTAAGAGTCTTTCCCATGGTAGGGGCTATATCCAATTCGTTTTTCACTGGATGTTGTAAAATGTGCTGGATTCCTACGCCTTGAACTACATGGTTAGCACTAAAGAGTGTTCAAAAATGTTCAGACCAAAGATTCAGGATGGAGATTTTATCTGTAAGAAGTGTTTGGCCATCTGCACTAAGTAAGGGGCTTTGAACCTGAAATGTGGGTCCATACACTGCTTTCAGAGACTCATAGAATCCTCTGTGATCACCCAAATCTGCACATAATTGAGTCTTTTCTGCTAGGTTGAGCCACCACTTGTTCTGGACATCTCAAAGTTTCTGCTGGAGTTTACTGCATGCAAGATGAAAGGCTGCTTTTCTTACCTGGCAAAATGGCTGAGCGAGGTGTGCTTGATGGGCAGATCTCTTCTTTGTCAGCAATTCCTGGACCTCCTGATTGTTATCGTCAAACCAGTCTTTGTTTTTCTTTAAGGAGAACCCAAAGGATTCTACAGAGGACTGCAGAATGCTATTTTTAATATGATGCCAAAGTGCTTCAGGAGAAGAATCTATAAGATGGTCTTCAAGCCTAGTCTGAAGGTTAGCCTGAAAGCTGTCCCTCACTGCGGCTATTTGAAGATTATTAACATTGAGCCTCCTCCTTGGAATGCCACCCCTCTTAGGTTTGGCCTTGAAGTGGAGGTGAAGTTTGCAAAGCACAAAGAGGTGATCTGTTTGACATTCTGCATTAGGCATCATTGGGGTGTGACAGACATCGCGAACATTTCTCTGGCGCACAAAGACATAATCAATAAGGTGCCAATGTTTAGATCGAGGATGCATCCAGGTTGTCTTCAGGCTGTCTTTCTGCTGGAAAATAGTATTGGTGATGGTAAGCTGCTGTTCTGCACAAAACTCTAGCAAGAGGCAACCGTTATCATTGCAGCTACCAACACTGTGCTTGCCTAGTACTCCTTTCCAGGCTTCAAAGTTCTTACCGACTCGGGCGCTGAAGTCACCAAGGAATATGATCTTATCATCTATAGGAACCTTTTGAGGGAGGCGACGCAGGTCAGACTAAAATCTGTCTTTTTCTACAGGGTCAGCTTGCAAAGTTGGAGCACATATGCTGAAAAGAACAACATGTTGCTTATTGTGTAGTGGAAGACATAAAAAGATAATATGATTGGAATGACCTATTGGCAAATTTTCAAGTTTAGAGACGATGGAGTTTTTAATCATGAAGCCAACTCCAGAAAGATGACTTTCAGTTTTGGATTTGCCTGACCAATAGAGTGTATAGCCAGCACCATGTTCTTTAAGGCTACCTTCTTCATGAAGCCGAACTTCACTGAGAGCGGCAATATCAATGTTGAGTTGTGACAGTTAGTGGGCAATTAGCGCAGAACGGTGCTCAGGACACCCACTATTCGCTGTATCAAGCATGGCTCTGATGTTCCAGCATGTGAGTGTCAATCTGGACACACCTGTGGAGGCAGGTGTATGCCTTTGTCTCTGTCTTTAATCAACCGCAACAGAAGATGCCTGTTGGCCGCAGCTAGCCAACCAGGTGGAGTGGGAGATGAGCTTTGGTCAGGACACTTTTTCTAGGCCTCTCTCCATATGGAGCAAGCAGTGCTCTCCTTGAAAAAAGGCTGCTTGGTCATTCAGGATGTTGCCGAACAAGACTGTCATCTCCAGGGTCAGTCTCGAGTGAACAGTGTCCTGAACCGCCTGCATGCAGGGTTGGGTCTGCAGCTTCCAGTGCACCTTACCACCTGCTGTTTCGTCCCTCGCCTGTCGCTACAGGGTTTTGCAAGTGTGGAAACCCTTCAGGCCTGTGCAGTGGATTTTGTAGGTGAGGCACAGCATGCGCAGAACTGTCCCCACCCTTTACACCTGAGGTTTATCTGCCAGGGCCTAGCTAGCTTAGATAGTGATAGCAAAGTCCTCAGGTTGTAGGTTTGATTAGAGTATTCTTCTCTTAGATGGAAGGCCTTACAAGGCTAAATGAGCTCCACCTGCCCAGGTTTGAAGTTAGAGTTGTCCTTCTAGGATGGTTGCCCAAAGGCTAGTGAGCCCATCCTGCCCATGGACACACTTTTTCTGACCCTTCAGTTGAGACCTGTCACCACCAGCATAGCTCCCAACCTCACAAGGGCACGCAAGCGCTTTCCCCATGACAAGTGAAAGAGAGTAACTGTGTTATATATTTACAAACTGCCAGTACCTGAGAACAGTCTCCTGTATAGGGAATCCTTGCAAATGTGAAGTTTGTACTGTACAAGTCATCTTTGTTTTGTTCTATTAAGAAGTCAGCACTTTCTAATGGAAGCCACGTGGTGCTGTGGTTGTTTTGTTATTTTAAGCACAGAAAAGAGCTGCAGTAAATGCTGACAAATGTGAAGTTTTTATGCTAGTATATCTGACAATAAGAAGATAACGTTTTTGACAAAACTGAATGATATAGATTCATCTAATGATAGGATTATAGGAAAATTGAGCTTGGAAGGGACCTCAGAAGGTCTCTGGTCCAACCTACAGCTCAAAACAGGCTCAGCTATGAGGTCAGAACAAGTAGAGCAGAGCCTAATGCAACTTCTTCAAGTCTCCTCATGAAGATTCTCCATTCTAAATCTGCCTTGTTCCAAGTCTAGTGCCTTTCATCCTCTCACCATACACTATTGCAAAAAGTCTGATTCCATCTTAATAACCTCCCTGCGGTTACTGGAAGACTGCTGTGAGGTACCTCCAAAGCCATCTCTTTCCCATGTGTAACAAGCCTGGGTCCGTCAGCCTCTCCTCATAGAGCAAGAGCTCCAGGTCCCCGAAAATGGCCCACCAATGAACTCATTAGAATCATAGAATCATAGAAACATTAGGGTTGGAAGTTCCAACACCCTTGCTATGAGCAGGGACACCCCACACTAGACCATGTTGCTCAAGGGTTCTGGCCAACCTGGCCCTGAACACAGCCAGGGATGGAGCATTTACCCCTTCTCTGGGCAACCTGTTCCAGCACCTCACCACCCTCACAGTAAAGAACTTCTTCCTTATATCTAACCTGAACTTCCCCTGTTTAAGTTTAAACCCATTACCCCTTATCCTATCACTACAGTCCCTGATGAAGAGTCCCTCCCCAGCACTATTGTATGCTCCCTTCAGATACTGGAAGGCTGCTATGAGGTCTCCACGCAGCCTTCTCTTCTCCAGGCTGAACAGCCCCAATTTTCTCATCCTGTCTTCATATGGGAGGTGCTCCAGCCCCTTTATCATTCTTGTGGCCATTCTCTGGATTTGCTCCAACATCTCTATGTCCTTCTTATGTTGAGGACACCAGAACTATACAGAGTGCTCCAAGGAGAGTCTCATGAGAGCAGAGGGGCAGCATTACCTCCTTCAACCTGCTGGTCTCACTAAATGCATTCTGGTTTATCTTTGTATTTTTTCTGCTGGAGAACCCAGAACTAGACACAATGTGATCTCATGAGTGCTCAGTAAAGGGGGATAGTAATTTCCCTGTCTTCTGCCTGTGCTCGTGCTAATACAGCTGAGGATGCTGTTGGCCCTTTTTGCTACCTGAACATAGTACTGGCTCACGTTTAACTTGCAAAAAGCTGCAGGTCATTTCCTGCAGCTCTGCTCTATCATTGCAAAGGGCTCTTTCTTCCTACATATAGGCCTTGTCCTTGTAAAATATCATAAGGTTCATATCTCCATTCATTCAGTGTGTTCAGATTCCACTGAGTAGCAGTCCTGCTCTCTACTCTGATTTGTGGAGAGCAGCTTGATGACAGTGCACTTTGTTGACCCACTAACTGCTACTCTACTAGGCCAAAAATTCAACTAGTTTTTAATCCATCTAGCCATACATCTATCCAGACCATAATGACTCAACTCAGATACTGTGGGAGGCAGTGTCAAAAACTTTTCTAAAGTTGAGGCAAATTACCTCCTTGGTATTATACAAGGATTGCCTAAGGGACTTGCAAAACATTTTTGCTGCACATTTCATCACAACTATCAAAGTAGAAAAAATATTTAGACAAAGATTTAGACTTTGACAGTTCACAGTCTAATACTTAAAAATTAAAATTTAAAATCTGTAAATTTAAAATTTACAACAAAGAATAAAGGTGAATGTGTAAGAGTTCTGAAGGAGATAAGCATGAAAGATAAATAACTGAAAGAAAAAGGCCTTGGTGCCTGAAATATATAAATAATTTAAATACTTTTAGAATCTTTTAAATTTATGCTGGTGAGATTCATCTCTGGGAGTCTACCTGTAGTTATCAACATCTGGGGGATGTGTTTGTACTCCCATGAAGAGAGAAAATATTTAATGGAAATTAGAGCAATTTTTCTCATTCTTAAATAGACACTTTGGTCAGCTGAACACCTAGAATGTTTCAGTTCAGTTTGCTGCCTAGGTGTCGTGGTTTAAGCCCAGGCCGTAAATCAGAACCATGCAGTCTACTTCCCCCCCGGCCTTTCTTCCCTCCGCTTCTGGAGGGACGGGGAAGAGAATCAAAAGAATGTAACTCCCACGGGTTGAGATAAGAACAGTTTAATAACTAAGGTATAACACAAATCACTACTGCTACCACTAATAGTAATAATGATAAAGGAAATAACAAGGAAGAGAATACAACCGCTCATCAACTGGTATCTCGTCCCCACCCCGCAGTATTCTAGCCCTTCCGGGCCCTCTCTGTTCTACATCCTGGGCATGACGTGCTGTGGTATGGAATACCTCTTTGGCTAGTTTGGGTCAGGTGTCCTGTCCCTGCTTCCTCCCACCTTCTCCTCCTCCCTGGCAGAGCATGAGACTCTCAAAGTCCTTGGTCAGTCTAAACATCGGTGTTATCAGCTTTGTTTCCAGGCTGAAAGTCAAAAACACAGTGCTGCAACAGCTACTAAGAAGGAGAAAAACTGACTGCTACTGCTGAACCCAGGACACTAGGTCTCCAATGGATATGAAGCTTAGTCATCTAATAGACATGTTGGTACTTATGTGAGAAGTATAAGTTGAAAAACATAAGTGACTGAAAGAATTTCCTACTAAGATTAAACAGTTTATGAACAGTATTTTAGTGAACTTATTCAGGGTGTATTTTGCTACTGACATTCTTGTCAGTGTGCTGAAAACATTAATATGTGCATTGTGCTTCAAATAACGGACACTTTATTATCTCTTCCTTATTTTTCCAGGTCTTTCCTTTCTCATTCAGTTTAACAACTTCTGAACTATCCATTCAATTAAATGGTGGAATATATGACACAACAACCCCAAGGTGGATTTTTTCTACACTTGCCTAGATGTTTCAGCATTGATGAAATGCTAAACAATATCAATTTGTTGTATTTTAAAAGGAATTAAAAGATTTTATTATAGCTAACTAATTTTCTGTGTTAATCACACAGTAATTAAAGATCTGTGTGAGTTCTGGGCATGATTTGTTAGCTTATGATTCCTGTAAAAAATGGTGGTTCCCCCAGCCACATTAGAAAGATGAAGGATTGCATGAATCAAAGATTCATAAACCTAGTTATGGAGTGTCATCAGAAAATTAAGGGCAGAATAAAAGATTATCTATGATGGTTCAGAAGAAAAAGCAATGAAAGGAAGGGCAAACAGGACTATATCAAATCCATCACTTCTAGTTATGTGATATGGGAGCATCTTTTCATCTACTTTACTATGATATACAATATGGAGCAAGAACATAGCTGTTTCTGGGTGTTCTGCCCACCAGAAACAGCTGAACAAAAGCTAATAATGTTGGCATAAAAGTACTTAATTTTGGGTATGTGCTCACAGGACAGTCCTTTGGAGTTCTGTTGGTTATGAGGTTTTTAATTTTTTTATTTAAACACAGTAGCACTTTTGAGTTTGTCAAAATTGTAATGCTATTTGTTTTAGTGAACTAAACAGTAAACATTACCTGGAAAATAAAATACAAAACATATAATATAAAATATATAGGGTTATTCTGAGCATTTTTATTAGTATCACCAGATTGTGAGGAAATAATAGTTTTCTTACCAAAAATTTGGATCCAGTTTCTGAAATTGTTTGTGTATATGTGTGTAAAATACACGTATATTTGCAAAGGTGTAGCTTTATAAGTAAGATAACTCTTCCTTTACTTAGACCCTTTTATTCTCAGAATAACAATGGCAACTGATAAACTCCAAATATCCTAAAATAGTTTGAATATATTTCCAAAGTTTGTTTATTATTTTAGTTCTGTCTTCTAAAGATGAGAGACACTTTCAATTTTCATAGTAAACATTTGGAAGGTTAACATGTGACTTCACTTGGCTACTTCTGATTGTTTATATTAAAATGAAAAAAGAAACTAAGATCCATAAAATTCATAAATAGCCTATCCTAAACTTCAGATAAAAGTCAGTGACTTTATTAACACTTCTTATAATTATTTAATAATACTGTTTATGTTAATTTTTAGAACAGTTTGATCTGTAAGCTTACCTTGTGTTTTTGCTTCTTTAATATAGTTTGCTTATTGTAATTAATGCCATGTTCCTTTACTGAGCCATAATGTCTTTGTAAAAAAAAAGTTAAAAGTTGCATTGTTAATGTGAATGGTGAAACATTATGGTGGAGATAAATTATAATATATTTAGTAGCGATATTTTTTTTTCTTATTTCTAAAGTACAAATCTTATATGAAGATAACAATTTCCCTCACAAAATTAAAATACGAACAAAACCTAATTATCATAAATTAAGAGTTGAATTATGAAAGAGAACCTAGCAAGCTAAAAATACAAATTGGACAGACAAGAACTGAAATTATGAAACATGAAATGCTAGTAACAAGAAAAATAAAGTATGCAAAATGTTTTTGCTTAAAAAATATTCTGTAACTGCAATTTGACTGTACACATATTCATTTATCCAAACTTCATTCTTCATTTAATGTAGTCAGTTTTTCTGGCACAAGCTTACTATCTAAGTTTTGTTGGCTTTTCTTTATTAATTAATTCCAGACAGGAGTATTTCTTATTTATCTGAGCATGTGATTGTTGTCAATCACAGTGTTTTTTATCAGCATATGTTTGTATCCTAGATTCTTCAACTCTTTTTACCAAAGGCTCCATCTTTGTTGAGTTGCATACATTAACTGACAAATCTCTTCACTGTTCTTGAGTTTCACAGAATGTGTACATTGATGTCTTAATAGCTGCTTTGTATCTATTTGCAAAAGCTTTAAAATACCACAGTCTTCTGATAGAAGTTGTCAAATTTGTTTCAGTGGCATTTGGGCCTAACTTGGCAAAGAAATCATAGAATCATAGAATCATAGAATAGTTAGGGTTAGAAAGGACCTTAAGATCATCTAGTTCCAGCCCCCCTGCCATGGACAGGGACACCTCACACTAAACCATGCCACCCAAGGCCTCATCCAACCTGGCCTTGAACACCACCAAGGATGGAGCACTCACAACCTCCCTGGGCAACCCATTCCAGTGCCTCACCACCCTCACAGTAAAGAATTTCTTCCTTATATCCAATCTAAACTTCCCCTGTTAAAGTTTTAACCCATTACCCCTTGTCCTGTTGCTACAGTCCCTGATGAATAGTCCATCCCCAGCATCCTTGTAGGCCCCTTTTAGATACTAGAAGGCTGCTATGAGGTCCTCTTTGGCTAGTTTGGGTCAGGTGTCCCGTCTCTGCTTCCTCCCGGCTTTTCCTCCTCCCTGGCAGAGCATGAGACTCACAAAGTCCTTGGTCATACTAAACATTTGAGCAGTAACTAAAAACATCGGTGTTATCAGCGCTGTTCCCAGGCCGAAAGTCAAAACCACAGCGCTGCACCAGCTACTAAGAAGGAGAAAAAATGACTAATGCTGCTGAATCCAGGACAAAAGGGTAGATGCAAATTGTTGGAGATTTCAGTTTCCCTTTCTTTTGCCAGTTATGTCTACATTTGTAAGACTAATGCTTTAATAATACTTGCTACCCATTTGGAAATTTAGATGAGACATTTGGGTTTCTTAAGTAGTTTTGCATTAGACTTAAGCTATCTCATAAAAAAATGATGACTTTAAAAAAATCCATCAACATTTCATCTTATAATAGAAAGAAGGGTTATTACAGAAAAAAACCCCAGGGTGCTACTGTAGCAGTCTTTCAATATGTATATGATAATATCATGTGCTTTAACAGCTGCAGTCTTTAATAAATCTATTGATTGGGCTGTTCTTTGGCCTCAGAAACATTACATCACTTTTTTTTGACTAATTTTCAGTTTTGCATGGGTATGTGTGTTACATGCATATAAATATTTTAATATATACATATACACAAACATATATATGTATACATATAGTGTGTATGGACATACATTCATATACAATATAGCTATAAATACATATATGTCTAGAAATTTTATCTTCTGAATTATTACATCTTTGAAGCAAAATGCATTTTCTGGACAAGTTTACACATGCTTGTCTGGAACTCTGTATTCTTCAGCAGTAGTAGAATGATCTTCCACCTACATCAGCCATATTGCATCCAGGTCAAATCTGACTGAGCTGTCAGTGTAGGCGTATTGATAACTTCTCCGCACTTCATTTCCTGCCTGTAAAGTGAAAGGCATGCTGAGCAGATAAACATGTCAAAGACTATGAAACAAGTAACACATAATAAGAACAGGTATATATGTAACTAAAACCAAGAGAATCACAAAGCTATAATGATTTTATCCTGTTTTCTAAAAAAACCTGACACATATTAAACATCATCTTGGACAGTCTGATTTAGCAAGGCAAAGAAGTGTGACCTTAACTTGAAGTTAATAGTACCTAACCACTTGCCTATAACTAATTATGTGCTTAAATGGTTTTCTGAATTTGTAGTTTAATGTAAATGCATATGAAATGTGTGGTTTTAGCATTGTTTTTTTTCAAAACTCAGCTTAAAAAAAAGATTGACCTCTTCATTAGAATTGGTTTCTTTGCATTAAGATTTTTCAACTGAGATCCAACAATCTAATACAAGAAAACAAATTTTCTTCTTTAAAAATCAGATGAGATCTATCAAGTACTTCTCACATCCTTTCCTGAACCATTGTCTTATGTCTTGTATATAGCTTACTTCTATTTATATTTTCTTAACTTAAAGAGTAAATGTATCTTACAGTAATTTTATTATTTACTAAATAACTCTTCCCTTCTTGTTTCCTTGTAAACTTTCCCTTCATTGCTCTGAAAAGAGAATTCTAATGGATGTAGAATGCTCATGTCACTGCTTTCCTATGTTCTTCATCTAAGTCATTCATTATTCAGAAGAAAAGCCCCTATATGATTCCTAGTAAGACAGTTTCTTGTGAGATTACATGCCTGTAAAGTTACGAAGTAACAATGTTTGCATTTTTTTCCAGATGTACACAAGTAAATATTTAGTAAAATTGTCAACTGAAAAATATACATATGGAATAGGATGGCTTTTCAGACTCATTGATGCCAGGAGTAGTGCAACGTGCAGGCCATGAAGGTTCCATTGTTAAAATCAGCAATATTTTGAAAAGTTGGTTTTTATTGCACTCAATTGTGTTCATTAAAAGTATGTTTTTTCTCACACTGAAATCTCACAAAAAATTTGTAAAATTACTTCTAGAGTTGCTTTAGAACTTTTTCCAGCACCTGCTTTAGGAGTTTTTTTTCTTTTCCTCCCCCTATTTACTGCAATCAAGTGCTTTTCCTGTAATTGCTCACATAATTTTTCCTAATGCTGAGTCTGCAAGATGTTGCAGTAATCATTTAATCACCAACAACACATTTTTATATCCCTAATGCATGATTAATCTAGTTTACATGTGTTATTTTTAAAGAAATCACTGACTCATCAAACAAAAATAAATACAGTAGTCTAATTAAATCTCTTCTGATTTCATGTCATATAACAGTATTCAAAATAAAGTCAGGATTTTTCCTTGTTAATTATAAATAAAGACCTGTTTCTAACAATTACATTATAGCTAAACTTAACTCACAGGAAAAAAAAGAGTGAGAGAAAGTCTCTCTAACGCTGTTTACACAGATAACTCAATTTTCCTGGTTCTGGGCAAATTTAGTTTGTTCTCTTTGTCATTATGATATGGCTCTTAGCAAGTGTTTTGCCAAGACTTAATACTTGATCAAGATCTTCTAACAGCAACACAAGCTGTTTAAAAATTTTTATAAGTAATAAAATGTGAATCAAAACATTTCTGGAACATTAAAATATATTCACTTAATTTGCAAATATATTTTGTTCTTTATCTCATTTTTTTCTATGCATTTTGTTCATATGTTGATGGCTTTTTACCACTTAAGATTACTGGTTCAGATTGCTCCAACATGGTTAACTTCCAGTAGTATTAAAAAAGAAAAAGGCATTGAAGACAGTATTCAAAATATGAATATAGTTAGTTTTTAATCAAAGGAAAGGCTTAAAATTAGGATGCTGTCTGCCGTATCTTACTCGAAATTCCCCTACAGCTTTCTCTCTAACTGAAAAGCCACCAAATTGACCATTCTTTTTTTTTTTACCACAACATATCAATCTAGACCTGCTTGAAGCATTTTTAGACAAAACAGAGATCGAAACAGATGGGTCAAAAAGCTGTGTGAATGAGAATCACGTTATACAGGATTGTTTCTACAGTCTCTGAGATATCCATGCCTACTGTCAGTGACAGCTTGAAAATCATTACCTAAGATTCTTATTAGCTAACTCTTAATTGAACATTCTTCTTAGTTCATAGAAATAGCAAAAAATAATTATTTTTATCAAAATAGCTGAATTCAGAAATAGTTATCCTCTTGTCTTATACATTGGAGTCATATATAATAAGGACTGACAAAGTTCTAAGAAGCAGTTAAACATATCCTGCCTTCATGCCTTGGTAAACAGAGCATAGGCAGTGTCTCAATGGACCCCAACAAACAGCTCTTGTGCAAAGGGTTATGGTACAGCAGAAATAGGATACATTCGGCCAACACACTTCATACATTTATAATATCTGTATAATAAGTAAATGTCTTTTTTGTTGTGGGCAGCCAACATATATTTCCTACTGGTTGATCATGGTGGTGATGGATGATTGCCTACCTATGTTATTTGGATTTCAGTGAGTCAGTACTTTTATAGTTGAGTCACATAGAGTTGAGTACCATTTTCAGATGACTGCTCAGTCCTCTCATGAATTAAGAATGTTTTCAAATTTTACAGTCTTGCTTAAGGTGCAAATATAATGATTACTGATGAAATTCTTACAGACAGATTTGTAATGGTCTCAACATGAAAATGTATTTTTTAAATCTCAGAAATATTATAACGTGAAGATTAAGCATTTTTTTTTCTCAGATTCCTGTGCTTAACACAAAATTGTTTCTTGTATATGCACTTTAGTGTTCATGTAATTCTGTATATTTTTTGGCCTTAAACTACTATCACAGAATACCATCATCTGTTGAGAAGGTTTTGTAATACTCTAAATCTTGATAATATATAAAAAGTTTTAGCATGGATATGATTATAGGTAAATGTGTATGTATTGTGCTAAAACAAAGAAACAGTTGAATATAATTGAAAAATCTAGGTAACATAGAATCATAGAATAGTTAGGGTTGGAAAGGACCTTAAGATCATCTAGTTCCAACCCCCCTGCCATGGACAGGGACACCTCACATTAAACCATGTCACCCAAGGCCTCATCCAACCTGGCCTTGAACACCGCCAGGGATGGAGCATTCACAACCTCCCTGGGCAACCCACTCCAGTGCCTCACCACCCTCACAGTAAAGAATTTCTTCCTTATATCCAATCTAAACTTCCTCTGTTTAAGTTTTAACCCATTACCCCTTGGCCTGTTGCTACAGTCCCTGATGAATAGTCCATCCCCAGCATCCTTGTAGGCCCCCTTCAGATACTGGAAGGCTGCTATAAGGTCTCCACGGAGCCTTCTCTTCTCCAGGCTGAACAAGAAGAACATGAGTACCTTGTAAGTCCATCTATAGATACACTCTTCAAAGGCTGAAGGTCAGTGAAAAGTTTTATGAAATACAGGACATAGAATTGTAACTGATATTTTCCATTGGTATATTCCTTATAAATCCATTGTAATTCCATATGCTAGTGTCCATGGTTGAGTTTTTTTCTGGGATTGTTGAGAAAGATCAATAAAAACTGATAATAAGAGGCTATGGAATTTTATATATCCACTTTTTTTCAATTTATTTGAACTGCACAAGTCTTAAGAGAAATGGTTCAAATGTCTGAACTTCATAGCATACTCTTGGGCATTCTATACAGTTTTATTTAACACAAAACTGCAGCTATGGAGCTGGAATAATGAGCACATTTATTGTTTAACTTCATACAGCTGGTTCATTGATCTTCTTATTTAGTTTAGCTTCTAGTACTTTGGTTACGCTAAATTTCATGTTTTTTCTTCAATGTTGAACATATTCCAGTACTTTGATTGCACAAGTAGTCTGTCGTTTGTTTTCAGTATTACTATTACATTTAAAGCTGATTTGAATCATATCTTCCTATTTCAAGGGACTAGAAACAGTACACTTTTGGTCTTTTTTTATTATTGATATGAAGATTCTTTCAGTTCAGCAGATCAAAAGCTACAATCTCCGAAAATATTGATTCATGTTGGTATTTAAATTAGTCACCTAACAAGATTGTGTTGATGATTAAAGATAAGATTACACAAAATTTATGATACAGTGACATGTAAAATTCATCCAATACATTTCTCTCCCTATATTTCAAAGCACTTTCCAGAATAATTTCATAGAGTGGGGAAGCTGAGGTCTAGAGAAGAGCACTGATTTGTGCAAGGTTACCCATAAGAACAGCCTGAACTGCATAGAAAATCTTGGTGCTGTATGACTGTTTATGTGCCATTTTACCACATCTGTCCTTTGTCATCTTCCTAATCTGTGCTTTATATTAGGAATAAGATAATGAAACTTCATCCTGTATTCCTCTAGTCAGAGTTTAAAATTCCTGTGTTGTGGAGTTTTCAAAGAGTACACATAACAGTAATAGAAAATACCAACAAAACTTTCAGGCCACTTTCACTGTTGGAGTAATTACTTTCTGAAGTGTAATAGAAGTGAACTAGCAAGTGGAGCTGTTTCAGAAGTAAAAGGTCAGCCCTAATTTCTCAGACAATAATGAAATATCATTTTCAGTTACAACTATAAACTGTATATACCTATGACAATGATTATATAGCCACATATCAGCAAATCTTATGTGGTAATGACTTTGGCCAGCAGCCATCTGCCCACCCAGCAGCAATATCACTCCCTCTCTTTAACAGGACAGGGTGAGAAAATAAAATTAAGAAAAAGCTCACAGATCAAGGTAAAGGCAGGGAGATTAGTTATCAATTAACATCACAGCTGAAACAGACTTGACATAGAGAAAATTAATTTAATTTATCCCAAATTAAACTAGATTCTGACAATGAGTAACAAAAGAAAAAATTAAAATGAAGTCTTCCCCCACCCCTCTTTCAAGTTCAGTGTCAGTCCTTGATTTCTAACTCTTCTACCTCCCCACCAGTCACACTGGTCCCTGCACTCTGAGCAGCGAAGGGAGGGGGGAATGGTCTGTTACAGTCTGTCCCTAACAGTTCTTCTCTGCCACTCCCTTCTCACACATTGCCCTCACTCAAACATGGTTTCTATCCATAGGCTGCCGTCCTTCATGAAAAAAATCTTCTCTGGTGTGCTCCTCTCCACAGACTGCAGTGAAATACCTGCTCCATTGTGGTCTCGTTCAGGGGCCTGCAGGTGAATCTCCGCTCCAGCTCCTGGAGCAAATCCTTCTTCTCTGACCTGGGTGTTCACACTGTTGTTTCTTACACTTCTTTTTACTTACTCCTCTGCTTATCCAGTATATTTTCTTTTCTAAAATGTGTTTTTCCAAATGCATCACCAGCTTGGCTGACAGGCTCAGCTCTTTCCAATGGTGGAACCAGCCAGAACTGGCTGTGTCTGGCATGGAGAAGCTGCTGCCCTCTTCTCACAGAGGCCATCCTCCAGCCCTCCACTGCCAGCACTTTGCTATGGACACCCAATACACCTCAGGGTTCACTAAGCCTAATAGTTGAGCTGCCACCACTCTCCAAAGATTTTGGTCTTATTTTTGATCCAACTGAAAATTACATGCATCACTTTTACACTTTCAAAAATGCGTCATGTCGCATATTTGAAAGAACCTTTAGGACACGAATCTTCCAGGATTTATTTAAGAAAAACCTCCACCTTGATGACAATAAAAAGTCATTATCTAGTCTTTGTACTTCTAACATATTGTCTGTGATTAATGTCATTAAATGCACAATGTCATCAAAACATATTTCTCAGCTATTGTTTTAATGAATTGTAAAACCATATGAAGTATTTAAATTGTTCTTAAAAAAAGTACCACATGGATTTTTTATTTTAATTAGGATCTAAATTTGTTCATAAATCTAATTTTCAGAAGTTCTGAGCAATCAGTGAATTACTCAGTAGGACTGATTAGTACCAAACTCTTATCTTTTAATATTTCACCAAAACATTTACCTTTAAACAACCAATTTTAAAACCTTGTCTGACTGAAAATGCAAATGGATTTATTTAACTCCTACCAGTAGCCCTACTCAATAACTTTTTCCTTGGTCTTCAGTATTTTGAAGTAGCTTTGCTTGAATTTTCCCTATTCCTATCTCAGTGAGTTGTATATTGCACCTCAGTTATTAGTCACATAGCACTGCCTGATGATGACTGATGCACTGTCCTGAGTTCAGCAGTAGCAGTCATTTTTTTCTCCTTCTTAGTAGCTGGTGCAGTGCTGTGTTTTTGACTTTCAGCCTGGGAAGAGCCCTGATAAAACCGATGTTTTCAGTTGCTGGTCAGAATGTTTAGTCTGACCAAGGACTTTGTGAGTCTCATGCCCTGCCAGGGAGGAGGGGAAGCCGGGAGGAAGCAGAGACAGGACACCTGACCCAAACTAGCCAAAGAGGTATTCCATACCACAGCACGTCAAACCCAGGATGTAAAGTGAGAGTTACCTGGAAGGGCGAGTTCACTGATTGGTCGGGCTTGGTATCGGTCAGCGGGTGGTGAGCGGTTCTATTCTCTTCCCTTGTTATTTCCTTTATCATTATTATTATTATTGGTAGTAGCAGTAGTGGTTTGTGTTATACCTTAGTTACTGGACTGTTCTTGTCTCAGCCCGTGGGAGTTACATTCTTTCGATTCTCCTCCCCATCCCTCCAGGAGCGGGGGGGTAGGAAGGGGGGGGAGTGAGCGACCGGGCTGCGTGGGTCTGAGTTACTGACTGCACTTAAACCACGGCATGGACTCAACTTGTAGGCCAAATAATCTTCATGTGTAAAGCCATAAGAGTTCTTTCTTCCTCTTCCTTGATCAGTGTCAGCCTCAACAATGTATTTTATGGTTGAGAATAATTTATGATGAAGTGGCATAATTAATATTTTTATGTTGAAATAAGTATCTTAGATGTATAAATGTAAAATACATCAATTTATGATGTTCACTAAGCAAAAGAGTGAGCAAACCTAAGATATACTAGGTATTGTACTTGGATTCTCAGTTGATGTTAAATAATGGTAATTTAGCAGATTTTACAGCCCACTAGAAAGCCAATACTAGTTCTATAAAAATGATCTATCAAATTGGAAATACACACAAAAAATTAAGAAAAAAAATCCTACAAGTTTTCTATATCCTTTGATTACCCTTTTAGCATAGAGTTTCTTCTTATAGAGTATTGGTTCTTGGTCCTATTTTTAGTTCATAAAATACAAAGCAAAGGTAAGCAGTATCATAACTCATGAATTCGAACAAACTATACGTTGCAAATTCTTTCCTCTAGCTCTTTTTCTTTGTGATAATCTAAAAGTAAGGAAAAAAAAATCCAAACTGAGAAAAAATTAGATTTGTGCCATGAATTATTATAATTTTTTTCTCATGTCATAAGTGTCTTTACTGTGAGCTGTGTTGTTTCATCTGTAGGAAGTAGTATCATTGTTTTCCCTTCCTTACTTTTCACCCTGCCTGCCAGTAGTCTAGAGCATGAGTTCTTTAAACTCATGAGCACATGTTCTCAGAAATAAAAAAGGATAGCAGTAAAAAACTTTGGATCTTTTGTATTACTTCTCTCTTCATATGAGTTTGAGCAGATGCAGACTGAGAAACTTTATCTTCTGGAATATGTGCCCTTGAATCTTATTTTAAGTAGTGTATTTTTGAAGGTGTTCTTCGTGACCATGAAACCTCTCTCTTCAGGAAAAACACTGCTAGTTTAACAAGATGATATAAACTTTGCTCTCAAAGTCATGACCTGTCAATATTAAATTTGATTCTATAATCTTAGTTCATCCTTTGTGTAATTATACATGACAATAGCTTTATCATAGTATTACAAGACAGATTATTCCAGCACACATTTATCAGTATTTCTGGGCCTCTATATGCTTCTACATACATGTAGCCTGTGGGGAATCAAGTCCATTGTCTATGCTAACAATTGCAGAGTAGCCTCTAGATCTACCAGATCTACTAGATCTAGATTCAGCATTGATATATATACTAAAGCTCTGCACCGGTTCAGTTTCCTTTAAAAAACAATATTAAACTCCAGCAAAAAGTTATGCTAAAGTGAGTGAGTATCTTGCATAGTTGAGAATCCTCTCTGAATTTTCAATCTTCTTATATTGGAGAGACAGGTCTGAAAGGCTGAGCGCAATCTTCATTTATATTCACAAAAGTTTTGAAATTCAGAACTTCTTGAATCTTTAGGGAAATGGAGATCCTTTGTTAAGAGGTGAGGTGATACTGTTAACCAAAATTTGCAGTGAGATGAAAGAATAAGCTCAGAAGGGAAAGAAGTTAAGGTCATTTTAACTAAGGGTGTAAAAATAAGAGTATAAAAACCGTAATAGACATGGACTACACACACACACACACAAGTTTATGTTGACTATTATAAGTCTATTCTACACAAAAAGAAGGAGTATCTATCAGTTCATATGCCTGCAGCTTTTCCAAAACCTTGATCTTTCATTAATTTCTTCAAAGCCATTCTTCAGATTTTTGTCTACCTATCTTCTATCATTTCCCACAGTTATTTTGTTTTTGTGTTTCCCCATGGTTTGCCTCATCTCTGTATAATTTTTTTTTCCAGAGTAGTCGTGCATTGCTCAGCATTGCCTAAGGTTAGGGAGAAAATTCTATATTATTTTTGAACACCAGCAATGATATTCTGTGGGCACCAGAAAGGTATGCAGTTATGCAGTAGTGTAAAACATTCTGCATGCAGGAAAATGTAGATAAACTCTATGACTGCCTCTGGGATTATCTATGAATATATGTGAATTCCTTTCTATTTTATCAATTTTTAATATAGCACAATTTCTTCCTTTTACTTTACTTTATCTCCATAAGGTAATACAAACTCCCATGATCACTTAACAAGACTACAAGACTTCTATTTAGTTGTCCATGGTTTTGGCACCTTTAAACACAGTGTGCATTTTATATTTTAATATGGCATTTAAAATGCCTATGTCCTGGGTTCAGCAGTAGCAGTCATTTTTCTCCTTAGTAGCTGGTGCTGTGCTGTGGTTTTGACTTTCAGCCTGGGAACAACCCTGATAACACCGATGTTTTTAGTTGCTGCTTAGTAATGTTTAGTCTGACCAAGGACTTTCTGAGTCTCACGCTCTGCCAGGGAGGAGGGAGGAAGCTGGGAGGAAGCAGAGACAGGACACCTGACCCAAACTAGCCAAAGAGGTATTCCATACCACAGCACGTCATGCCCAGCATGTAGAACTGGGGCAGTTACTCGGAAGGGCTAGATCACTGCTCGGTTGGGCTGGATATCGGTTGGCAGCTAGTGAGCGGTTGTAGTCTCTTCCCTTGTTATTTCCCTTATCATTATTATTATTGCTGGTAGCAGTAGCGGTTTGTGTTATACCTTAGTTGCTGGACTGTTCTTATCTCAACCCGTGGGAGTTACATTCTTTTGATTCTCCTCCCCATCCCTCCAGGAGCAGGGGCAGGGGGAAGAGAGGGTGAGACAGAGACTGCGTGGTTCTGATTTACGGCTGGGCTTAAACCGTGACGGCCTATTTCCTAAATTAAATTACAAGATAATACCAAATTTTAGGTATGCCTGTGAAATTATATGCATGTCTAAAGAATTCCAAGCAAGGTTATTCTGATACAATATGAAAGAAAAGAAGGTGTTTGTTGTTTTGTGTTTCACAGTTAGGGAAGCAATAGCAAAACTATTGGTTTTGTTTGCTGTCAAATATTTTTGCTGTGGGGGTCAGCAATGGTTTCCGGCCATCAGTGGTCATCTTGAGGGTGCTTCGAGCTTGTAGAGTGTTATTTAACAGAGATATGAAGAGAGAAAAATTGATAGGTAGATTAAGCAGCTAAGAGTCTAAGTTTAAAAGGTTTTTTTTTTTTATCCCTGTTTAACCTATGTGCTTAAGTAAACATAAACTTAAAGTGACAGGCTTTCATATTTCACATTTTGCTAATAATTTATAATTGAAATAAAATTAATTCTGAACTTTCTTATGATGAACTACTGTAAGATAAATAAAACCTTATACACAATAATTAGATTTAAAATTTTGGGCTAGGAGAAGGAATAGGCCTTTTATGTCTCTACGTTTGTGCAGCAGGTCACATAATAGAATTATAATCCTGAATGAAGATATTTAGGTACTATTGTAATAGATGTTTATGTTGGAAGGTTGATGTAAGTTTTCCTTAACTGGTATGAATATTTATTATAAATGTCTACTACTTAAATAATAAATCTTCTGTGCACAACCTGACAATTTCTACAAGAAAGGTTTTTACATTGACAGATGAAACCTGGTTATTTAATATTTTCTCTCATTGCAAATTGTCCTAAAGGTAACACCTCCCACTTGCACAACACAAAATTGAGGGCCAAAAGAAAATTAAAGAACTGACTTCATTCTAGAATATGCAAATTGTTAAAATCATTTTAATCATTAATAGAAAAAACATGAATCCTTAATATATTTAAATTTGACAATTATCAACACAATATAAATATCAACACATGTAAACATATATAATTATGAATATATACATAGTGAAACTTTCAGAATATTTTTCTAACTCTTTATATATATATATATAAAAAATCTTAATTGGCTTTTGGAAGGATCATTTGATTTTGTAAGATACTGTGTTTTAAATCACAAAGATTTTCTGTAAATCTGACTTGGACTTCCACCTTTTTTCTTTACATTATTTCAGCCACAAAGTCCTCAAGGACAATTGAACAACATATTCAGTAATCTTATAGTTCTGCTTTGAAAATATGAGTCAAGTTATTCTAGTGAAGAATCTCTTATGAAAGTGGGCCTCAGAGGATATGCAAAAGGCTTACTCCTTTCTACAGGAGCAAAGGTGCTGAATCATGATTGAAAATTCAATTAATGTTCACTAAAACATTAATTTATGTTCTAAATTGTTTTGATTTTTTATGTTTTAAGCAATTCAAAACAATATTAAGTCATCTTGCCTTTTCTAGTATAGTTGTTGTTAACTTGCAATTGTCCTCCAGTGCAGAAAACTGAGTACCAAATTAGAAAAAGAAGGTAGCTTCTCCAATATGACATTTTGTGCTTGATATCACTTTCAGTCTTCTGTCTGACTGACTGTAACTTTGGCTTTACTAAAATGCACCTTTTTAAATGCACCACACTACTAAATGGGCCATGCCAATCGTACCACTGTGAGTGTTTACAACTCTATTATTTTATGCCATTTGTAAACTTTATGAACAATTACTTTTTAGCTTTCATATTCTTGAATAGTACTGAGACAAGAAAAGATACCTGCAGGATTTCTTTAAAAATAATGGCATAAGTTGTTGCTTCTGTATTTTAAAGAAAACCAAATCCTTTCTATATCATTATTTATATATATATTAAAATATTGAATCAATAGTTTTATTTTTATCAAACACAAGCATTTCCAAGTCAAAGGAATTGATTCTCCCCCTCTACTCCACTCTTCTGAGACCTCAAGTGGAGTACTGCATTCAGCTCTAGGGTCCCCAGCAGAAGAAGGATGTGGTCCTGTTGGAGTTAGTCCAGAGAAGGGCCACAAAGATGAAGTTGGAGCACCTCTCGTTTGAAGACAGGCTGAGAAAGCCGGACTTGTTCAGCCTGGAGAACAGAAGGCTCTGGGGAGACCTTATGACAATCTTCCAGCACCTAAAGGGAACCTACAGGGGACCTGGAGAGAGACTATTTATAAGGGCTTTTAGGCTTAGGACAAGGGAACAAGGTAAACTGAAATAGGGGAGATTTAGATTAGGCATTATGAAGTTGTTCTTTCCTATCAGGGTGACGTGGCACTGGCACAGGTTGCCCAGAGAAGTTGTGACTGCCCCATCCCTTGAAGTGGTCAAGGCCAGGCTGAATGGGGGTTTGCACAACCTGGTCTAGTAGAAGATGTCCCTACCCGTGGCAGAAGGATTGGAGCTAGATAATCTTTAAGGTCCCTTCCAACCCAAGCCATTCTATAATTCTATAAAATGTATGACAAAAGCTACTTTTCGTTTACTCTTTCTAGTTTGTCATTAGTAATGCTTCCGTACTTTATATTTTTATTGATTCTGCTGGTTTATATGTGATTTTGCCTGGGATCACTATGAGGCTAACTGAGACAGGCTTAGTTATTTATCGCATTTACTTTTAAAAATATTGGTAAACTATTTTCTTTTTTTTGTAGTCCCCTGGAATCTTCCTCAGAATTCTGAGATTGATTAGTAATAATGATTGATAATTGAGGCTAATTATATAGAAGAGTCCTTGAATAATAAAAAAATTCCTTAAGTAAAAGTTTGCCAATCCTCAAAAACAGCTCTCATCTGACATCTCTCTAACAAGTGGAAAAAAAAAAAATTCTTGTCACTCTAAATTAATTATGTAATTTTGCTTCCAACAATAGAAACATGTATAGAAAGTTTTCTATCTTTTGCAAGCAATTTTTTTAAATTAAATTAAATTAAATTATTTCCTATATGACACTGTTAAAACTTGTTTCATACTGGCATACTTAAATAGTTTGCTGCATTGTCTGTCAAGAGGATGTAGGTAAGTACTGAATTTCTTTTTCTTTTGTGTGTGATTTGGGTGTAGGTGCAAAGGTGTTGGTAGCAAGGAGGCCATAGGAACTGCCCCATGCTGGACACAATTGATTCCAGCCAATTTCCACAGACCACCACAGGACACAGCTGAGCCCATCAGCCAAGCTGGTGAAGCTTCTATTAAAACATACTTAGAAAAGGCAAAACCACTGCACTGATGTGGTAGTGCTGGAGGTAGTAGTAGTAATAGTAATGGTGGTAATGGTAAGACATTGTAGTAGGGGCAGAGAAGGAGAAGCAGAAGGAAGAGAGGAGGAAGAAGAAGGAAGGAAAGGAGAAGGAAGAAAGCAGGGATGAGGTCAGGTACTCCAGGTGCTCGAGCAGATATCCAAAGATTGCAAATTGTGGAGGAGCCCATGCTTAAAGAGATGGATATTCCCTGAAGAAATTGTGGCCCATGGACAGTCCACACTGGAGCAGATTTTCTCCTGAAGGACTGCAGTCTGTGGAGAGGAGCCACACTAGAGTGGGGGAAAGGTATGAGGAGGAAGAAGCAGTAGACAGAAGCCATTATGTACTGATTGTAACCCTCCACCTCCCATCCTCACTATATTGTTTGTGTGTAGCATCCTAGATTTGGCAATGAAGGAACAAATTGAGCCTGGGAAAGTGGGGGCAGAAAGGTGTTTTTGTGTTTGCCTTTTTGTTTCTCACTACCCAAATCTATTTTAATTGGCTCCAAATTTATTTTCCCCAAGTTGAGTCTGTTTTGTCTGTGACAGTAATTGGTAAGTGTTCTCCCTGTCTTTATCTTGACGATATTTCTTGTTTCTCTTTTTTTCTGTTTTCTCCCATCCTTCTGACAGGAAAAGTGAACGAGCAGCTGGGTTCAGCTCTTTGATGAGGTTAGCCCACCACAGTATGTCGTCTCAGGAAAATGGTTTCCACTGTAAAATCTATGCATGTTTTTTGTTTAGATTTCAAGGTCTTGACCAAAATAGTTCCAGTATATGCTTTCTGTTTTCCAGTATCAGAGAAGAAATAAAATGTATGAAGTTTAAAGGTTGGATTATTAAAATGCAATTTGCAGTGAAAAGAAGACAAATATAAAAACCTTAAAGGTTATATTCCAAACCAATACCTATTGAGCAGAGTAAGTGAGATGATAAAAATATGCAGACTCCTGCAATTAAGGTGCAGGGGGGAGGTGGAGAAAAGTGTTATTTTTAATACATGATAGCATAAACCTTGATCTTTATTCTGCCAGTTGAATACTGAATGTGTTTTCAAGTCGTCCTTTGTGAAGTTAGCACATGGGCAATTTGCCAAGCAAGAGTGAGTAGTTCAGCTAAACTTGACTGAAATGTGTCTACACAGTTAATAAAATGATTATCTTCTATATTCAGAAGTTTTCAGTCAAGGCAAGAGGAATAATGATATTTTTCTATTATTGGTTTAGATTCTTACTTTAGGAATATACCGTGGAAGGCATCTCCTAAGTCATTGCATCAATCCTTGATGTTCCAGATGAATCTTAAAATGCCCTAGAAATTAAGCAAATTCCATCTTGAAACTATACAGACTATTTTTCCTACTACTTCCACCTAAAATTAGAAACTTGTTTAGGATTACCACATTAAACTAATGGTTTCTCTGTTTCAATAACATTTTTAAGATTATGAGTCTTAGGGTTCTGGAATCACTTCAATTACATGCAACTCTGCTCCTTTGTGTTACTACTAATTTAAAACTCCTCAATCACAGTAATAGCTAGATTATGATTGCTCACCACCTACTGATACCCAGCCAATCCCCAAGCAGTGACCAGTCCCTTCCGAGTAACTCCCCTCAGTTTATATACCGAGCATGACATACTGTGGTATAGAGTATCCTTTTGGCTAGTTCTGGTTAGGTGTTCTGCCTCTTCTCCCTCCCAGCTTCTTGTGCCCTTCCTCACTGGCAGAGCGTGAGACTGAAAAGTCCTTGATCAGGGTAAGCGCTAGTTAGAAACAACTAAAACATCAGTGTGTTATCAGCATTGTTCTCAGACTAAATCCAAAACACAGCACTGTACCAGCTACTTGGAAGAAAATTAACTCTATCCCAGCTGAAACCAGGACAAGACTTTATCTAAATTTGTTTTTTGTTTTTTTTTTTTTTTTTTTCTTTTTTTTATTTTAAATGTGAGTTACAAAACTGCGTAAAATTTTTGATAGCTAATACAATGCATGTCAATATTCAAATTTAAAACATAAGAAATCCCAATCAGGTAGTAAATAAGTAAACAGGAATATAATGTTTACCTTTCAAATAAAACATACATTATTATGTGTAGGATATAAATTTCAAACATTCATATACTTTTTTCTTAATGAATCTAAAATATAGAGTGTGAAATATATCAAAAACAGTGAGGGAAAATAATGTAATTCTTGTCCATTAAGTGCAAATACAATATAAATAAATAGGACTACAAAAATAGAACTATAGACATTGCAATGTAAATAAAAACCGAGAAGTATGAGTTTAATGGTTTAAAATTTATTTTTAGATTTAAAGTGGGATGGAGCTGCCCAAAACTGGCATTGAAAATTATGAAAACCTAGAACCGAAGCTGATCTTAACCTGGGAATTTAACCTAATTTTTATGATTTAGGTGCAACACTAAGTTTGAACAGGCTTCAGTAAAAAGTTGTAACAGAAAAAGGCCAAAGATGTAGGAGGACCTGACAGTACTGAGTAATTTAATGATATAAACCAAATTAATTACTTGTAAAGCTGCTGTAAAGCTGTAACAATCCATGACTTGGTAAAAATGTAGAACCCTGGAAGCAAAGTGGGTCATGATATAGTGCACACACAGAGGTTACATCATGACTGCAAAGGTTTCTGTTTAAAAGAAGAGGGAGGAAAGAAGGAATCTGCAGAGTGCAAATAAAAGGGCTGGGGAGAGGAGGAGCAGAAAATTCTGAGGAAGGCAAGGGCATTTGCAAGCCTGAGAAGCTGCAAAGGCCAAGACTCTTTTTTGTAGCCTGAAGAAATAGGTGGGTTGCATGAACAGGCAAGGAGTTACTCAAGAGTGCGTGAATGTATATGTTACCATTTAGGGGAAAAAACACCCAGTGTTTAAATGTAGCAATTTAATCTTATAATATTGTAATCAAGATGTAAATAACATATCAAAATTATCAGTATTTAAGAAAACTGTAATTTCACACCTGTGATTTATTATTGAGTAGAGTTATTTATGATGCTTACTCGTTTCTTCATAATGTTGTGGGGTTTTTTTTTTCCGTAGTTCCTTCCATTCACACAAAGCCATATATAGAATGGATGATATTTTGGAAGGAAATTTTGTCAAAAGAATTGCTAAAGGCATAAGGAACCTATTAGATGTAGTTTTCAGTAATTTAAATTTCTAATATTTGATTTTTAAATGATGAAACATCCAATAACCCAAATGACCCAACACAAACATATCCATGGAATAAATTATTTAAAATGAAAGCACAAAAATTATTTGTTCAGCTGCTCTAGTGACTGGAAGGTTAGGAACAAAAGCTATTATTGTTCAGTGTATTTTTTCACAGGAGATAGGCAGTGGCAAACATACAGTAGTTCAACACATGAGATCAGAGACACAGTTTTTATAGTAAATCAAAACCAGATGTTGGAAGGGCTCAAGACCTTCAGAGAAATTATTAGTTATGTTTGCCTTTGAAAGCAAAGAAAGTTTACAGAGTCATGTACCTGATTAAGAAAAAGACAGGTTACAAAAGCTGAGTATTAACTTATTCAAGAATAAATATTTGCCATACATACTATTTTATATATGGTGCTTAGTATTGTACATAGGACTTGAATTTCATTTTCAATTGGTTTTGGATGAATATGCTAACTTGTTCATACTACCAAACAACTTTAAAAAATAAGAAAAATGTTAAATATTTTAAAACTGAAGGCCAGAATTGTGGAATATGACAGTAAGCTCTTAGACTTTCAGTTCCACCATGAATAGATAAAAAATTAAGCATTAAAGAAGACTTAATTTTAACAATTTATGAGAGCATATTTTTGTTTGATAGTACTACAGAAGCAGTAGATAGCTTTTTCATGTGGTAAAAAGTCTTTCACTAGTTAATGACTTGATATCACTGGATGCAAACCAATTTCATTGGAATTTGATATAATAGTCAAAAGTAAGGCCTCACTCTTACATTCTTACAGATGTTTTGCAAATAGGCACTTATGTTGGAAGAACAAGAGGGGGACTGTAGCACGTTAAACACCAAGTTTTATCTGTCACAAGGCACAAAACTATGCGACATTACACTTATTCTAGTACCTCTCAAACTATTTGTTTTCTTGGCGTGTTAAATAAGTTGTCTCTGAGTTCAGTACATAAGGTGCTTTCACTTGTGAAGTTACTGATGTTAACTAACCAGTAAGAAGGAATAGAAAGGTCAGTATGTTTGAGGCAATACAATAAAATTAACCCTTGTGATGATATAATAAACGGTATAACAGAGGGGAAAGCTGAAATTTGGACATTGGAATATTGATCTTAGTTTTACCTAAGAAATTCTGATATTTTCTCACATTTTCTCACAAAATTCTTTGCATCCTACTTGTCTTCATGTCAGTCAGCTTTGATTTTTAATTCTTTACCCTGTTTCACAAGCTGGAAATGGGTTTTAAAGGTTAGGCACCTACCGTATTTTTAGTCCTTTTGTAGTCCTCTACCTGTAGAGCTAGAAAGTCTTGAAATTCTGGAGCTGGGAAATCCTGAAAGATTGCTATTTTGAAAAGATGGGTCTGTAGATAACATTTGATGCCTAAAAGTAAATATTTCAAGAGACTATAGTATCAGAGAAGTTGTTGGAGATGTGGTCACAATGAAAGGGAATATCGTGTAATTTGATTTTAACTCATAATTTGAAGGCTGTTAGGCTTTTTAAAGTTTCACATACATTAAATATATAAATTACATGTATTTCAAGTTAAATGACACTCATCTTAATAATGTTCTGATAACTAAAGTATATGAAATTATATGAATTAGCTCTCAAAGAATATTTTTATCAGCAATCACCAAAAACTAACCCAGACCTAAAGTTTCACTTATTTGAACCTCATCCTGTTAAATACAATTCAAAGTGGAAGAAAATTATTTGAGCAGAACTTCTGGAATCTTCTTTACTCGATACTCACTTGCAGGTGCAATCCAGTGTGCACAGTAGTACAGAAAAGGAATGTCTTTACACCTTCCCAACAGTTTCAAGTATACAGTTTGAGTTTAAATTGAAAATAATTATGCAGTCTCACATAAAAATTCAGATATTTACACACAAAGGAAAATGTAGACTAAACTGTATTAAATGCACCTCCTAGAATGCCTTTTAGTCTTGTATGATTATGCTTAGGACATGTGTATGGTAGGTAACACAGCATCATAGAATTAGGTAGGTTGGAAAAGACCTTTAAGATCATTGAGTCCAACCATTACCCCAGGACTGCCAAGTCCACCACTAAACCATGTCACTGAGGACCTCATCTATACAGTTTTCGAACACTTCCAAGGACAATGATTCCACCAGTTCCCTGAGAAGCCTGTTTCAATGCCTGACTACCATGTCAGTGAAGAATTTTTTTCTTAATATCCAATCTAAATCTCCCCTGGTACAGCTTGAGGCCATTTCCTCTCATTCTATCACTTCTTACTTAGAAGAGACCAGCCACCCCCTCTCTCCATCCTCCTTTCAGGTAGCTGTAGAGAACAATAATGTCCTCTCTGAGCCTTTTCATCTCCAGACTAAACAACCCCAGTTCCCTCAGTCGTTCCTCATAAGACGTGTTCTCCAGACCTTCACCAGCTTCGCTGCCCTTTTCTGGACCTACTCCAGCATCTCAATATCTCTCTTGTAGTGAGGAGTTCAGAACTGAACATAGGATTCAAGGTGCTGCCTCACCAGCGTCAACTACAGGGGGACAATCACTTCCCTAGCCCTGCTGGCTACACTGTTTCTGATACCAGCCTTGAAGCTGTTGGTCTTCTTGGCTACCTGGACACACTGACGGCTTACGTTCAGCTATTTGTTGACCAACACTCTAGGTCCTTTTCTGCTGTGCGGCTTTCCAGCCACTCTTCCTCAGGCCTGTAGCATTGCTTAGAGTTCTTGTGGGCCAGGTGCAGGGCCTGGCATTTTGCTTTGTTGAGCCTCATACAATTGACCGTGGTCTATTGATCCAGCCTATCCAGATCCCTTTGTAAAGCCTTCCTATCCTGCAGCAGATCAACACTCCCACCCAACTTGGTGTCATCTGCATATTTACTGAGGGTGAACTTGATCCCCTTATCCAGATCATCAATAAAGATATTAAAGATATTGTTGTACTGTCTGACTAAATACTCATAATTGTGTATATATGTAAACACATGCTTAAATATTTGATAGTACTAAATGCCCATTTTATTATAGCTCTAAATATTATTACTGAATTTCTGTAGTAAGCTATCATATATCATAACCTTGTATTCAATTAAAGTTCATTTGTGGCATTCTGCAGTTTGATCTACATTCTGTACTATGAGTAATACGCACTATACTGTAACTTACAACCTCTTATAAGTTAAACTCTTTTATGAATTAGCTTTTTGCTAACTTTTCTTGTACTGATGGTCTATTTGAATGTAGAGATTTTCCAAACATGAATGTCATCACATCCAAGTCCTTTGAATTTAGGGAAGGTTTCTCAGGAACTTGCTATCTGTACTCACTACTAGTTATGCAACCAGGCCCATCTTAGTCTTTACCACAATACTAGTTTGTTTGTTTGGTGTCATTTGGTGCTTTCTTCTATGAAAAGAGTTAGAAAAACTGTTGAAGCTGAGGGCATAGATTTACAGTGATCTGAGGAGATACAACTATATATCGGAGTGTGTATAATATTACTGTAAAATGTGCTTGGATCTACACCTTTTTGTTCTTCTTATATTGTTATACTGTGTATGAATGAAATATATGCTGTTTGAATTAATGTGATGAGACAATATTATATTTTTTCACTGAGATTTAATGGAAACATTACACAGTTGTCTGTAAGTATTCTACATAGGCTGATACTGTTAGCAGGACCCTAAGCCAGATGAACCAAATATCTACCCAAATCTTTTGATCTTGATATAGATACCAATGAGCAATTGTAAGAAAAGAGAATTTTTTTCAGTCCAGTTTTTGGTAGGAAGATGTAAACATCACAAGGTAAGCACAGTGATAAATAGTATTTCTAATTGGCTTTCATGCTGATCATTTCAAGGAGATAAATGGTCAAAGAAACTGAGCTACCCTCTTGTACCTAAAGATGAATCTTCCAGCACAGGATTAATGTACGTCTGTGGCAACTGTTTTCCAATGCTGCTATGCAGAATTGGCTGATACTCCTTACTGCTACAATTCCTCTTAAAATATCTGAGTGAAATAAATATGTAATGGTTAACATCTAGGGAAAAAGAAAAAAAAGTGTGTCATGCTTGTTAATGGAATACAACAGCAATTAATTTTATGGCTAGTGCGTAAGGTATGGAAAGTCTTCAAACAAGGTAGTAAGGATGTGTTACATTAAGGATCCCTATGAGACATCTGTAAAGCTATGGGGTGCTTTTCAATTTAGTTTGAAATTTAGTAACAGTGAAATTCAGGTGATACTACAGTGTAAGAATGATGTAATCTTAACCAGTAAAATAAGGTATATTATCTGCATTATATGACAGATTGCCAGCAGACGCAGTTCACACATACTATCCAGTTAAACATTTTTCCAATAGATTGCCCCTCTGCTCTTTGCCCATCTACTCTGCTCTTGTGAGACCTCACTTGAAATATTGTGTACAGGTCTGGTGTCCTCAACATAAAAAGGACATGGAACTGTTGGAACAAGTCCAGCGGAGGGCCACAAGGATGATCAGGGGACTGGAGCACCTCCTGTATGAAGATAGGCTGAGAAAGTTGGGGCTGTTCAGCCTGAAGAAGAGAAGGCTGCGTGGAGACCTCATAGCAACCTTTCAGTATCTGAAGGGGGCCTACAGGATTGCATATTGATTGGGGATGGGCTATTCATCAGGGCCTGTAGTGACAGGACAAGGGGTAATGGGTTAAAACTTAGGGGAAGTTTAGATCGGATATAAGGAGGAAGTTCTTTACTGTTAGGGTGGTGAGGCACTGGAATGGGCTGCCCGGGGAAGTTGCGAATGCTCCATCCCTGACGGTGTTCAAGGCCAGGATACACAGAGCCTTGGGTGGCATGGTTTAGTGTGAGGTGTCCCTGTCCATGGCAGGGGGGTTGGAACTAGATGATCTCAAGGTCCTTTCCAACCCTAGCTGTTCTATGATTCTATGATTATTTATGATATCTATTATCTAAGTTTTAGATCAGTGCTGATAATGTTGTATATCCTTAAAATCTTGCAGTAGTGGCAGTGTCTGCAAACAATTTTCTTACATTACAGAAGCATATTTTGCTGCATATGTTGTATCAATATATATTCTAACATTTATATTTGCATTTAAATAAATATATTAAATTCTATTTTTTTTTGAGATGCTACACTTCCATCTTTTTCAATAAATATCTATACTGTGAAAGAACTGCACTTCAATAACCTATGTAAACATATTGCCTGTTATTAGACCTTAAAATTACATGTTTGACAGATAGCGGTTTCTCAAGAGTATTATTGCAATCTGTGAAACCTATTAACTGTAATTTCATAGCCAATGACAAAAGATAATAAAAAAATCAGCTGTTCTTTAAGTCAAAGCATTTGTCCATAGATAATAAAAATATCATCATTTCCATACATAACTGAAGGAAAAAAAAATCATCACCTTGAGCTGGTTCCACACATCTGACCAGAAAAAACATAGCAAATCAAAATGGTTTATATTTCAAATGTTTTTAATTTGGGGCTCTATATAGGAAATCATGTAGGACTTGACTAAAAGCTAGTCAAGATTCACAACGTATGTCTGTAAAAAGAAGATAAAGAACTAAACTGCATACTTCTCAGATCAGAAGCACAGGGGATAGGGAAACTGTACAGTAATACCAGATACTCTTTGTTTAGATGCTTGGACATTGTGAATCCAAATATTTTTCTGAGACCATATATATTAATACTATATGCTCTTTCTGCTAATATAAGCGTATTGAATGCTCCCAATCATAATGATTTCTGTTTCTTTGTTAATTTAGGGGGTCTAGATGCTTTTTCTTTTCACTGCCTGAAATACTGCAATGGATTCTTTTTCCTGTTCATTTTTCAGTGATCTGGCAGCTGAGCTATAACGTGAAAGTTAAACAAAGAGTCCAAGATAAACAGTTTATTGTCCTGTGTCTTCCTGAAATAACCCAATACCTCTTTTTTGCTTTGCAGAAGGTTTTGGGTTTCTTGTTTTAATTTTTATATTTTTTAAAATATTCTGAAAATTATTACAAGTATTTGAATGCGTGTGTGAGATGTCCTGCCCATGGCAAGGGGGTTGGAACTTGATGATCTTAAGGTCCTTTCCAACCCTAACTATTCTATGATTCTATGACTGTTGCTGGAATAAAGTAACCTTTCAGAATTAACCTCTCACAAACTGGAAGAGGACCTTCACTATTCTGGCCTCCACCAGAGTTTATTATTGATATTCAAGGATGGGAGACAGGAGAAATTGGTTTGAGTTTCTTGAGGGAAAAAAGGGAATTAAATCTAGGTTTATCACAATGTGAGAATGGTCTAAATGTTGGATAGTAATTTGTTTTAAATGCAACAATATTAACAACAAGAAACCCCAAATTTTAAAATCGCTTCTCATGAAAATACACTTTGTGGCATTGTAGTCCATGTACAAGGAAGTTAAATGTATATTACACAGGGTTTTAGGTATTTTCTGAAAATAGGTGCCTTCAGATGGGAGGTTCATAGACTTTTTTATGATAACATCAAGGAAGCATTTTGAGGTGGGAAAAAGGGAAGGATTTGGCATTTGAAAAAATAGAGTAAGCTTGATCAAGAACAAATGATTACCATGGTCCTTGTTTCACATCCCATGATTCCAAACTACTTCTGCAGCTAGATAACACTATAATAGTTTTCACTTATGTTCACAGAAGAAGTAACATGACAGATAGAAGTTAAATCTTGATGAAGAATTGCTTGGCTCTCCGAAACAGCAGTAAGATGCTTTTAGACAATGTACTTTATTCATATTAGTACTTCTAATGAGTAAGAAAATAATTAGCAAAGGAACAATACTCACTCTCAATTTATTTTTTTTTCTGTCATTATCTATTTTATCCCAACATATCTCCACCCTTTTCAGCAAAGACACTTTTTCTTCTCTTTTCACTCTTATGCTGCCTGCCACAGTCATGCTTTCTGCAGGGAAGTAAGGAGAGTGACACTTTATATTCAAGCTTGATAAATGAATTCTTTGCCTTCTTGTTTCTTGGTAAGTGGGCCATTAAGCTGTATGTCCTTGACTCTCCCTGTTGGTAGGATTAACGAATATAACAAAAAAGGGTTTACCTTTGAGTAAATGTTACTTTATTTCCAGAATATGGTTAATAATTTATATATTGTACACAATTCCCCTAATATACTACAGGATTGAAAATGTGGCAGAAGGATTAAAATGTGATATGTTTCATGTTTTCACAAGTCTTGATGAAGTTTGCTGTATTAACATCTTAATATAAGCTTGTATTCCCACTTGCATTACATGAAGACTGTAATATGAAAAAAAAAAAAAGTAACTCCTCTGTACCAGTTTTTATAATGTGCATCCTTAACTGACAATAAGTAATTGGAAAAGAATTTTTGTATTTGTAAGGTTTGACCTTGACATTGTTTGTGTAGGCCTCCAAAGCAATTATTGTAGAAACTGAGATGGAAAACAACAGCAAAAGCAGACAGAACTGCTTGAATAAGTGTAAATCACAAACATAGCTGAGTGGTATTAGATGGCAGTTTACTTTTAATGAGGCAAGACATGAAGTAATTAAATCTTGAGATACAATTATGAAAAATACCAGGTAACAAGCTTGCTGTGCAATATAAAATAAGAAAAGACATTTTCTAAAAACTTGCTTGATGCTCTGTCATCTGAGACTGTTCTTTATGAGTGCAGGGTGAAGGTCAAGGAGGTATCTCAACTCCATCAATCCTTTGGACAGTTACAAATGACCTTTCACTTTTCATAAGACATTCAATATTCTGAATGGGGGGGATACATTTTTCTGTGTTTAGAAACTAGCAAAATTGGAACCTTTTATAGTGCACAAGGTGCATTTGTGTTTGAATTTCCTGAACAGCTCATCCATTCTTAAATATTTGTTCCCACCAATATCTCATTTACATGAGCTAAATGATTTTTTAAATAATTTTGGTTTAGCATATACTTTCCTTTTTCATATTTGTATCATATTATTTTTATGCTATACTTTTCCTATTTTTTAATGTGTATTTCATGTTTTCTTCATGCAGTGTTTTAAAATGCTACAGTGTATTCAGATATATTGGTTTGAATTGTTGCTGCTCCAGTTTGATATTGATGCATATCCAAACATTACACCATTTTTTTTTCCATGTTAATTTGCAAGGTCTGCATCTCAAAGTCTGTTTTAGTCTTAATCTTTACAAGTGTGTATGGAGATTGTGTTCTTAGAATGTGAACCACTGGATGCACATTTGTACGTGACTTATGAGATTTAACTTTTAATCTACAGGCATTTCTGTGTGTAACCAGAACTTGCTCTTTGTTCATATAATATTAGAGTCCAGTGGTACTAATATTAGGTAAGAATTAAGGATTTAATTGTTTTTTTTTTTTTTGTACTGATTAAAAAAATGCTAATGAGCTGCTATTTCACCTGTATTTTGGAAAGTCCTAAATGTTTTTCCCTTTTCCACATAGATTCTTTTATTTTTTTCTCCCATTTGTTATGCAAAACACAGAAAATTAGAATTCTAGGCAAGGACTGTTTCTAGATCTGTCCCAGTACTCCATACGTTTTGAGAAGGTAATTCTTTTGCTAATTTTGTTTTATCATACAAATTTAGAGAAAATAAAGGAAAAGAAGACAAGAATATACGTAACCATTACAAAACACCAGCATCTCTGCATTAATGAAATCAAACCCCCTCTTTGAGATAGAACATAATAATAGATTGAGACCAGTCCTGGAACACAAAATCTTACATAGGGAGAACACAAATGCATATTTTATCCTATCTTAGCTCACTTGCTCTATTTAATCAAAGGTGCTAGAACAACTATATAATTCTATCAATCAGTTCAGAAGAATCTATTGCTATTTTAGTGTTGAAAGTAAGGTGTGCTTTCAGTTGAACATAATTATTTATTTAAATCATACATAATATCTCATTCATTGCTTTTAGAAACATTATTCAAGGTCTGCCATGGGCAACAATCTGAAATAAAGCACAGGCAATTTTATTAAACTTGAAAAGCTATTCAGAAGAGAATTATTAAAACAATGCTCAGGATCTCAAATTGGATAAATCAAAGTGACATTCATAATATTTCAGTAATTTGTTTTCAAAATTACGTCTTGGTACAGTCTTCAAAACCTTGTGATTTAGTTTACCTGTACTTAGCTATGCATTCACTACTTATACCTTACACTGAGTTAGATTCTCTACTCAGACCAGTGTAAATCACAAGTTAGCATGGTTTGTGAAACACTTTTTCTCTCTCTCTGGCTTTCTACATAGCTAAGCCCTGAAATGGAAAAATAGGAAGAAGCATTTCAGAATCTATTAGGGAAGGACTCCAGGACATGTGTTACCTGGTGTGTGCTCCACTGCTTTTAAAATGCCATTAGCATGAGTTTGAATCCCAGGAATTTCATAAAAAAAAAAAAAAAAAAAAAAAATCAGATAGAATTACAGTATTCATGAGTAGATGTTAGGAAAAATTCCCTAAAGTTAGTTATATATCAAGATGCAATAGGCTTGGAAAAATTTCTGAAAGCTACCATTTACAAAGAAATAAATGCAAAGCATAGGCATTCCCATATTTTATTGAAATAAATCAATAAAAGCTAGTGATTCAAAATTGTAATAGTAGCAAAAAAAAAAGTCTCTTGAATTGTCAATCCCTGTTTTATTTGAAAACCTAAATATTCGAAAAGAAAAAAAAAAACAAACCCTTTCCCCCTCACCCCACCCTCCTTCTTTTAAAGGACTTTTAAAGGAGCATGTGTCTTTTGTGGAATTCCAAAAAATATTTAAATTGTTTCTTTTGTATCATGGTAGGCATTTATATTTTAACAGAGAGCTTCTAAAAAAAAATTTCAAAACAGCAAACCTGTTTAAAACTGCTGGTCTGTTTTCCTGTTGAGTCTTATCACACTAGTGTGGTACTAGCAGATATCGAGTTAAATGTATGCTGTGGTTAGTATATCTCTCTCTTGGATTGATGTGTGTATATATATTAAAACAAATTGGTAAAAGTAAAAAAGCTAGCCAATGAAAGACATTTCTTGTTCTCTTAAGCTGTTATTCATTTGAATGCATGAATGTTAACCAGGCACTCAGTCCAAAATTTGCACCTTAATGAACTTGTCAAATTTAAATTGATGTCATGGCCTCAGCAGATAGCCTACTGAGTTCCTGCTGATATTTCCTTATATGTTGGTTAACATGGGGGAAATAGAGACCCAGGAGATGACTTTTTTTCTTTTCTGTTAAGACCTCTGCCTGCTTTGAAACTAAGGCTCAAACTGTGAAATTAGGAAGGAAAAGGCCAAAAGTGCAAAAACCCCTCAAGTTAACTAAAATCTGGTGCAATAAAATTAATTTAAACTTATTGATGGCTCTGACTGTAGCTCAAATACATACTTATCTACAAAAGCAGTGACTTTTAGCCAGGGCAGACATATTGAAATAATACACTATCTTCTTTAACACCCTCCCCCACTAACAAACTAACCAGCAAAAACAAAGGAAATTAAACATAGGGGGGAAAAAAGCAACATTACTGTGGAGACTTTACATTAACAAAACTAGGAAGCTCAGTTTTGGTTCCCAGAACAACCATCATTTGGTCACACTGTGAATATACAAAAATACAGTGAAGTTAATACTGCACAGTATACAACACAGAGATACAATATAATATGTATAGATAGTGCAAAGCAACAGAATTATGGTTGCTGTGGGAACCCTACTTTGAATTTAATGACATTTGTTTGTGTCATATCTCAATCATCATCTCACATTATGTAGGCATTTGCATTTAATTCTATATTATGATCCCAGTTTAGAGGAATACATTTGCAGTTGCTCATGTCTCTGCTTCCAACAGTGATTCAAAATTGTATACTTTCTAAGATTATTTTGAAGAATTGTATATAACCTCATGATGAAGCATCTCATTACCCTGGCAGGAGACCTTGATGCAGGAAGTAGTTCGTGAAAGAGGTAGGTATCCGTGACTAAAAATCTTGGTTTTAAAGATGGTTTATTAACTATGCTATTATGCTATTATACCTGTACTTTCATGGGTAAAGATTTTGTTAGGAGAGATGAAGTGCTTAATTATTTCTCAGTGACCACAACTTCAATGTGAGTGGTCTGAACTCATAAGAAAACAGAAATGTATAATCCAGTTAAGATTCAATTTGTGCTTTATTTATTTCTTCTGAGAATATAAGGCATGAGGCTAGGGAGAAGATAGAGTCACTTAGGATAGAGGTCTGTAAGATTCTGTTGTCTCTTCTACTACAGAAAAGCACTGATGAGAACCAGGTTGAACAGCTACTAATCAGAATAGGGAGAACTGTACATGGAGCTGATAAAGAAAAGTATAGAATGAACATTTTATTTGAAAGCAGTCTAATAGGCAATATGACCAATAAAAGCAAATTATATGTACTATGTATAAAATATTCAATAATACTTAGAAGGGAACCTGAATTTAGTTGTATATGGTACTGTTATTTAAATGGAGATGGGTAATCTATACATAGACCAAGAGACTTCTCTTCTAACTAAACAAGCAAAAGCAAGTGTACTGTTCATAACTCTCTTATAAAGAACCATCACTGAAGATACATATTATGAGAATAAAAATAAAATAATGAACCTTAAAGGAAGTGAAAAAGCCTCTAATGAGTTTCACCGTGAGAAGGACTTCACCTTGAAATTTCCGTCTAGGTTTTCTTTTAAAACCAAGTTCTAAAATTTTTTATTGAGTATACAGAGGCCTGTCAGGATCTCAACATCTCCATTTATTTAAAAAGACTGCAAGGTTTAGGGCATGTTGCCAGCGTGAAAGCCAACACAGTGTGTGAGACCAAAGAAAAAGAAAATAAATACAACGAAATTAACTGGAGTGGTTATTAGAGAGGAAAGTATGAGATGGAAAAGAAATAAAATATAAAAAAAAATCATGATATAAAATGTGATAAAATGGAAAACTATAAATATTTAAAGCTGAAATATATGCTTAGTCAGTTACTTTTTCTGTACTGTTTAAAAATCTCTACTGCTGCGGAAGAAAGGAAGTGGAGAAGTTCTGCACTCAGGTCACAGTCTGGACCAATTCATCCAGTATTCCCTGCAGACAATGCTCAACTTGTCAAGCTTACATATTTTTTAGAAGCTTGTCATAAAAGGTGTACATACAACTCTAGCTCAGGAATTTTATATTGCAGACTTCATTGTTAAAATGTTTGAAGTGTTGATACATGATAAATACATAAAAATGCAGCAAAGCTATCATTTATGACTTATTTAAAAATGTTATAAATTATTTTAAAATTATTTGCCAATAGAGGTATCAGATATATAGACTCCTTTACATTCTCTGAAAGCCTTTTAGCTTCAATGTAAGTAAAAGAGGCAAGCTGGCTACTAAATAAATGAGTAGTAAAGTCTTATCCAGCCTTTACTTGGCTAGATGAAGTGGAGATTGTGGAACAATTTTATTGTGGATCTCAGTCAGTTAGAAGAAGTCACATGTGGGCCCCTACTGCATAAATGACATATTTAGATAGATATTTTTTGTAGACAAGTAGATCTAAAGTTCAGAAGAGACTTAATTATTCACTTAATCTGACTTTGTCATATAGGCCATAGAGTTTCACTCAGTTATTTGTGTCTTGAACCCAATAACTTCTATTTGTAGAAACATATTTCTATCTGCTCAGTCTTGAAGAGCTGAACAGATACATGGCTCCCCCTGTTAGCTTGTTTCACTAAGTAGGTTGTAATATTAAAAATATGTACCCTCCTAATGTGAAGTTGCTTGCTTCCCACTGCTGAATTATGGTATGCCTTTTGCAAATTGTCCTTTAGTTCTCAGCACTTTATTTCTGTGAAAGCCCTGTAAAGAATATTAAATTTCAATATTTTCTTTTTGACTAGTCAAACAAAATCTTGAATAATTTTTGGCCTGTATCTGCATGAGCTCTTATTTTTCAAAATGCTTTCAGAATTTTTTGAGTATTGTCTCAGAACTAGAAGTAGTATTTAGATTACCTGTAAATTATTTAGAAATCTGTAAATTATATTTAGAGAGGTAACTTCCATCAGTCTTTTTTCAAGCAGCCAAAAAAGTCTTGAGCTGATTGCCTAGAATCAATATGAATAAATTATTTTTTTTTTTTCCCCCAAACTCTGGATACACAGGTTTTCTGGAACTTCCTCTTGTGTGTCAGCTGTATATCAACATGATGAGATCAGGTGTTGGCATCCTTATCTATTTGCATACTATGTTTGTCACAATAGAAGATTATTAGAAGCCTTGTTCTTTTTTTTCTTTCTGACTTTATGATAGGCTATGATCATAATAAGCTATTATTGTCAAGCAGAAACACTCACCACTTCCTCCATTGAAGCTGAAACATTACAAGCCTTAATGCTGAAAATCTGTTGAGCTGGAAATATTAGGAAAAGCTTGAATTTTATTGTTCCCATGGATCTTTGCCTGTTAAGGGCAGGTAAATAAGAAAACTGAACATTTGCAGGGCCATTTAAACATGCTTGATGCCTTTGAGGTGATATTTCTTACAGAAAATGATCTTTTCTGGAAATATGCATTATAATTGAGCACAAGCAAAGACAAGGCAGTAGCATGGACATCTCCTAAATTGTTTTTGAAGTTGTGATGATACCACATGATGAAAACCGAGCCAAAGTTCAAACACAGTTATCAGGAGCTGATGAGCTAATTGCATCTCTGGCATGAAGTTGCTGACTTCAAATTCAAACCACATTCAAGGTCTGTTCTTTGGGAAACAAGTCCTCTGTTTTACCATTTTCCTGCATATGGTCACTAAAGAGGTTTCAAATTTATCTTTAGCTCCTTCTGCCTCCATTTATTTATTGAACGCAATTCCTTGGCTATCATTTCACAACATAATGGTCTTCATTTGTTTATTTTTCTTGACCCTCTCAAAAATATATAAACATAAGATTCCCTACTTTGTAGAGGCATTAATTTATTTCTAGGTTATATCTTGTTTTCTTTGAAGGATTTGTTCCTTTATTTATTGAATTAATAGTAGGCCTTGTATGATTCCTTCATCTATATGTATTCTTATTATAATTCAAATTATTATTACATTTTTTGCTTTCCTTTGAGATACACATTTGGAATACCTATCTCTAAGGAATAGATTTTTCTCCTATCTGTGTGACTAATGCAAAAACATGGATGGCTTACCGATAGTTGTAGTTTTTTGATGATACTTATCTCTCAAACAATGTGCCACTCTCAGGTTTTTCTGGTTTTTTCGCTCTCAGAAGTTTACATTGACCATTTTTCCTCCATTTCAAAAAGTCAAGCAAAGATGGGCAAGAATTTGGGAGTGTGGAGGAGAAAGAAGAGAATGGCTGAAAATATTGGAGATGGGATAGCCTGAAAAGTCCTTGCTGAATTCAGGCTCTGAAACACAGCTGCACAAACCCACAGTAAGATATGTTCAGTAGTGACAAATCTTAAGCTAAGGCAAAAGAAGCAGGAAAAAAAAAGGAAGGAAAGAAAATAGGCAAAAGCTTCCCAAGTTCTGTGATAAAAGTAATTCTCAAAGCCTATGCGGACAACTGTTCTTTCATCGAATTTCCCTTTTCCTTCTGTTGCTGCAGAATCTCATTTTTATGTTCACTTCCTATCAGAAAAGAACAAAAAAGAAGAGAAAATTAACCCTTTAGGAATCTAAAAGAAGAGAATGTGTCACTGTATCATAAAGAAGAATACTGAGATCGTATTTTGTGAAGATATTTCATGCACCTTTCTCTCTTCCTTGCAGCATAACTTTGATGAATCACAGATTTTCTGTCTTTTCAGAAAGTTCTGAAAAAATAAATCCTTAGGGCTATTGTATGCAAAATCCTAATAATTGGGCAGTAACTGTTCCCAGTTGTCTTTTCAAGGAAAACACCCTTCAGTTTTTTAGAAAAGCAAACATTTAATGACCACTGAAAACACTGGAGTATGTGGAATACTATAGATAACTTTAGATTGGTAATTAAGGTCTAAAATTTTCCATACACTGGTGCCTCTACCCTTTATCTAGTGTATATTTGTGTGTAGATTCAAATACAATTCCAGTTCCATATTTACAGTTCTGTAAAGTCTCCATTAATCTTCATCCACTTATGATTCTTATGGTTTTTACATATTAATGAGTACACAAGTCCATGGGACCTGACGGAATCCATCCACGGGTCCTGAAGGAGCTGGCAAATGAAGTTCCTAAGCCACTGGCCATCATATTTGAAAAGTCATGGCAGTCAGGTGAAGTTCCCGACGACTGGAAAAAGGGAAATATAACCCCCATTTTCAAGAAGGGGAAAATGGATGAGCCGGGGAATTACAGACCAGTCAGTCTCACCTCTGTGCCTGGCAAACTCTTCGAGCAGATTCTCCTGGAAGGTATGCTAAGGCACATGAAAAACAAGGAGGCGGTTGGTGACAGCCAGCATGGCTTCACTAAGGGGAAATCCTGCCTGACCAATTTGGTGGCCTTCTATGATGGGGCTATGGAACTGATGGACAGGGGCAGAGCAGCTGACATCATCTACCTGGACTTGTGCAAAGCCTTTGACACTGTCCCACATGACATCCTTGTCTCTAAATTGGAGAGACATCAATTTGATGGGTGGACCACTTGGTGGATAAAGAACTGGCTGGATGGCTGCATGCAAAGAGTTGTGGTCAATGGGTCGATGTCTGGCTGGAGACCGGTGACGAGTGGTGTCCCTCAGGGATCGGTGTTGGGACTGGTCTTGTTCAACATCTTTATCAGTGACATGGACAGTGGGATTGAGCGTGCCTTCAGCAAGTTTGCCGATGACACCTAGCTGTGTGGTTCGGTTGATACGCGGGAGGGAAGGGATGCCATCCAGAGGGACCTCGACACACTTGTGAGGTGGGCTGATGCCAACCTTATGAAGTTTAACCATGCCAAGTGCAAGGTCCTGTACCTCAGTCAGAGCAATCCGAGGCACAGCTATAGGTTGGGCAGAGAAGAGATTCAGAGCAGCCCTGCACAGAAGGACTTGGGGGTGTTGGTTGATGAGAAAATGAACATGAGCTGGCAGTGTGCACTCGCAGCACAGAAAGCCAACCGTGTCCTGGGCTGCATCAAAAGGAGCATGACCAGCAGGTCGAAGGAGGTGATCCTGCCCCTCTGCTCTCGGGAGACCTCACTTGGAATATTGTGTGCAGTTCTGGTGTCCTCAACATAAAAAGGACATGGAACTGTTGGAACAAGTCCAGAGGAGGGCCACGAGGATGATCAGGGGACTGGAGCACCTCCCGTATGGAGACAGGCTGAGAAAGTTGAGGCTGTTCAGCCTGGAGAAGAGAAGGCTGCGTGGAGATCTCCTAGCAGCCTTCCAGTATCTGAAGGGGGCCTATAGGGATATTGGGGATGGGACTCTTCATTAGGGACTGTGGTGACAGGACAAGGGGTAACGGGTTCAAACTTAAACAGGGGAAGCTTAGATTGGATATAAGGAAGAAATTCTTTACTGTGAGGGTGGTGAGGCAGTGGAATGGGTTGCCCAGGGAGGTTGTGAATGCTCCACCCTTGTCGGTGTTCAAGGCCAGGTGGGATGAGGCCTTGGGTGGCATGGTTTAGTGTGGGGTGTCCCTGCCTATGGCATGGGGGTCGGAACTAGATGATCTCAAGGTCCTTTCCAACCCTAACTATTCTATGATTCTGTGATTCTATGAGTCAATGTCCAGGAATCCAAGTGTAGATTCTTCAGAGCAAGAAAAGTATTAAGAGTAATCAGTCCTGTTTTTGCACTCAACCAGCAAACACTTTTCACATTTCAGTGTCCTGAGTTCTGTAAATAACAAACAATTTTGTGTTCAAGAGTCCTTTCCAGTGGTTTTTTTAAATTTTGAGGATTCAGCTACCCAAGATCCCAAAGTTATACTAACATCCTCTTCCCTGGAAGGAAATTACAGATTGTTTTTTTTTAACAATGTAAATAGCATCACAAGTATTCTGTATCTCAGCATCACTACAAGAAAAAATATATCTACTTCAATTTCAGCTATGTTAGCGTGTGATTGTAAAATCTGTAGGAGTTACAGTGAAGAATTCTCATTAACCAATTCTGTTACATTGTCATGAAGAGTTGTCCTTTGTTTATCAACCGGCAGCTGGTGAAATACTCTGTGATGACAAGCAGTTGTGCAGCAAGCAGAAGTACTTGCTCTGAAGTATTTGAAGGTCAAGACTTTTTTATTAAAATCTGGAAAACAGTGTGATATAAAGCCATACCATAGATGTCAAATGCCCAGCAGTGCTCTAAGAACTAAAGTATGAGGAAGGCAAATTTTACAGTAACCTATTCAGAATTAATTTCAGACTTACTAAACATCTTACCACCTCCAGATTTCTCTTGAATGACTGTAACTAGAGAAGAAAACAGGCCCTGAGAACTGTTAGTTTTCTGTAACTAGTTTGGCACAGGCATATTGGCATGGCATATCCACAAAGAAGATGCTGATCACCAAAATTAAAGAAAGGCTTGTCTTGTTATAAGACTGCAAAACCTCAGCAAGTATTCATGGTTTTGCAAATATGGTGTCTCCAATTGAATGCGATATACCACAGCTCTTTTTTCTATCCTTTCTCCTTCTCAGGCTACAGAGTACAGTTATCATTGAACTGAAGACTTAATGAATTTTAATGGAACACCAGCTTTAAAGTGGGCCACTCTGGCAAAGCATGTTCCAAGAAATTTTAGTAACTGCAAAGTGTTTTTGTTGATGATCACAGACACAGTTAACATGGGTAATGCCATTAAAATGTGAATTGTTGCTATTTATCCATTGCTATCATGACTAATTAAACCTTATATTGGATCACAAAAGGAAAACTCTTAAACTATTATCTGAGCAACTACAAAATAGCTACAGAATAAATCTTTGATCAGCTGAAATTAACTGATGGTCAGATGCACATAAGATCTACTCACTTTCGATTGCCTATTGTTTTCTGTTATGCATTTGAAAAGGAACATGTGAAAAATGTCTCAAATGTGCATAACAGAATTGGAGAGACTGTCACAGCACTTTAAGCTGCTGGGATGCTGATGACGCTTTCAGGCCTTGACTACCTGTTGTAAAGCAGCTACATTTTTCTCTTTGCTGGCAAGGGTCTTTGCTTCTAACCTTCCCTGTAAAGACAAATTGGCAGGCAGGAATCTGTTTAAATTCCTTTTACTCTAAGGCTTGTATGTCTGTGCGGCTACGTGCCTTGTTTGCTTTTTTCCAGTGAGATCATGTTTGTTTACATGCTGAGCTCACTTGAGCAGATGGCCTCTGTGGAGATTTCCTTTCCCTAGCATTGAGGAAACCAAAATGCTGGAATATGTTATGTGTAATTGCAAAACCAGTTAGTAACCCAAATTTGGAGAGCCTTGGGGCACTTTGGTTTGTGGGTTAAATCAAGCACGAAGTCATGAGAGCAAGAATCATCTCTTCCTGCCCATAGTTAGCAGGGTAGGAAGGAATCAGGCTGGTGGAGAAACTGGAAAAATCAAAGCAGTTGAGTTCCCCTTAGGGTGCTGTTCTCATTATCAGCCAGTGAATAGCTCTGGCAAGAAATAATGTTGCTCATCTACTGTGTGTCCTGCTCCTGGCTATAACGAATCACAGTTTGCCAGGGTGATGCATACACCTTGACTTTGGCACTAACCCATTATCATAGATATCTATTCCCTTGTAACATAACAAGAGGAGAGAACATTCCACAGAGGTAGAAGACTGCTTGGAGGCAGAGCATGAGTAGAACAACAATGAAAAAAATAAGATTATAAGCACTCTAGAATGTAACCATTTTCTGTTTCTGTCTTTATGCCAAATAGTGGGTCAATACCACTGAAGTGAACACTTTCCTTCTTCTTTTCATCTCTTCACTTTATGAGGTTGTTGAGCAGGAGAACAGAAGAGCAAGTGCATAGATAGTGGGCAGGAGAAAGGAGAAAATGAAGGAACAGCAGGGCAGACATTGGGCCTCTTGTTTGCTTTAATTGCCAAGGAAAGATGGACATTCTTGACAATTCTAATCACTTATTCTTTCACTGGAGGTGACTGAGATGTATCTTTATGATACCTGCCTGTCAAACTTTTGATGTTTAGGCTAAGCCCAGTGCTATCCTGTTGAGATATAACCATGTCACTTTCAAGTATCATTAGCCTACAGTGAGGCCTGAGATTTTATTAGACACTATTTCTCTTCTGCTGTGCTTGCAAATTCTCCTTGCTAAAAATAACTCAAGCGCCCCCCAAAAAAAAAGATTCACTAATTCCCACTGATGTTTTTTTTATATCAAAGTAATTCAAGAACTAAAAATAAATTTTCAGTCTTCTCTAAAAAGTAGATATATAAGAGGTTAATAGATACTGTTAAGGATAATTGTTATAAGTTAATTAATTTGCTGAGTTTATGTTAATAATGTTTTAAAAATAGATTAGCAGAACAATAGACTTAATAATATAACCTGTGGCCAAGTTAATGCACAGTTAATTTTGAGATAGACACTTCTGAAAAAAATATGGACTTAATCAAGGAAGGAAACTCCATTTCTATGTCACAAGCAAATGCAGTGAAATGAAAAAACAATTAGAAATGAAATTTGCAATAGTTTCAGAGAAACAGAGACCTGATTAAGAGGCAATGTATATAGAACATATTTATGAATAATTTCTTATAATACATATTTCTCTTGTTTTAAGAAAGGTGTATAACTTTTTGCAAAGGTTCAATGCACAAAATGGATGCCTACATCTGAGTTAGTTGTCTAACTCAAAGATGATAAGAAAAGAGAGGCAATTGAGAGATACTACAGGAGTTTGCTTCTGGATTGTTTTGTGTACCTCCTTTAGACTAAGTTTGTCTTTCCCTGATATTTACTTTTCTTCACTGACCATACAGTGAATGCAAGTGACTAGTCCAAGATTTAGGCGTCACCACCGTAAATGTCTTTGTGCAAGGCAGTTAATTCTGCCCTGCGTGCATAAAAAATAATAACTATAATAACTAATAATAACTATAAGCTAAACTTCATTGCATACACACATTTATAACAATTTTAGAATTAAGCAATGCAAATTTTAAAGTGTAAGGCCTCACATCTGACAATCTATGGCATTTATACCCTCAACAGATAGATGTTTGTTATTACAAAGCTTCACCTTATGCAGAGGTGCAATCCTATTGAAGGCAGCTCTGAAAGGTAAAGAAGCTCAGGAAAGATGGAAAGTCTTTACACATTTTACATCATCCTTTATACATAGGTTACATCATCCTCAAGTTTAAGAACAGTCCTAATGTTCAGAAAGACCTGTAGATGTATCAGACCAGCTTGCCTAAGCAGGAATCTCCTGATAGAACTCAAACGCATAAAAGGCAGTACACAGCGGGTGGAAACAGGGATACAAAAAATATTGCCCAAGAAATGTAGGAACGGTGTCAGGAAAGCCAAACCTCAACTGAAATTCAGGCTTCTGAGAGATATCAAAAACTTATAACAGTATGTTAATTGTGAAAGGTTGAACAAGGAGAATGTGAGTCCATTACTAAATGGGGTGGATGATTTAGCAAAGGTGTACACATAAGGCTTAGGTACTCAGTGCTTTCTTTGTCTCAGCCTCCCATGTTTCTGTGTTTACTTCAAGGGTTCAAGGAGAAAAACTACCAGCAGTGGAGGAGGACTGAATTAGGCTTGAGAGAACTTAGTCCATTCAAGTCCATGAGAGCTGATAGGCTGCATCTAAGTATGATGAGAGAATTGATCAATGTTCTTGCAAAGTCATTCTCTGTAATTTTGAATGTCATGAAAATTTGGGGGAATACCCAATGACGAGAAGAAAGAATATGTTAAATCCATCTTAAAAAAAAGAGCCGAAAGAATATCCAGGGAACTACAGGCTATTTCATCTTCACTTCAATCCTTAGCAAAATCAGGAAGCAAGTCCTCTTGTAACATAATCCTGGGCACATGAAGGAGGAGAAGGAGACTAGGAAGAGTGTCATGGTTTAAGCCAGTTGGCAAGTCAGCTACGCAGTTTCTACACCCCCTCCCCCCCACCCCCGGAGGGATGGGGAGGAGAATTGAAAGAATGTAATTCCCACGAGCTGAGATAAAAACAGTCCAGTAACTAAGGTATAACACAAATCACTACTGCTGCCACCAATAATAATAATGATAAAGGAAATAACAAGGGAAGAGAATACGATACCACATGCCAAAAATGATCTCGACTGAGCAGAGAGTGCCCTTCCGGGTAACTCCCAGTTACATCCCCGGGCATGACGTGCTGTGGCATGGAATACCTCTTTGGCTAGTTTGGATCAGGTGTCCTGTCCCTGCTTCCCCCCGGCTTCCCCTCCTCCCTGGCAGAGCATGAGTCTCACAAAGTTCTTGGTCAGGGTAAACATTCTGACCAGCAACTGAAAACATCGGTTTTATCAGTACTATCCCCAGGCTGAAAGTCAAAACCACAGCACTGCACCAGCTACTAAGAAGGAGAAAAAGTGACTGCTTGTGCTGAACCCAGGACAAAGAGTTAGCATGATTTAGCAAAAGTAATTAATGCATGATCAATATGATTGCCTTCCATGTTGAAATGTCTGGATTTGTGGACAGGTGGACAATATTATATATAATTTACCGTGAATTTTGTAAGAATATCAACACTGTCTCCCATGATATTCTTATATTCAACTTAGGACATTGCATTCCAGATGCAAGAGCAAATAAATGGATAAAAAACCTGTTAGTTGCTGAGACCAGTAGCTGGAGAAGTATGAAAGGGGTCTGTACTGGGCTCTGGTTTGTTTAACATCTTTAAAGTACAAGAATAAAACGGACATCTTAAAGGTGGTCCAGAGGAGCCACAAAAATTATCATACCTGTCTGATCTAGACAATGGCATACCTGTGTCCTATCAGGAAAGGCTCAGGTAGTTGATGTTGTGTAGCTTGAAAAAAAGAAGGGTCCAGGAGACCTTATTATGACTTTCAGTACTTAAAGCGGGCTTATAAGAGAGATGATGAGAAACTTTTTACCAGGGCCTGTAGCGATGGAACAAGATGTAGCAAGTTTATACTAAAAATGTGTATATTTAGAATAGATATAAGGAAGAAATCCTTCACTATGAGCATGGTGAGACACTGGAACAGATTGCTCCAAGAAGTTGTGGCTGTCCCATTCCTGTAAGTGTTCAAGACTAGGCTGGATGGGGCTTTGAGCAACCTGGTCTAGTGGGAGGTGTCTCTGCCTGGGGGTGGGCTGGGGTGGGACTAGATGATTTTAAGGTTCCTTCCAACCCCAACCATTCTATGAGTCTGTGACTCTGTGGTTCTATGACAGTCCAGCAGTAAAGGATCTTGCTCAGGAAAATTTTCCCTCAAGGGTTATAAAACACTGGTATAAGTATCCTGAACTTGCAACGAGATGCCCTTTGCCAAACACTTAAAACTCTTTTGCCAAAGTGCCTCAAAGACATATAGTCATTGAGCATTCATTTTTTATTCATTTGGTTTAACAATTAGTTTAGATATCGAGTTCTTGGCAGATTTTTCTGTCAATGTTAGAAAAGGATTTCTCAGTCCTTCCTTGGAACAGTGCTCCTTAGTTAGCTTTTGTTTTACCAAGTTATTTTTTGCAAGAAGCAAGCATGAAAACATGGTATGTTATGGAAAGAAGAAAGTTTTATTTTGTGTTATGGTCTAGTGGTGCTAAGCTCTAATGTCTCTTGAAAATGAGATTTAGTGGACAGCAATGCCTAAAGGGCCTATAATTATACTGATCATGGAAAGAGAAAGATAAACTGAATCTATGTTGAGCCTGAACAGGAAGCTCACATGCTTAAGAGTTATATAATTGGATAAAAAAAAAAAAAATTGAATCTTTTGTTTAGCAGTCCACATTTACCCCAGATTGACAACCTGAGACAGTTAAATACAGAAGAAATAAAATATTTTCATTTGCTATTGTATACGTGTATAAATTCTGACTGTTCTCAGCTGTTCTATGGAAAGGAGAAAGAAAGCAAATTAGGTTAAGAAATCACAGAATGCAAAGTGAAAATAGGTGGAAGAATCTGAAACATTGAAAATAATGAAATCAATAGGAATATTACTCTTTAACGAAGAAATCAAATCAATTAAAGATTTAGTAGTCCTATTGTTTTATTATCAAACCCAAGCAGACAAGTAATATTTGAGATGGCAACCTTCATGAAGATGGAGCTAGAAATAGTTCAATAGTTTTAATCTGTTAATTTTAAAATCGTTTGATGAGAAAAAAGTTTTTTCATTTTTTGTGCTTCTTGTCTACCTTGTAATCAGGACATGAATACAAAACCAATTAGCACAGTGACTGGGTCAGCAAAAACTGTGTTAGCTTTTTAATTGACGGTGTTATGTAGCTCTACTTATATATGCACGTGCAACTAATGTCAAGTTCCTGAAATCTCATCCCTTATAAAGCAATTTATGAAAGAATATCTTCAAACTATTTATGAAATCTTGTGAAGCAAATCAGAAAGGAAGCACTAAGACTGCAAAGGCTTCAGTAAAGCCAATGAGATCTTAGTCTGCTAAAAATATTGCTGGATACATGTTAACATATGGAGAGAGACTGATTTTGTCACAAAGGTCAGCTAGATATTGAAGTACCTGGTAGGATGAATTTTAGAGAGCAAAATGTAACAGCTAAATAGTTCCTTCCTCTCTGTCTTTTCTGGCTGCTTAATAAGAAGCAAAAGCCTCCCTCTCTTCTGTGTAAATTTTTCCAGCAGTGAGAATGCTAGTTCTAGGTCAGTCTTCAACCAGGATTGTAGGTATTGTTTGCAGCTTCTTAACCCAGGCAAACATTACCCCATCTTTTCTTGTGTCCCTTTTTATTGTTATTAGTTAGAAATATTACGTCAGTGTGCTTATGTGCTTTCTTATTGTGATGCACCACAAACATTTGTATCCTCTCAGCTTGAATGTTATTACTGACCTTATTTCATAGGCACTTAAAATTAAGCCAATATTCAACTTAATGCACACTTAAATCATCTACATAATTTTTATTTCAGTAAACATTTCCTGAAAAGGATTTATTTTAAACATAGCTAGTTTGCTATTTAGGTAGTAAAATATATATATGAAATAATTTCATTTATAAAAATTTAACTGATATGTCTAACTAATGTTTTACCTGCTATAGTTCTGAAAATAAATCCTGCATTTTCATGTTCCAAATTTAAATCAAATTCTCCATCCCACATCCATCTATTATCACTGAATGATAACTTCTTAATCTTTTACAAAGTTTTTTTAGCATCACTATTAACTTTCATGTTCTGTAAAAATTCCAGAGTCATGAAGTATATCTGTCAATCTGTTTTCCTGCTACTTTAGATCTCTTTTTTACTTTGCAGCTGCTTACAAACTAAACCCAAATTTGTTGATGTGGTTTGTTTTGGAGTTTGTTTTGTTCTGTTTCCCAACGGAATTGCCGTTGTAATGTTCTGTAACCTCATTTGACATTATTCTAAAATAAAGTCTTTAAATCACAGCTATGTGCTTCATACTTCTCTATATCAAAGCAGCTTATCCCCAGCAATTATCAGATTACAGCAGTCCATTTTTCAGTGTCCATTTCTATCAATTTTGTGAACAGGGGCTTGTTCCACAGTGCCTTGATGCTATACTTTTAAAACCCACCATACTTTGTTATCTTTAAGTTCTTGCAGAATGACAACCTGCTTAAAAATTTCTCTGCATGGTTTGCTATCTCTTTTGAATGACCATAACTCCTTCATCTCAAGCACTGCCTTCTATTTCACTGCAGACCCACATGCTCTGGGCGTGGTGACCTCTTTAAATATCTCACCTATAAACCTTTCATTCTACTGAATGCTGCATACTGTGGCAATTTGTCTGTTGGGATCATGAATCTTGCTCTTGAGGTTCACATATGCTGTCTTTAGATGTCTTCATCCAGAAACACCACATCTTATTCTGCTTACAGATCATAAGAATCCTCTTTGGTTTAGGTCCCTAATCCCTCAGACTCAGAGTCTCTTTCAACTTGTAAGAATAATACTGAAAAGGGGAAAAAAAAGACAATAAAACTGGATGTAATGACAGCCAATCACTCAATAACCCACCCCCCTTTACTCCTCCCTTACCCACTTACAATCAGCACCAGCTGTAGTGCAATTAAACTCAGCAGGTGTTCAGAGGAATTACATTTTATCACCACCATCCCTTCTCCTCCTCTGCTCCCCCTTCTTTCCCCCTACTCTCACAAGGCCCAACTGCTTTTCTTTATGGGTCTATAAAAAATAGAGCAGGTTAGATGTATAACAGCACTAAAGTAACTGAATAATTAGTAAAAAAAGATGAATATATATTGAAGAAAATGTGCTCACAGACATTCATAGGGAATGTTTAGAATAAAAACATTAATATTCCTTAAATGGTAGCTATAAACTCTTCAGGCTGTCTTCATTGTCTTTTCACTTCATGTAAAGCCCTTAACTTGATTGTACAAGGTTCTGAATATCCTTGCCTGGATTCAATAATGTCATTCATCATGTGCTTATGAAAGCCATGATGATGGTTTCACGTAGGCTATTCATATGCTTAAAGTTACCTATGCATGTAAGTGCTCTGATGATCATAGTGCTTATCACCTTGCAGAATTTAATGTTAAATAAGTAATATTTTTATCAATTCATGGAAATACCAACTCTGAAAGGGTTAAGTGGAAGACTCACATTCTCATCACTATTATTTGTCCTGGAAAAACTAATTCAGAATACAGTTTCTGTTGTACATTTCCCATTAGAAGGAAGAAAATAAATCCTTCCTGTTTAGTATTTCTTTTGTCAATGCTAGCAAAATATTTCCTCACTTTCTTAGCCCACTATACTCCTTTCTATGATCAATCTTCATCATGTTTTCTAGCAGATGTTTCTATTTGTATTCACTCAGCTTTACCAGTATACTGAATCGTAAAGAGAGGAGCCAGCAGATGACAGTGGAAGTTATAGAGTATCCTAATGTTGAAATATCAAAAGTGAAGCTAACACTTTTATATTAAAGTTCACTCTTTTAACAACAATTTGGTTTTTCTCAGATCTGGCTGTATGTAAATTGAATTATCACAAGGTGGTTTTCTATTACTCTTTGAACACCTAAGAGCTTAATCAAAACCGATTCTTACGCTCTTATGCTAATAATTTTTAGTATGGTAATTAGGAGGACCACATGTTGCAGAATTACATGATACAGTTGTATCACTGACCATGTAGCCTTCTGTGGTGACTGAAGCTGTATCTGCCTCTGAATTAGGTATTTTAATAATGGCTAGTAAGTTTTAACATTTTGCCCAAGAATATATGAATATAATATTTTAAAAGCTTATAATTATTCTATAATTATTCTTGAGATTTTTTTCTCTTAGATGGGGTTTAAATACATACAGATTGGAATTCTTTTATAATTTGTAATTTAATTTCATATAAGATGCTAGAAGGTTTCATACATTCAAAGGGACTAAGTCACTGCAAAGGTTCAATACTGATCCTGGAATAGGCTGGCAAAGGTCCTGTGAGGAAGTTAATAATGCACTCAGAGGCTGTAAAAATGCACATACAGGCAGAATAATATTGCACAGCCAAATCTAGTTGCTGCATTTCTTAACCTCAGACTGTTTGACTTGGTAGACTTTTGTAATAGGCCTTTTATACAATTCCCTATTAAAGCAACAACATATGACCAAGGAAAGCTAGAACCTTACTAACTCCTCTGAACAATGTTAGCAAGACTGGAATCTTTAGATCTAACAAAACATTTCAGCAAGTGATGCTTTAGAAGAATATAAATAGCAAATTCTGACACATTATATGGATTGACCAGTACAGTGGTACTTGGCTTTACAGTATAGGGGTATATGACCACTTACACTCTAAATTTCACAAATATTTTTTAAATCAGAAAGGATGTGAAGCATACTAGGGAATCCTAGGCTGTATTTCAGGTTTTATAAGGCAGTGTGCTAAAAATCTTCCTGTTCTCTCCATCCCAGCCTTCTTCCTTTTGCATTTTTCTTTTTTCCACTTTTTTTGCCTCAGCCTATTTCTTTCTTGCTCTAAGCAGCCAAGGAATCAATTGGTCTGGCATTCTTTTCTCTCTGCATATAGCTGGCATATTTCTAAAACTGAATTCATTGTAAAGCTTTATTTTGGCTTGGAAAATATCAAAAGATAGACATTGTACCACATCTCTCATAGCAGTTTAACCTTCTGGAAGGAAATAATTAGAGCTGAGTAAAGTATTTAGAAATAATTCTCTAGCCAAAAATGCAACTCACAGCTATCAATGGGGTTGGTCTGAATTCACCAAATACTTTCCATTCTTCAAGATTTGATATATAACTTGCAGCAAGTTTAGTTCTTTCTTTTACCCTGTAGCCCAGTGGTTGAATAGCCCTCAGGGTTATGAAGCCCGAGTCTGATCTAATGGAACTGAACTTCTAGCTCTCCTCTTTATCTCAGTGGTACATTTCATAATGCAGAGCATGGAAACAGCTCCAACAGGAGATTCCATTTCTTCTAAATTAACTGACAGAATTTTTACTGAGACATCTTAATGAAAGTCCATGAGCGAAGAAGAGTATTAAATCTCTACCTTCATATTTCAGGAGTGATGTTTGAAGGATGAAAAATCAACTTCTTCCTCTTTTTTTTTTTTTTTTAATTTATAAACATCACATCAGGCATTATGGAGTAGGATATGTTAATCTCAGTATGGTAAATGTATGCTGCAAGTCAAAATTGTTAACATTATTCCATCCGTGTATAATAAGCAATTCAACAAGGTCTGGATTTTTGAGTACAAAGAGACTTTGGTCTGCCTCACAGAAATCCCTGTATAAGCGATCACCAGTGAGTAAAGCCTTTTTGAATTATTTCTAAAGATGGAGAGGAAAATGACAGTAAAGCATTTTAAAAAATGAAGTACTGAAAAATGCTTTTATTTTTTAGAATTTCCAGTTTTGGTTGTTTTTGTGGGTTTTTCTTTGTTGCTGTTGGGTTTTTTTGTTGGGTTTTTTGTTTGGGTTTTTTTTCTGGAAATAATCTTTATAAAAGAAAACACTTTAGAGCTGTAGGTCAGGCAGTACTGTGTACAGTTCTGGCCTCTGTTTCATGAAAAATATTGTGGAATTACAGAAAGTACATGGAAGGGCAATTAAAATGATTAAGGGGATGGAACATCTACCTTATGAAAAGAGACTAAAAAGTCTTGGTTCTTCACTTTGGACAGGAGAAGACTAAGGGGTGATAGTTATAACTGAGGTTTATACAATTGCAGAAGTAGTGAATAAACTGAATGAAGACTCTTATTCATTAAATCCTGCATTACAAGTAGAAACTGCTCAATGAAACTAGCAGGTGGTCAGTTTAAAACAGTTAAAAGGAATTAGATAGTGAATTTATAGAATTTGCTGCCATGGGAATGTTTAGAGGCAGAGAGTATCAGTCAGTTCAAACAGGGATTAAGACTAATACATGGACAACAGGTTCATAAATAGATACTACAAGCACTGAGCAGAGATGTATCTACTTACACCTCTAACATGGCAATTGCGGACGCAGAAAGTGTCCAGTCTCATGCATTCGTCCAGTATAACTTCTTCTATTATCTCTGTTGGAGACAGAAAACTGGTCTTGAGGGTCTGACCCTGGAGACCATTTTTTTTTATGTTCTTGTCAGGTACTTTCATATGATTTCAAAAGCTGGAAGAGATGGGAGTAATGTAATCTTGAGTGGGAGAGTGGTACCTATAAGAAGTAATGACGTCCATCTTCTGATGTTCTCTTAAATCAGAACTGAGTATGAGATGGGAGTTTCTGTTTCTCATAGCTCTGATATCCCAGCTGAACATCAGCATTTTTGCGTTTTTGAAGAGCAGTTTTCTAACTGTCTGCTAAATATTTATCACCATATTAAATTTCTTTTTAGGAATGAAAAATACGAAACTCCATACCACATTTGAACATTACCCTGATTTGAAGTCATTAGCAATAGTAGTAAACACCTTTTTTTTAACATATTAGAAGGACAAAAATAGTCCATAGAATAGTAGAATGGTTAAAGTTGGAAGGGACCTTAAAGATCATCTAGTTCCAAACCCCCTGCCACAGGCAGAGACACATTTTACTAGACCAGATTACTCAAAGCCCCATCCAGCCTGGCTTTGAACACTTCCAGGGATGGGATAGTTGGTTGATATTAGCTACTTAGCATTGCTTGTCATTTCACTTTGCTATTAGACCATTCTGGACGGTTTAAATTGAACATAGGTATAAGTAAGATGTAGATATATGATATGGAGTTAAATAGTAGGCTCCAGTATGTTTTCTGTCACCCACAGGATATATTAAAAAAATAACCACCATGTATATGCTACATAAGTGAATGCAAGACCATTTGTCTAACAGTAAAATAATACTGCAAACTTTTGGTTTGTTTCAGGCCTGTTTGAGCAAAGCATTAGGAGGCCTGTCACCCATCATCCAAAGGCATTCGTTTCCTTTCACAGAGCTAAGCTAGAGGTCCAACATTGCCTGGGTCCTGACAATATATAACCAAACTATGGCTCATTATTATCATTCACTGAGGTGAGACAAATAGTTGTATCATAGATTTCCCTGGTGAATTTTTTTGTGTGTGAAGATTTGCATGTGGATTTGCCAAGTTAACAAGTCTGGTGGACTTGTTGGTCTTAGGTTAACGGTTGGATTTTATGATCTTAAGGGTCTTAAGAAATGATTCTATAAAAGAATCAAAACAATTCTATGATTTTATGATTCTATAATAATTCCTAGTTCATAAACTAGGAACTAGTTCATAAACTAGCAACCTGTCATTATATTTTGGTTTTGCCTTCTCCTGCTACTATTAAAAATTAGATTGCTTCTGATAGGCTCCTAATTCTTTCACAGAATCCTTGAAAACCTCAGAAAACCCATAGTCTGCCAAGCTGTATTTTATATGTTTCGTATTGCCTGTTTCCCAGGGGCTGTCATGTGCAAAAGCTACAGGCTTATAGGCCATTGATTTGGAATTAAGGATCTGTCTTATGTTCCTGCGTGGACTGTAGTTCCTTTCCTACCACTTCTGACCTGCTTGTGGCTCACCGTCTATTATGGACTTCATTGGTCTTTCTCACCACTTGATTCTCATAGACTACTCATTGTCCTAGGCAGCACTGCATAAATTTAGGTAATATCAAAAAGTATTTACTGTTGTTAAAATACATAGTGAAGACTCCTACAGTGCAGGAGCAACCTCCTACAGTGCTTTCTGAGACACTGTCATTCTGTGGTCTCCCTGAGAGGGGTCTAGGTCTTCATTTTCTCTGTCACTTGAGAAGACAGAATCATTTTACTCCTCTCTCACTTAAGCAATCACTTCTAGTCATCTTACCTACAGTCAGCTTGCATGCACCTCTGGGGATAGAAATCTATCTACTAGTCCTGCTCTTGAGTCAGATGAGCATTTGCTGCTGAATCTTCTAGCTATGGGAACCAAGCAAACTATTCACCGGGGAATATATAAGGTATAAATGTATCTGATCTCCACCTTACCCCATCATAAATGTATCTGATACAAATACATCATAAATGTATCTAATCTGCACCTTACCCCATCAGCCTGAGGCATCTGGTAATGGGAATGGCATTGTTGGATAACCTGAAGGACTGTCTACCTATTATATTTCTTACCGTAATTTACTTTATAATTACAAACAGGGAGTATGTCCAGATTTTTACTGTTTTGTGATTGCAGACTTCTAAGTAATCTCTGGCTGTAGACTTAATTCCATGCTTTTCCACCTCAGTTTTTGCTTCACTTTTTCAAAAATTCTAATTATCCATTAGCTTTTAGTGGTACATCTCTTTGAAGTACTAATTATATTTATTATTCTTTATGATTCTCTTTTTCTTAGACCATATTGAAAGTAAGTGCCTAACAATCCTGGATTCTTAGGTAACCATCAGTTTCCAGCTCAAAAAATTAAATGGTCTTTATCTCTTATGATGATGGACAAAACACCTTCAATTATAATAACATTATGCAGTAGCCATATTTTTTTAAAGAACACTAATGATGTTTTATTGTAGATATTTTAACACTCATTCCTAATCACCCTTTTTGTTCTCCTTGTGTCTTTGTGTACAATTCAGACAGCTTTAATTCTCATTTTTGTCTGAGTGCCAGAAGCAGATTCTTTTCAATCCTTTAGTTTTGCTGCTTGTTACCATTACAGCCTCAATGTCCAAATAGCAATCACAGCAAATTCTGCTCACTGTAGCTGAAAACTGATCTGTTTCATGTGCGCTGTTCAATTATCATCTGGGGGGCACAGCATGTTATTGGGGTTGCCTGCATGGGCCAGCCTTGGCAAAATGGCTAGGGTACAGCAGCATAGGAGACAGGAAGTCAAAAGTAACAAGCTTGGAGAGTGGGACACCCAGACTATTTACTCTAGACTGATAATGCTGAAGAGGAAGATGACCATATTCTTGATTATTCTTACCATATTTTAACTAAGGAGATACAGAGACTTTTGAAATACAGGGGTCAGCTTGAAGAGAAATAAGAAGTATAGGAGAAAAGAAGCTTGGAGATATGTAGCATGCATGGGAAAAGGGAAGAAGGGTACAGTGGGGCTAACATGACCCTGCCAGATGTGGCCCAGTGGCACATGGGGCTCTGCCTGGACCTGGCAGCATGATGCCCTTCTGCGTCCCCCCAGTTAGTGTAGCTAGTTTGCCCTTGACCAGCATGAGGGCAGTCAACTTGCATCTCATTGAATGGTGTTTAGAAATTTGTACATGTAATAAAATTTTGTAGTACTGTGGTGTATCTATTGTGTTGCTTGCTGATTCTCATCCTAATGTATAGGTCAGTGGTTGACAATAACCTGTCTTTAATAAATCAATGAACCAGTTTCATAGAATAGTTAGGGTTGGAAAGGACCTTGAGATCATCGAGTTCCAACCCCCTGCCATGGGCAGGGACACCCAACACTAAACCATGCCACCCAAGGCCTCATCCAACCTGGCCTTGAACACCAACAAGGATGGAGCACTCACAACCTCCCTGGGCAACCCATTCCAGTGCCTCACCACCCTCACAGTAAAGAATGACTTCCTTATATCCAATCTAAACTTACCCTGTTTAAGTTTTAATCCGATACCCCTTGTCCTGTCACTACAGTCCCTGATGAAGAGTCCCTCCCCAGCATCCTTGTAGGCCCCCTTCAGATACTGGAAGGCTGCTATGAGGTCTCCACGCAACCTTCTCTTCTCCAGGCTGAACAGCCCCAACTTTCTCAGCCTATCTCCATACGGGAGGTGTTCCAGTCCCCTGATCATCCTCGTGGCCCTCCTCTGGACTTGTTCCAAAAGTTCCATATCCTTTTTATGTTGAGGACACCAGAACTGCACACAATACCCCAAGTGAGATCTCACGAGAGCAGACTAGAGGGGCAGGATCACCTCCTTCGACCTGCTGGTCACGCTCCTTTTGATGCAGCCCAGGATACGGTTGGCTTTCTGTGCTGCGAGCGCACACTGAAGCCGGCTCATGTTCATTTTCTCACCAACCAACACCCCAAGTCCTTCTCCACAGGGCTGCTCTGAATCTGTTCTCTGCCCAACCTGTGGCTGTTCCTGGGATTGCTGTGACCCAGGTGTAGGACCTTGCACTTGGCATGGTTAAAGTCCATAAGGTTGGCATCAGCCCACCTCAGAAGCGTGTCAAGGTCCCTCTGGATGGCATCCCTTCCCTCTGGCGTACCAACCAAACCACACAGCTTGGTGTCATTAGCAAACTTGCTGAGGGTGCACTCAGTCCATGTCACCGACAAAGATGTTGAACAAGACCAGTCACAACACCGATCCCTGAGTTTGATCCTGATTTGATTGAAATTACATTAATTGAGCAGTTTTTCCCAGTAACACATGCTAAATGCTCACATAGCTCTCAGTCAGTGTATATGCAAACTTGAACTAAAATGAGTATGTGCAAATAGGTTTATTTTAAGAATTTTTCAGGAGATTCTCTACAGGAGAAGTGGAGCTGACCATAACAGATATTATTGACCACCTTTACAGCAGTGAAGATAAAGGAACAACCTGCTTGGATACATTATTCAAGAATAAAACAAGCACCAGAGACAGAGAAGACATGGCGGATCGAACCTTCAGGACCCTTACGTATGAAATTACATCGGTCATGATTCAGACTTATATGATAACTGGTGTACAAGCTTGGGACCAAAATTTATACCTGAACTTAATGCAGAATGTTACTAAGGTTTTTAATCATAGTGATGGTTGGGTGTGTGCACAGTTGCCTAAATCAGGAGAAAATCCAGACCTTCCACTAATTGGAGTTCCAATTCCTCACACTATCTCATGGACAAATTTGTGGGTGAACACTAGCAATCTACATCCAAGGGAAAGGTTAAAATTTGGGATAGTTAATCCTAATCCAGGTAACAAATATTATACCTGCGCACAGAGATGTATTACACCAGGAACCAGAGTAGGAGATTATGTTTGTTTAAATGCCACATATGTAGGTCACCATTCAAACTGCAGTCACAGTATTAATATAGATGGTATCATAGCTCAGTGGTGGCCCGTTCCTAAAGGGAAAGGATGGTATTGGTTATGTGGAGAAAATGCTTATAAGACTCTACCCCCCAAATGGAAGGGGCATGCACCTTAGGTGCTGTGATACCCAAACTTACTATTATTGACATGTATCCTTCTGGGACCTGGGTTAGAAGTTTTGCTAAATGGATTAAACGAGGGTTTAACCCTATTGCTGAACGGAACACCGCATTTCATAGTTTTGTAAGATGGCTAATTCCATCTTTGGGAATAAGTGAATTCGAGAAGGCAATTGTAAATATTGCAGCAACCATAGAGGAAATAGAAAGTAAAACCATTGATATAATCCAAGAGGAACAAAAAGAGATAAGTAGCCTATCTAAAGTGGTATTACAGAACCGAATGTCTCTAGATATGTTACTGGCTTCACAAGGAGGGGTTTGTTCCATAATCAATGAAAGCTGCTGTTCCTATATAGATCAAAGCGGCAGAATTGAAACAGATCTGGAGGAAATTTGGAAACAAACTAAAGTATTTCATGAAATGGCGGTGGATGACACCTCCTGGGGTTTTGAAGAAATATGGAAAAAGTTAACTTCATGGTTACCTAATCTCTCCTGGTTGAGGCAACTGGTTGCAGGAATATTGATGTTAATCGTTTTAATATTGATTACTTGTGGTATGATACAATGTTCCTTCTGGTATTGTAAATGATCTATGATAAATTATGCAGATTGGAAGAGAAATTAAATCAAGCATCAAGTAGAAACAGGAAATTATTTCAAAAAGACTTTAGATGGTAATGGTAGTACATAAAATGTTGCAAAAGAATTTGCAAAAGGACAGAAAAAGGGGGGATTTGAGACAAAGGGGGCACAAAATCACAAAATGTAACATATAAACCTTTAGAATCAGTTTTAAGCAATGTTAAGTTTGATGGTTTTGTAACAGTAGCAATGGAAAATTACTGAGGTGCATGATTCACAGAAAAAAAGAAAAAGAGTACAACTAGAGAACATATTGAGAATTCTTGTATAAGATAAACCGTTGTAGTTGATGTAGTTTTAGGCCATTATGACCTTAGTACAAAATGAGTGTAAGAAAAACAGGCTAGAAGAACAGGATGTAAGGATAAGGAGTATCTGGGAATGACAGGTGTCCAGGATGGGCCACAGTTAAATTAACTGATAAGTAGAAGGACAGGATGATTGTTGTATATGTGGTGTTAACGAACCAATTAAGCTGGTATAAACATCTCCTTCCTGCTTCAAAGGCTGCCAGAAGTGATGGAGATTGTTGGAAGAAGTAAATGACCCTCAGAGACCACCACCATATTTTTGTACACATACAGGAAACTTTCTGGAAAATGATGTAATCCATACATAGCCTCATGAATATGTATGTCTGCCCAGGCTATATAAGGACAGCTTGTGTAGCAATATGGGGACACAGGTTTAGAGGAGCTATCCCCCATGTCTCCCAGTGCCGCAATAAAGAATACCTGTTTGTCAACTTGAAAACTTTGGTGGTGAGTCTGTTTCTGGAGCTGTCTCCGAATCAGTAACAAGATATATTTATGGACTTAAGCATAAAATCAGAAATTATTGAGTTACCACTTATCAGTTGAGCAATTGAGCACTGGCAACTTCATCTTCATTTGCTTTGTCACTCAAAAGCAATTTTAAGTCAAGTCTTAAAGTAAAAAGCAACATACAATGTACCTCCTTATCATGCATATTTTATTGCAAAAGAATTCCCATTTTTACCTAAAAAAAAAAAAAAAAAAAAAAAAAAAGAAAAGAAAAAAAGTCATTTTACTGATTCAGGCAGATATAAAAAATTAACAAGAAAAACATTTTTATCGAGGCATTTTCTGAATTATGTTTTCTCTTTCAGATGTTTTCTCTTAGATGTTGCTGAGGGAACTTGCCATTGTTGTAAATGAGCTCTAAGTTTTAACAAGGTGTACAAGAAGACTTTTTAAAGGTTTATAATTGGGCAAACTCCCAAATGATTTTCTCCTGAAAAATAATTGTAAGGACTTAGAAGGGAATGACCTTGTAATTTCTGATTTCTTTACTTGTAACATTCCATTATTTAAATTGTATTAGTTGAGAGTCAAAAAGGTATAAATTTCCTTTGATATTTCTATAAAATGATGTGTGAAGTCAAACTTAGTAGTGAAAATCTAATTTGTCATGCAGCTCAAACACTGTGTGGTAAAGTCTTTAGATACAAGAACTTTTAGGTTGCAAAGTGAAAACTGCTGGGTTCTTTCCAGTACTATACTAAAGGCAGGAACAATTTGCATTATTCAACTAAAATAATTTTCTAGCTCTGTCTTTAAAAATACTGTGTAAATAAATGTGAATTATCAAGAATACCAGTATTGTGAATAATGGCACAGTACAAAAACTTCTTGGAGAAATCACTTGCTGGATAGTAGTAACAAACTACTTCAAAAGTACTACTTTAAAAGTACTACTTTCAAACTCTTTAAAAGGCAACAGTGCAGCAACTTTTGACAATTCAGCTTTGGTGTTGTTGAAGAATGCTAACATTTAGATTTTATAACAGAGGAATAAACATACAGAGGAACTTTAATGCAAAGAGTTCATTACTGTAATCTCACTAAAGTTTAGGTTTGGAAATGTATTTATTATTTTGGTTTTAGGAAGTTGCTGCAGTAATTATTTAAATGGCAGAAACACTTATAGAAATGTCAATAAGTATGTCTTATCATTTAACAATATATAATGGAAAACTACTTTCCCTTGGGATTCACCCAAAGGAAAGTACTGAGGAGGAGTACTGAGAAGCAATGCTCACCAAGCCACTTTCAACTGACTGTGGGGGTCCCAGCTGACTGGAGGTTAGCAAATGTGACGCTTATTTACAAGAAGGGCTGGAAGGCGAATGTGAGGAACTACAGGTCTGTCAGTCTAACTTCCGTATTAGAGAAATGTTACGGAGCAGATCATCTTTAGTGCCATCACATGGCATGGAGAGGGCAACCAAATGATCAGGTCTGATCAGCATGGGTTCATGAAAGGCAGGTCCTGCTTGGATAGCCTGATTTCCTTCTATGGCTAGGTTTTGATACCGGATTCCTGGGAAAAGCTGATTTTTTATATTTTTTAGTGAGCAGAACACTTCAACTGAATTACTCAAGTCAGTCTAGGAAGTCTTCAATTAGCTTCTCCATGTTTTACAACTCTGATGAACATGGCATATATAGGCAGAATTTCCAACAGGCAGCACAAGCTCTTTCGAAAGATCTTGCAAGCTACATAATTCAGAAATGTCATAATCAATTTCCTGCTATTTAAATTTGTGGGGTTTTGTTACAGTGCTTTTGATAAGCATTAATTTTTTGTTTTTGTGTACTTTTATTTTTGTATTAACTCATAATCATGTTTTTCATAATCTTTTGTACTTTTTTTTAAAAAAAGTATACAAACATTTGTGTTTCTATGGTTTTGTTCATTTGTTCTTCTGTTTTCAATATACAAGTACATGTGATAAGACCCACCGTTAATGATTTATTCTTTGAGAAGCTATGAAAATTAAGAAAAAGAGGTTTCTCCTTTGTAGGGTAATTATTTGTACTTCTCAAAACATTTCTGACTTTGGTCTCAGCACTATCATAAAATTGGATGAATATTTTGGTGTTTTGGAATGCTACAATAGTGAAAACAGCTGCCACAGTACAGTTTGTTTACACCTGAAGTTAGAAGTATTACCTGGTTAGTGGTGGAAAGAACAGAATTTCCTCATAAGATAATCAAACCTGTCATGTATTTCTTGATGTTGACTGTTTTGCAATGACTGATATAGGTGTGAATATATGGTGAAATAATAATCACATTGCAATTGTATTCCACCACCAGTCAATTCTGCAGAAGGCTGTACTTAATTTCTAGCACTATATTCCAAGAAGTGGAAGAGTGAAGCTAAATAACTACCATCAAATACAGGAATAGAAGGTATTTTGTTTTATAACCTATAACCCAATCATTTTAATATATTTTCATAACTTTTCACCTTTAATCCAGACATTTTGCGATCTATCTCTTAAACACTACTATATTTCCCTTCTTATGGTGGCATGTTTCCTAGGTTGTCAGTTGAACAATTCAATGCTATTAGGCTGGAATTTGAATCTGTACTGTTAAATGAAAGAAAAAAGGGATTTGAGCTTTCCTGTCCTTTAGGACAGCTGCTTTCCCTTTCCTCGTCTTTCCCTGGTAACAGTGAAGTTAAATTCTTCACATGAAATCCTGGCTTCAACTTTTACCACTTAGAATTTGGCCATTAAACTTGATGTAAAGAAAATTCCCACCCACATAGTCTGTTGATGCAAAGGAAACAAGGATTAAAACACTACAGTGAATTTGGTCAATGGAGTATCTTAATCCTTTTGGTATTTGGAAGAAAATTGTTTAGTTTCATTTTTCATTTATTATCTCATTTCTTTTAAGTAAAACACTTGCATGGCATAAGGATATATATATTTTTTTTAATCTCTCTAGACATGTAACTCATTTCTCAACAAAGCTAAATTTCATTTCACTGTCATTTCTAAAGCAATTCAATGTGTTCTAGTAATATTTTATTATTATTATTTTAAGCAAATAGAAGCCACAGATTCTTAATACCAAGTTTTCTTTTTGTAACAATTTCCTGCACAATGAAATGTATGAAAAACATAAATGTTTTTAAATAGAAACATTCTGCAGCTACCAGATATTTATTTTACCTTAAAAAGATAATTACGTGTCAGTGAATAGTTGTTTAAGACTAAAAAAAATTCAAAAGTATGGACCCATTGCTCCTTTGAACCTCACTAATTAAATATAATAATTTTTAATAGGTGAATATTTATAAAGGCTGCGGTCAGTAACCTAAAACAGAAGGGAAGAATCTAGAGTAAATACATGAGCAGCATGAGGAGTGCAATGAACAGAAAGATCATCTAAATCAAGCTGAGGAACTCAACAAGTAACTGGAGCATGAATACGAGATTCATATAGAACAGATGATATATACTTCACTGGGGCATTAAAAAGATTATTTTAATACTTTTATACTTTTTTTTTTTTTGTCATGGTAAGGCATAGTGATACATGCTCTTAAATCATAAAGATTTGTTTTAAGATCAGAAAGACAGCAAAATTTCTGTAATTGAACATTATTGCCTGAATTGGACAGAAATATCATTGTTTTGATTTATTTTGGTCTTTATGTATGACATACATACCATCACCTCAAAGAGAGCTGGAGAGGGACTTTTTACAAGGGCATGTAGTGGTAAGACAAGGGGCAATGAATTTAAACTGAAAGAGGCCAGATTCAGATTAGCTATGAGGAAGAAATTCTTTGCTTTGAGGGTGGTGAGGTGCTGGAACAGGTTGCCCAGAGTCGTTGATGCCTCATCCCTAGAATTGTTCAAGGCCAGGTTGGACGGGGCTTTGAGAAACTTCGTGTAGTGGAAGGTGAATCTGCATGTAGCGGGCAGGCTGGAAATGGATGATTTTGAGATCCCTTCCAACCCAAACTGTTCTGTGAGTCAATCATTCTGTTTCTTCTAAAGAGGTTTATATAAAATTTATACTTATCATAGACAAAATTCAAAGATTGAGGCCTAAGAGAGCTCACTCCACTTTCAGTGTCCACCCCCTATCCACCATCAATTGGTAAAGTCTTTTAAGCCAGGAACTTGTTTCCAAATTCTCATGCATTTTTCATTCTCTTTCAATGTTCAAGTATATGTACTTGCAGAATAATGTTAATTGAAAGGAAAGCTATCTGAAAACTGATGCTGGTATGCATTAAAATGAAGGTAGTAACAATTTAATGGCTACATTCCTTACTTGGAAATTATGACATCATGATTGATCCTTAGCCATTTTTTCAGTATCATCTGTAATGTCTTCAAAAGCAGAGAAATCTCTTGGGATGTGATAGAGTTTTCAAGTTTTGCATACTATTATTTATACAACTGTTCAAAGTCTATGTCCTGCCAGTAAAGCTGAAAAATAATTGTAATAAAATATCTTTTAAATTCCAAATACAATTAGTACTTGCTACAGGGAATAATTAGCAATTGTGCATCCAGTTTTGTTTCATGCTGTAAATGACTGCCTGAAATAAAACATGAAACTTTTTCAACGTTTAATATATATTTTTAATGGAAACATTGAGAAAAGATAAACCAAATTATATTTATATAAAATATGCATTACATATATTAATATATTAAATGCACATTTTAAGTATACAAATACAGCATAAATTGGTATTATTTAATTTTACATTCAAGATAGACCAATATAAGAAAATCTGGAGTTTTGTGTGATTTTTCCATGAGTGTACTTTTATTTGATCCTAAAACTTATAAGCTTTCAAGCTCTATTTTGGAAAAACTGTAAGTATTAGAAAAAATTTAATGATTGATTAAATCTTTTACAAACTTTAATGCTTGTGAATATGGATGGCTGAAAATATTGGTTAAAGTGAGCCAGGTCTTCAAACTTTCAAAGCTCAGTTCCTGTAGAAGAACAAATTAGCTGAAGACTTGCTTCTAGACATGGTATACATTCTGTCCTTTTTCCCAAGTTGCTGTGATACTGTTATATGTCTAATCTAAACCCTGTTTAAGTTTGAACCCATTACCCCTTGTCCTTTCACCACAGTCCCTAATGAAGAGTCCCATCCCCAATATCCCTATAGGCCCCCTTCAGATACTGGAAGGCTGCTATGAGGTCTCCACACAGCCTTCTCTTCTCCAGGCTGAACAGCCCCAACCTTCTCAGCCTGTGTTCATACGGGAGGTGTTCCAGTCCCCTGATCATCCTCGTGGCCCTCCTCTGGACTTGTTCCAAAAGTTCCATATCCTTTTTATGTTGAGGACACCAGAACTGCACACAATACTCCAAGTGAGGTCTCCCGAGAGCAGAGTAGAGGGGCAGGATCACCTCCCTTGACCTGCTGGTCACGCTCCTTTTGATGCAGCCCAGGATGCGGTTGGCTTTCTGGGCTGAGCGCATACTGCTGGATTTCTCATTGACCAGCACCCCCAAGTCCTTCTCTGCAGGGCTGCTCTGAATCTGTTCTCTGCCCAACCTGTAGCTATTCCTGGGATTGCTCCAGCCCAGGTGCAGGACCTTGCACTTGGCGTGGTTAAACTTCATACGGCTGGCGTAAGTCCACCTCACAAGCGTGTCAAGGTCCCTCTGGATGGCATCCCTTCCCTCCGGCTTATCAACCGAACCACACACCTTGGTGTCTTCGGCAGACTTGCTGAAGGCACACTCAATCCCATTGTCCATGTCACTGATAAAGATGTTGAACAAGACCGGTCCCAACATGGATCCCTGTAGGACACCACTCATTACTGGTCTCCAGCCATTGGCTGGAGCGACTGAAATATTTCTACATTTAAATATCTCTACATTGCTCCAAGCATTTATTATAGGTGCTGGAAACTGACTAGGAGTGCTGGGATGTAATGATACCTCCCTCGCCCAACACATCTAATTTAAAGCTTTCTTGACCAGTCTGGCAAGCCTCCTACCAAAATAGTTCTTCCCCTTCGTTGTCAGACCAGCTCCATCAGCCTCCAGTAGACCTGGCCTCCCAAATCGAGTCCCATTTTCTAAATACCCAAACCCCTGACTGCGGTACCACTCTTCTCACCTTTATTAACCGGCCAAACCCACCTAGGTTTTTTAAGGTCCTCCCCTTTATCCTGGAGAATTGATGAAAAGAATATGTGAGCTCCAGAGCCCCTAACCACCTCTCCCAGGGCTCTGTAGTCCTTCTTAATGTTCTCTGGGCTACTGCTATCTATATCACTAGTACCCACATGGACCGCAAGAAGTGGGTAATAGTCAGTGGGACTTACTAGAGCAGGCAGCCTGTCTGCAACATCCCTGATCTGAGCCCCTGGTAGGCAACACACCTCCCTTGAGACTGGGTCAGGCCGACAGGTGGGTGCCTCTGTGCCTTTCAAAGTAGAGTCCCCTACTACTATGACCCGTCGCTTTTTCCTGGCAGCACCAGTAGTGATCTTTACAAGTGCATCAGCCAGTTGTTCATGTTGCGAGGTGTGTGTTTCCTCATTAGCTCCCTGCAGAACTGCAAAGCCGTTCTGGGTGGGGATATCAGATTTAGGACAAAGCCCCTTGCTTTTCACTGTCGTCTTCCTCCTTTTTTTGTAGTCTTTTTTTTTTTCATTCCTAGTTCCCAGCTTCCTGGGTTAACAGCCTCCTTCTTTCCTCCAGGAGCTACAATGGATGCTTGAGGCCCCTGCACAGTTTGGGCCTGGAGCAAGCAGTCCTGCTTCCTCTCAGCTTCCCTGACATCTTTTAGTCTATTGACAGCGTCCTGCAGCTCAGCCACCTGCTGCAGGAGGACTTCCACCAGGGCGCACCGAATGCAGCCCTGCCCACTGTGCACCCTCCCTTCATAAGACCCGTGCAGGCACTCCCTACACTCCGAGCCCTGCGCTGCCGCCTCCCTTCTCATGGGCTCTGTCTGAGTGCCTACGCTGGTCACCACCTGGGCAGCCAGAACAGAGCTCCCAGAACGGTCCTGGTCATGATGCGAGTGCTCACCATCCCACTCGCCTGCCGCCTGCCACCTGCCCCCTGACCCCTGCCTGCTTGAACTGCCGCTGTACACCCCGTCTGCTGTGTTCCCTGTGGCAGGTTTTTATCCGGTCAGGGCTGGTCCAGCTCCTCCTGGCTCTGCCTCCTGTGAGTCAGATGTAGCGTCAGCTGACCTGCCGGCTCCTGGGTAAGTCTTGTTGAGGACTTGAGGCACTCTCAGTAGCTCTTTCCGTTCTGAATTGAGGGTCCTGGATGCTGAGCTTCCCCGTGCTCAGGTGTTGAAGACATCCTTTCTCAAGCTACTCACCTCAGCAATTCAGGATAAGAAGATATTTTTTGGTTTTTTTGTTTTTTTTTTTTTTTTTGTTTTGTTATCTTTTTTCTTAGTTTTTCATGAATATACTCCTATTCTGCTCATCTTGTTTTATGTTGTCCATAGAGCTTGTAAGTATGGATTGTGACAATATTTTTCTTTATGGTCTTGATAGAAGTAAATTTCTGGATGCCCCAAAAAGGGATTGTACAAATTACCACGTAGTTGCCACCAGCTATGCTAATTTTAATTCCATTCTATATAAACTCTGGAGCAATAATAACTACTTGTTAAAAACTGTAGCAGTGCCATACTGAATTTTTGTGTATTTTTTGCACATGCTTTCTTATGCAATTTTGAGTAACTATTCTCTGTATTGTGTTTATATTTGTTTGGTTGGTTTTGTTTGATTTTTGCTGATGACGGCCAGTAACTGACTTGATAAAGGTCATCATGTGTGATAGGTAATTGTCATAGCATGGGTAGTTTTACATTCCATGACCCTATTCCAAATCATTCACATTCTTTAGATGGGTTATTTTTATCAGCATGTGTACTTGTGATCTACTGTGCGATTCACCAAAATGTTAATTGGTCTTTAAAAATTTCCTCCTCGTTTGCATTCTTTGTGATTTTAAGAAATACTGAAACTACTTATGGAAACACTAGTTTCTTGAGAACAAAGGGTACCCACTGTAGTGAGAAAAAAATATCATTCACTATACGTGCATGCAAATATTGACATGCCTGTTTCAGTATAATAATGCCAGAGCTACCTTTCTTTCCCATAAGTAGCATACTCATGCATTCTTCATCCTGCACCTTGCCAACTTTTTCAATGTTATTGAAAACATCTGTTCCCCAGCAATATGCCATGCTACCATGGCCGGACATAATTGCTACCTGCCAGGGTAAACACTCCATTATTACTGAGTCTCTCTCTGTTAGTGCTCAGAAGACACCTTTCAAAGGCAGCTGGTTAAAGCAACTGTCTCATATGTATTTGCTCTTATGTATAATACTCTGCAGAACAGACACTCAGAGAACAGTACTAACTTCTCTATCATTAGTGATATTCCTCAGTTCTAGCTTTTGTATGCAATACTCCTAGACAATCACTCAGAGTGGGACTATAACAGTGATACACTTGATGAATGGCTTCTTATTCTTAAATTGAAGTAGATATGGTCAGCACAACTTATGTTGTACCCTCATTGTTCTTGCTTTCAAAGCTCTGATTTGCAGGGATACTGAGGCAGAAGTATGTTTTGATTTAGTTTGTTTTTTAATTAACATTAATTAAATGACATGGGATGACAATTGTGCACAGTGATTAGAACAACACAGCTATGGTAGAGTAAGAAACAAATCTTTGCTGAGAAATAGGTCCTAAATGAATTGTTGTTTCTAACAAAGCACCTTTCTCCACATGGTAGTAAATTGTTAAATTGTCAATAGAATTTCCTCCACCCCAATTAGCCTGTGAACACCACATTAGTTTATTGTTTCATGCATGCCCTCTTACCTTGCAGTTCTGCTAATTAAGCTAGTATCAATGTGGGGTTTTTACTATATATTGAGCAATATGAGGAAACTATCAAGTCAATAAGGGTTGAATAAGGGAGCATAACTGTTGCTCAGACATTAGTGTCATATAGTATTGCAGAAGGTAAATAAATGTACTACTGTTACCTTTTTCTGTGTTGTAATCAATTCAATTCCATTATTTGGTAATTAGAGGAGGGAACTTTGAATAACCCCACTGTTGGTATTTCACATTTGTAAAAAAGAAATAGGTTTCCTGATTTTTGTGAGTCTTACCTATGAGTATTCTGTGTTTTATATTTTTTGCTATATGAGATGCAAATGGTACCAGAAAATAGACATTTCAGAAGTCACTGGTTTAGCTCCTGTTCTAAGACTTCTAAGCTTTTTTAGCACTATTTTGTTGTACTGCTGGGCTCTTTGCATATATACCAGGGAGTGAATGAAGCACTTCACACCTTTGGAAGAAGAAATTTTGACTGCTGTTGATCCTGCCTTTCAAGTTTTCCTTGATCAAACCAAAATTTGCATGAAGTTGTCAACTTCATTTTCCATAATATTTCTGTGACATTTTTTCTGAAAAATCAGGAGCATCAGAATTATCAGAATCAGAAAGGAGTGTTTTCGTCTAGAGAGACATAAAGAAATTTAGGGATCTTCAATGGACCTAGAAAACTCTTAACCCTAACTCAGTAGCCAATGAATAAACAGGTACTTTCAGATTAAATGTCTGTATACTTCAATACACTTGAAGGACTTGAAAGGACTTAGGAATCATGCTGGATAATAGTATGTACTTTTGTTAGAATACAATGTCAGCAAGATTTTTGATCTATAACTATGATAGAGTTGCAGACATGTTGCCACTTTTTTGCATAAAGACAGAGAATGTTGTTAATTCAATATTGTTATTTAGTAATTGCCTGATACTTTAAAAACCAGTTCTGCAGTATGCAGTCAATGGTTTTAGAAGAGTTATTTGAATACCTGAGGCCAGAAAGCTAACTCACAGTGAGACAAAAGGAAACCTGATTGCATTTATGTTTGTAAAAATATAAAAGTTTGTTTTTACCCAATCTCTAGCAGCTACAGAAGTAGAAAATTAATAATACTAAAGGTCCTCTTAACCTAAGAGAAGACAATGAATTTCAGTGATGAGATCAAGAGAGAAAACTAGAAACACTTGTATCAAAAAGAAGGCATTTTCTTTTAACAGTGCGTATTACTGAAAACTGGACCAACCTATTAGAGAACATAGTAGATCTACATGTGCCTGATCTGTTCAATTCTAAGTTAAATATATTTCCAAGTATTAAACCTGAGCTAGATGAGGATCTATAGGACAGCAGAAATACTTGACAAAATTCTTTGTTCTTTGTAAAACAGGTAGCATTGCCATTCTCAACTTAAAAATATTAATTTATGCTTTTGACTACTACAAATCGTATTTTACACTTGTTAGACATAACTGGGCATCTTTTAAATGTTCATGAGCAATTTTTTTTTAAGTCTATTAAAAGCAAGCTCAAACCACCTTCAGGGATAAATGAATCTGTCTTAGATCCTAACAAGTTTTCACTTCTGAAGAATAAACAATAAATGGGCATTAGTCTTAACATTTTTTTTTTTTTTAAGCTCTCTGTCACATAGCTCTCTGTTCTTTGAACAAAGGGAATTCAGTGAGTTAGATTTCAACAGAACTCAAAGAAATGACAGCTGAAAGAAATGACCAAATAACTTGGAACTTCTCAAAAAAAAAAAAAAAAGAAGGTGCTTAAGTGCTTCTTGAGGGACTTTTGCCACACTATTTGTCGGAGAAATAGCTGAACCACTACATAGAAAAGAGCAGAGCCCAGAAGACAGTTGAGGAGTATCAACATATTTGTCTTAGGAAGTGGTCATAAAAGCCAGAGGTAATTCTGAGAGCTCCATGATGTTGAGGTCCCAGGTTTGAAGAGAAGACCTGAAGAAGTCTCCCATAGGAAAGATGTCCATCCTTTCTCCAAAAAAATCACTTATTGAACTTAGGGAAATAATCTGAGAGTGATTTCTGGTTGTCTTTAAACTTGCTTTCTGCTCTGAACTGCATGCAAATCAGCCATCTGGAATAGCTAATATGTTAGCTAGTGAGTTTCCTTTGCTGTTGTCTTTTTAAAGCAGGAACTCAGTCTTACCTATGAAGTTGTGAAATGGCAAATCTTTTAGCAAAGGTACAATGTTTGCATATTTGGTTATTATTTTCACTTTTACGTTCAATAAATAGTGAAATAGAACACTTACACTTACTTTAAAGAAAAGTAATATCAATATTAAATAAAGGAAGAATATATAAAAACAGTGCTTATAAATATTTAATCATTGAACATTTAGGGAAATAAAAATTATTTCTTATCTAAGGCGTCCCACAGCTGGGACTTTCAAAGCCTTATTTACGTTCATAGTAACTGAAGAGTTTGATTAGGAGCAATGTTAAACATGACAATGAAATACCTGAAACTATGCTTATATATATATATATATATATATGCATATAGAGAGGCTCTATTCTCTCTGACATATGCAGCTTTTATATATTATATCATATGATGTTGACTGGACACATGCTGATTATCAAACTACTAAAAGTGAACAATAGAGACTTCCTTATAACTGAACTCACAAATACCTAAATTAAAATAAACACAAGTGGCATCAGACATTTGAAAATGATTGACCAGATGACAGAAGAGCTGCTTTTATCACAGGGGGATCATAAAAAAAACCCTAGGAAAACAGGAATTCCCAAAGACTACTACAGATATCATGTCAAAAAAATCAGAACCTCAAGGGCAAAATTATCTGCCTTCAAAATGAGGTAACTTTTATTTTTTTCATTAATTTTTTTTGACCATAAGCCTGCATTGTAATTTTTAACCATATTCAGTTTATGGTTTATCTTACGTATCATACCAATCAGAATATGTCCTGTACTTTTCAAAGATTTCTGAAAAAGGGAATGCCATATTTCAATTTCAGTGTGATTTGGCAGATACCAATCCAATCTTGAACATCTCATGTAAAGTTTTATGCACTTGAATCTTTAGAAAATATGTTAATATATTTCAGAATCACATAAATTAGCTAGCTCACCCAGAATGAAATAAAAAATAATCAAGTATTCATATAGACTTTTTGGAGTCAGAATAATAGCACTTTTATCTAATTTTGTCTTTACAGGTAATGAAGATATAACTCTGATTTTTAGGAATACAAATGTGAATTATTTTTTCTTACATATAAATTTAAGCAAATTTTTTTCAAATATTTCTGTTCACTGAAAATCGAATGCAAATCACAAGTAGCAACATGTTCAGCATTTGAAATCTGGAAATAGAGCTATAAGTTATGTTTCTTAAATGACAGATAACTGAATCAGGACATTTGGTATAATGTACAATAATTTCTAATTTAAAACATGAGCTTGTGATGTTGAAAAATCAATACAATGAAAAATCCTCCAGAGCTGAAGAATATGAGCAGATCACACAGGAACAAAAAGCTGAAGCTGCTCATATACTTGACCAATAGGAAAAAAAAAAAAAAGAATCTAGTCTTGAAATTGAAAAGCTAGACAAGACCTTACAGTCACTGCATCTGCATGTAATAGCTTCTCAGCAGAAACACAAAGTGGAACTTGCTCAGCTAGAACAGTAGATAACACAGCTTGAAAGAGACCTTAGAGATGCCAGGAAACTTTATAGTCAAAAAGATCAGGTATGCTTTTGCTATGAGAATGAGCAAAACAGCTATCTCTTTAGAAATCACATTACAAAAACAGAATGTGAAGGAGCTGGGTATGCACTGCTTCATACATATCTGTTATGAATTCTAGAGAAAAAAGATACTTTTATCTCAAAATTCATAAGCAAGTATTTCTGTGGTGTTTGTCTCTAAATTCAAGATACGTTAGAGTTTGTGATAGCAATGTTGTCAAAATGCATACTGATAAAAATAAATACAGTAATGTTACTTCTTCTGTTATGTTTGTAGATATTTTTATGAATGCATTTGCTGGTTTCAACTGCAAATCCCATTCATGCTCATTTGCAATGTCAGAAATCTACCTTGTTGTACTTTTTCTTGGGATAAAAGGTACATGGGCCTAGGAGTTTTATTTACTCTTTTTACCTTTCTCTGTGAATGCTTCTAGCTTAAAAAGTATTCATAAAGTGAAAAGGTTTTGGCTTTATTAATATCATAATATCTGTATCACTAAACTACACAATGAGCAATTTATACTTAGTTGGGGACTTTGCCAAGTGCATAATTTCAATTAACAATGACAGCATTTAGGATACTCTAAATGTTTCTGTCCTTCTTAAAATTTTTTTCCTAGTATACTGAAAATAATAAAAACCAAAATCACCCTAATTTTCTGAGTGAGTTTCAGAAATGTATAGGCTGTCTGCAGACAGCTTAGAAATCAACTAATGAGGAAGAAGTGTTGGTTGTTTCATTTCTAAATTTCTTTTGTTAAGCAAAAAAGGAACAGAAGGAAATAACACTCCAACAATCTCTTCCTCATAATTAGCACATTTTTATTATTTACTGAATAAACAGAAAGAAATGGAAACAAATTACCGTGCAGGGTATTATATGCTATCTATTAAGTTTTACACACCTGAAAAAATATGCTAATACAAATAATTGTTGTCGTGTTAACATTGCTGATTTCAAGCTGTCTGAAACAATTTTACATTCACAATAAAGAATGTTTAATATTTGAACCAAAAACAGTACAGCACGAATAATTAAAGGCTTAAGTTAAATATATAGACAGTCATTTAAATTTAGATCTGCAATAACATTTACTATTATTCTCTGAGGCTTTGACTGTGCTTGACAGAAACAAAGTACTCTGGGATTAATTTCAAGAAATGGTGCCAACTGTGTGCAATTTGCTGTAATTAAGACATGAAAGAGTACTAAATATTCAGATTAGAAGAAGCATGATGGAGCAAGATAGAGAATCAAGGTGTGGCATCAAGCCAATAAAGCACAGTCACTCAAGAATACTCGATTGTGATTGATATGAAACTTATACCTATAAACTTTCAGTATGTACTTAAAAACTGTGCAGTTAAAATTTGAAACTGTGGCACTGTATCTTAGGGGAATGTGCTCTTCTAAAACCAAAATCCAAATTGTATGTGGCATCTTCAACGAACAACAAAAGGGAGTCTAAATTGCATGAGTTTACACAGATAAGAAGTTTAAACAATGAAGGAGATTAAAAAAAAAGTAGCATGGCAACTTTTTTCCTATGGGTTTGGACTATCACTATGGCCACATTAACCTACAGCATTTGCCTGAGTGCAAAAACTCAGTAGCAGCTGGCACCAAGAGGTTAAATATCCCCCCTCCTTTTTTTTTTTTTTTATTCATCAAACCTTTTTACCCTTTTTTTTTTTTTTTTTTTTTTTTAAGAAAGAGCATTCATTTAGATCAAACTGCATTTCCCATTTTTCCCTCAGAATTACATGGAATATTTCTTCTTGCCTTTGAACTTATAAGTATTGATTAATGATGTATTTATTGTAATACTGAATCTTTTCTTCAACAGACTTTTTAAAATTAAAGTCCTTGTAACTTTTTGATCCTAGGGGAGATGTGGGTACTTGACCCAGTTGCTAATGAGGTGCTGTATAATCTCATGTATCCTATAGCTCAAAATAGCAGGATGCAGTATAAAAAGTACATCATAAAAGGCACTATTGGAATGCTTTTTGTCTTCACAGGCAATACGCAAAAGATATGACCTTCTGAGAAAGTCTGAAGCCAATTTCCTGCAGGCAAGGGAAGATATCAAAGCAAAAGTGGCTGAGGTGGAGCACCTAGACAGTGTGGTCAAGAAACTGAAAGCCAGTATCCAGGACACACAGAAAGAAAAGAATCAGACGGAGACAGAAACCACCATACTGAGAACTGAGATTCAGCAGCTAGATCAGTAACTGCAGGGTGTGCATAAGCAGTGCAGAAAGACAGGTAATAATGTACAAAAATAGTAATATTACAGAAATGTGAATTTGGTGCAGTCTAATGGAATAGAATTTTCAATCATATAGGCATATGATTGTTGTAATCAAGTAACTATAAAAGGTTCCCTGTTCTGCTTTAGGATAAATTTACAGCTATAGAATGCGACTTCATCAAAACTAAATAAACACAACTTTTTTTTTTTTTTTTTTTTTTTTTTTTTTTTTTTTTTTCATTTCTGTTCCATAATCTTTGTATTAATTTTGTAAAACATATTTCTGTGCAGGAACACCTGTTCATTCACTGGCAATGCAAAGTGTAATTTGAACTTAAGTTTGATTTCACAGCTAATATTTTGGGTGTCTTTTTAAGCTGATATGATTCAATCCTGGTATAGCTAACAGCTTTAGTAGTGGATTACTAATGAATATACGTTTGGTTTTTTTTTTCCAAGAGAATAGTGTCCACAAAAGCAAAAATAAGATAAAAAATCCAAGCAATGATTCAATTATGAAAAATAAACTGCTTTAAATATTTTTTTGGTTGGTACGTTTGGCTTTTAAGCTGAATATCTGTGCTAGAACTAGTTTTCAAAATAAGCAAATGCAACGAGGAAATTGCATCATTAATATTTTGAAGTCACAGTATAGTAGAACTTGAAATATACTACTTTTACCAAATAAAATATTAATGAAGTCATTTGGAACATAATAGACAGCCTGTGTCAACCCCTTAATTTTCTCTTCCACTATTCACAACATTGCCAGATACATGTTTCTGGATAAAACCCCCTAGAGGTCTGCTGCAAATTCTTTTTCAATACAACCAGATCATTGCAGATAATTGTATTACACAGGGTATTGATCCAAAATCGTTGTGCACCGGAAACATCTGAAAAAACATGATTATAGCTTTCTGTTTATTGTTCGTACATCATATAAGCAGGCTTTTGTGTGAATCACCTGTAAGAAAGGCAAGGTGGAAACATCAGAGAAATTACCTCTTTACAAGAATCTATTGATCACTTTAAATCAAAGAAGTATGTTTGACATAAGATTACCTGCCAGTTTGAACATTAGGTACACTATGTTATAGCCTGGGGCAGTTGTAAGTCTGACAAAGGGATTGTAAATAAAGCATGCAGCTGCTAGCGCCTCTGGCTTGGGATCAACCAAGGCTCAAGTCCAAGGCAAAGGTAAACTTAAAATAATTAACCCTTTTTTGTCAGGACATTGTGAGTTTAAACAGACTATTAACCTTTAGTATGTTTAAATAGGTATGCCAATTACCAAATATGCATTGCTAGATATCGTTACAAATAAAAACTGCTATAAATAAAATTAACTTGGGAAGATAATTTCATCTCCAGGCAACACAGCACACTTCTAAACTACTTCTAAAAACTTTTAAATGATTGTTAAAGATCTTTTGCTGAATACTACAGAGAGTGGTATTTCATATAAAACTGACAGTGGCTTAATGAGTCCTGAAATTTGAATAAAAATCCTTTGACATACAAAGGGTTGTCTTCTACATTAAAAACAAACAAACAAACAAGAAAAAAAAAAAAACAACAAAACCCACAGCTTAAAAATTGTAAAAGGAAGAGGCAAATATTAAATGTAAAATATTTGCCCTTCTTTTTATTTTCAAACCCAGACTGAATACTAGAAGCCCACAGATAATTAACATTATTTAAATAACTAGTCATATTGAGTCAGTGAGATCATCAACCACAGGAAAGTTATGCATAAATTGATTTCAGAAATGGTTCCAAAATGCAATGACAAATAGAATCTTGTTGTTTATTACATTTTTTATTGAATGACAGCAATGTAGGCTTGCATATACCAAATTGCTGATTTTCAGTTGTGAAAGAAAACCTAATCTGAGTTGTTTATTCGACTATACTTTTTTCTTAACATGTGTTGATGTTAATAACCATTTAACTCATTAGATCACAGAGATTAAGATTTAGTTCATACTCAGTCAAGATGAGCTAAGGGTGATTATGTACTGTTTGTTAAACATTAGTTGTTAATGTTAGCTGCGTACTTTTCTGAGGCACAAGTGTAACCAGTTTATATATATATAGTACTTTTTACATACAGAAATGGTGACTATTGTCATGTTTTGTTAGAAAGGGGATTCTGTTACTGTCAATGAGAAAAGAACAAAGTGATTTTTTTTTTTTTCCTAAATATATGTATCAAGAAATTATTTTGGATATTCTTGATTCAAAAAAGTAGACATAATAGCTGAATTCAGATCCTGTGCATATAGTGAACCTTGTCAGACATTAAAGAAAATAAATGCAGAATCATGTTAAAAGAACGAAAATGTTTTTCTTTAAAGGATTCTATTCATCTAAGCCTGGAAAATGCTGTTTTCTGACTTCATTGAAGCCTGGTGTACTTATCACTCTTTAATATTATGCTACAGCACATTAAAAAAAAGGGGGGGGGTTTATTTATGATCATGTGAACTGCTCTGTTATGATACTTACTGAACTGCTATCACTAGAAGCTTCTTCATTTATTACATATTTCTTGTGTCAAATTTCAAAATAATTTGAATACTACATAATGAAAGGGATGTGTGCTATAAAATGCTTGTTGTGAAGCACTTGTTTTAATGATTAGCTTTATTCCATGATATCATAACCTGGTAGCTAAATGTGCCTGAAGCTATATATTTATGAAAGAGTATAAAAACAAATACATGTGTGTGGGTTTGTTTCTGCACAGGTACACATTCGTCTGCACACAAGCACAAACTCATGTATGCACAAACTAAGGGTCAAATATTTAAATTAAAATCTATGTACATATATCTTTTAGGAAAATGGTCAACAAAGAACAAAGGAAAAATGTCTTTGTCTTAAATCACTTATTTTTCTGAGAGCTGGTAGCGTACAGCTATGTTTTCTTTTGGTCTAAGGAAAGATTGCCATCTATTGGATGACCTTGGAAAAGAACGGGGTTTTACTATGCATGCGCTCAGTAATTCATGAAATATCGTAATGAAATCAAAGACTTTGAGCTCAAATTGTATATGTTACGACTGCGAAATGGTAGAAAAGCAGGTATCTTTTCAAATCTATGATTTTGAATTCTAGATTGTCTTACACTGCAAAATAGGAAGGCAGTAGCTGTTAGCGCTAGAATGAACTGATACGGAATGTGCATGTGTACAGTAAGATTTGGTAGCAGTTTAAATGTTTGAAGAATATTGAATCCAAGTTTCCTTAATTAAGTTTACTAGAATACAGTGAAAGAATTAAGCCAGCTATTAATATATTTATGATATATTTTCCTTTGAAGATTTGGGAACAAAATGAAGATTGTCTCCTGAAAACAAGCCCAGCTTTCAGCTTTTATAGAGGATTGCACTGCATTACATTTAAAACAAAAATATCACTCGTCTTGGGTTTAAAATGTAATGCTTGCTTTTTTTTTTTTTTTTTTTTTTTTTATCTTTCAGCCCAAGAACTTGCCAGTCAAGATGAAAAACTTCTTCTAATGGAATCCAGCTTGAAAGCAACTCAAGAGCAGCTAAGTGAGCAAATAGCAGAAACAGTTCACCACGAAAAGAACAGTAGAAAATCACAGACAGAGCTGAAGAGCCTGAGAGAATGTACTATAACTTCTGAGGAAGAAATTAGAAATTACAAGTGAGTTGCTGCTTTTTTCAGTATTCAAGAAACAGAAGAGATTAAAGTCAACAGTAAATCCTTTTAATATGTACTGTATTAATCATTTCTCTCAGGTAAGATGTAGTGTAAATGTGCTGTATAACTCTTCTACTGAATAAACTATTAAATCTAAATGATTGATTAAGGTATGCTTTAAAATATATTTTACACTTAAGAAATTGAATGCTGAAAAAAATACTAGTATTAGTAGCCTGTTTTATTTTTGAATTTAAAAAGATTCTGTAGTGTTGAAGTAGAATAGCATGTGTAATTATTTATTACCTACCTATTAACGGTATTCTCATCTTCCTCTATTTAGAGACCAAAGGTTACATATGGGTCGTATTGTCTTTTTTTTTTGTTAAAGAAGCTGCCTCTCAGCAAGACTCTGCCAAATTAAAGGAAATTTGGTATTTGAACTTGTAGTCACAACAGCAAGGCACATATGAGGTTGCTAACATTAAAAAAAAAAAAAAGGAAGCATACTGTATAGTTTAGAAAAGTTTACACTGAAAAAAGTACTTCTGGTCTTATGTCTAAAATATAGTATCTGTTAGATTGGATGCTAGCTCTTTAATTAAGAAGCACCAATGTTCAACAATTAGCTTTTATAAATTAGCTTAATGTTAACTATACTTTTATATCCCACAAACTGATTCATTATTCAGATTTTTCAAGATTTAGAATATGGTAAAAATTACTCACTTCAGTAATTTTTTTTTTTTTGCATGCAGTTATTCCTTTCTTATTAAAGTTATGTTATATTAAGCAACCACTAAATATATAGACAGAATCTCACTCTGTTTTGTAGTATCACTGAGAATGATAAATACTGTACACAAGATAGCTTGGCATCAAAAAGTATGTTCATTTGGTGACAGACTAAATATTTAAAGCTAAATACTTTATTTCGTATTTGGGACAAGCATCAAAGCCTATTCAACAAATCTCCTCCAAGAGGTTTGCTAAGTTCAGATGTAACAAATATCAAGTATCTAAAATCACAATATGGTAATGTATGTTCAGTGTAAATGACTTTTAGACTGGATCTTCATCCTTACTGCAGTTCAAATGTTTTAAGTTCATTTTATTGCTGAAGACTGGGAAAAGCTTCATGGAAAAAAACATTGTCTTCTGTAATGTGTCTTCATTTCTTTAAATAAAATAGCTTGGTGGTTTTCAACCTGTAGTTATATCTGTAAAGACATTACTAGTACTTCTCTAGGGAGAACAGTGTCGCTGATTTACTTTCCTAACCTACCCTGAATCTTTCACCACAGTGGATTTTCTTAACCCTTTCAGTGGATTCCTCAGTTGCTAAAATGCCATGTTATGCCAATTCCTTTAGATACTTATTTGAAAATAAAAAGGATACAAACTTCTAAGACTACTGGTTATGGTAACTTGGAGGGGTGTGGGGGGGTAGGCAGAAGGATTAAAATTCCCAGCTGCAGCTGATCGATTGTGTGATGAAATACAGCTTTTGAGAAAGCAGGAATTTTGCAAAATTTCGGTGAAATGATTTTCACTAATATTGAAATAGAAGGACAAATGATAATCATTAGAAGATTTAGAGAGGGATATTTTAATAGTTTTATATTATACTTTGTGTGAACAAATAAAATTTGAGTGAATCTCTTAGCATGCAAAAGTTATTAACTAACCTACATTTTTCTGTTCTGTTTTCTACATTTGTTCCGTGACTTTGGGAATTTGTTACTTTACCACACAAGCATGATAAACTTTGGGTTAGGGTAGTCTTTTCTTAGCTCTATAGATTACAAAAAATATTTTTATTGACCCTTATGTTAAGTTTTAACCTTAAATTTATGATACTGTTTCTTTTTAAAAGTACTCTGACTCATTACTGCAGGATCACAGTACAATATTTGTTGAATCTGGAAAACTAAGCCTAGAGATTTAAAACAATAATTTCAATAAAGTTGAACTAATAAAGCTAAAAACTGAACAACAAAGTTGGAAATTTTGAATACTGAAATCCCCCTTTAAAACGACTTTGTAGTGTGTACCTGAAAACAGCCACACTGTGCCAGTCAGAATCTGCTCTGTTCTGTTCTTCAGGAGACAGAATGAACAATGGATCTCTGTCCCCTGGGTCTTCCAGGACAGGGAATGTCATAAGGGTTATGTTTAGTCGCTATGAAGGGTACTGCATTGTGTTGTAAAGCAGCATCCCTTTGGTGCTGACTTACTCAAAGTAATACGGTTCTGGACTTTACTTACCTTCCTACTTAGCGAATTTGGCAAATGCAGATGGTATCTAGGCAAGAGCATAGGACCATACAAAGGAAAATGCAGAACAGCAGAAAGTGGTCAGTTAAAATAGTATGAAGAGCTGATATTCTGCTATAGCTGTTATGGGGCCTTTGAGGGGAGAAGTCAATTTGTATGCTTTTATTTTCTTGTTGTGAAATTGCACATTAAAAGGTTTTTTTTCCTGGAATGATGAAAAAAGGAAACAGTTGACTACGATTTAAAAATAATAAAAGGACCATTGTATTCACTAGTTTACCAGAACAAAAACTATTTAGTTTTGAAATAGAATACAAATATTTTCTATTTTCTGCTAATTTATCAGAATGTAAAAAATGCATATATTGAAAATTTTTAGAAATCACAAGCTTTGTTTGTTGTATACTTATCCTGGATGAAATAAACCTAAGGTAACACCACCCTTCTCCCCCCTTTCTGCCCCAGCTTCCCCAGTATAAGCCTGTTACACTTGAAAGATTTGTTCGGAATGTCCAGTGGGAACCTGGAAATCGTAATAATTTGTAGTATCGATTGTGTGAAGCTATGCAGCTGGGGCCTCTAGTGAATAGACAGGAATAGACATTTTATTGATTAACTTTTACAGTCATATTTTCAGGACTCTGCTGCAACATAATTTTCACTTCCCAGCTTTGTGCTGCTGCATCATGAAAGTTGGATTCTTCTCTCTTAACATTTACCCACCTGAGGGAAACAGTATGGACTTGTCTTTTTTTAAGCTGTGCTCTGCAGAAATGCATAGTATTTGATGCAGTGAATTCTTCTAAACTTCCCCTCTGAAAAATCTTCACAAGTGATATTAGTAAATATTGCTAAGTTGAACCTTCCTCACCCCATATACTAGATATTATTGTGTAATACCTTCCTGTAATTCTTATCCTCCTTTGCATTTTCATTTTTATTTTCTAAGTGGATAAGCTTGTGACAAAAGCAACCCCCACCTTATACCCACAAATTCCAGGAGTGCTTAAAGGAAAACCAGGACAGTGCTGTAATGAAATAGGTGGTTTTTTTAGTTGGAATTTTAAAAGAAGACAGAATGCTCCCCTGAAAATATGAAACTAATTATCAGTAAAACCTGGTTAATTTTCAGGAGTGAGATCCTGCATTAACTAAAATAAAAAAAAAAAAAAAAAAAAAAAAAAAAAAATTCTGAGGGCAGGATTTCAATACAATTGCAATACTTTTAAAGATATATGTATACATATGAAAGTCTTAAATAGGCAAATCTTAGAAACCATTATTTTGCATTTCTGAAATTATTCGTTCCCATTAAAGAACAAAAATGCCATTGTGCCATTGTGCAAAGAACTGTTGCATATTTGCTGCTTTTTTTCAGTATGGGCTACTTTCTACATTAGATGCCTTAGCCGTTTCTCTTTCACACACATACGCAATTACCAGGGAAAAATCTTGATCTGTTTTTTTTTTTTTTCATTTAGTGAGTGTTTATTATTAGTTACTTTATGTGCTTGCTTTCACTTGGACCATGTTTTTAACATAAGTTTAATAATGACTTTCTCATACTAGGCCAAATATTTACCAGGTTCATCACTGGTGCTAATATGATTTAAACCTGCTTCATCCCATTATTTTTTCTAAGTTCTGCTAACATGTTTTAATTACATAAATGTTTAAGATATTTGTGGTCATGGCCCCTTTTGTCCTTCCCTCACATCAGAGGCATCATGATGTGTGCCATATGGAGCTACAACTGAGGCAGAAATGCTCCCAGCCATTACAAAAGGTTCACTTTTTTTGCCATTGTCAAACTTATGACTGAATAATTCCTATTTTCTCTTTAAAAAATCAGAAGAAGTGTGGAGAACTTTAAGATAAGAGTAACAGCACCTAGGAAAGACAAAGAATAGCAGTTTTTCAAGGCCTTAGTGTCCACTGGACTCGGAATAACCTGGGATAAGCACAAATAGTCTCAATCAGGTGAAAAACTAGAAAATTTGAAGAAGTGGGTACGTTTCTTTCCATGCATAGAAGTTAATCTGTTATCTAGCAAGCTGAGTAAAAGAGTATTAGATCTTAATGGCATTCTAGGCCTCAGTCCTCCAAACATATATGAATGTCAACAGTTTCATGAAACCAGATAACCTACAACCATGTGAAATGTTGTTCAAGTTTAAAAGATTGAAAATAAAAACTGTTTTAATACTAAATATTGCTCTTGGTTTTATTTTGTACTTGTGATACATTATTATAGAAGTTTAGCAAATTACGATGTAAGCAAATCAATGAAGTTACTGACTGTATTTTAATTCATATTAATTTAATGGAAATTGAAATGAATGTTTGTGTGTGTGTGTGTGTATGTGTGTTTGATTTAGTTAAACAAAAGGGAAATGGTATTCCCTATTCTGAACATTTGTGGACATGTTTAAATGACATCTAAGTAGTAACTCAGTAAGTTTTATGTGTTCTAGGTAGATAATCCCCTAAGTGCTCAGAACTCTGTGAATAGCATGTTAACAGGGTTGTTAGATTTTATACTTAGTTTCTTTTTCTTTTCTGTTTTCATATAGCCATACTAAGACTTCTTACAGCTATGTTAACCTTTTATTTTCAATTACAGAAGGTAAAACTTAAAATGTTTAAGAAGTTAAAAAAACTTGAAATGTTTTAAATATTTAGCTACATTAAATAGATTAGATACCATATATAACAAAATGTTTCTCAGAGTACATTTTTTTTTTTTACTGCACAAATTCAGAACTAATTGTAGTTCTTGAATTTGATTGGAGAATGTTAAAGTTTACCATGACATAGCTGAAGGCCACTTGGCTCCACTACTTTATCTGTTTCTCTTAAAGAAATAGAAAAATCTGAAAAAAAAAAGATATTAATAAGCTTATACTGTTTAGTTTGATTTTAATGCAGAGGACATAAAACTATAAAACCTGTAGTTAAGAAGTCTACAACCCCTTTGTTTCCTAAATATTACTGGAAATATATAGACCTTAATTAAGTGAAAATTTGTGTTTATTGACTTTCACTGAACCTGTGATACAAATACATAAATAAGTAAATTAAATAATAACAATAATATAGGAGATGACTGTCCAGGTATGGGATATGGTCCTATACATTTGTGTCTTTCCAGACACTATAGTTACTACTGGGAAAAGCTGAATTGATTGCAGTGGAAGTCTACCTGACAGTAAGCATTTGCAGTGGCAGGCAAAATTATTTAAGAAAAGAGAATATAAAATTAAGAAAGACAGATGGACTCATAAGAGTGAAATACAAGTAGTCTGAATAAGGATTGATTTCAACATAATGTGGTGGAGGAATCCCCATTTATTGATCAACTTTAAAGCCCGTGCACAGTACTTAAAAAGATAAAGTAAGCAAGGTCAGATAATCAAAGCATTTAAATAGTAAAAACAGCAACTGCCACTGTAGACTGCTAAAATAAATCCATAATACAAATTGCTTTAGCAAAAAGTGGATGAGCAGCTGATCTTCCTATTGAACTTTTATACTGTTCAGTGACCACACTGGGAAAAGGACTGGGAGAAATGCCTTGAAGATCAATATTGAGTGAGATGTAGCAGGGATTCATTTTGAACATGGAAGAATTACAAGCAGGAGAGTAGAGATCTTGAGGGAATGTCATCAAGAAAGGACTGTTCTTTTAAAATATCACACATATTATATGAAGGTGACATTAGTTGATATTATGATCTCTGAGCATTTAAATCTTACTAAATCAGAACTTTAGTTAGCAAAACATTAAAAAGGACAAAAACTAAAGCAAAAAAAAGGACAAAGGGAATAATATTAATGAAATTACTTTTAAGAATAAAAACCTCTGTCTTCAAAACAAGAAGGCTTTTAAACATATTAATTAATATAATACTTGGTTTAGGCTGTTAATTCCCAGCCATATGTATTTCAACTATTTTTTCTGAATAGAAATCGTAAACCAGAACATTTGGTTGGTTTGGTTTAGGTTTGTTTTTTTTTTTTTGTTCCTGTTGCTTTTTCTAAGGTCAACGTGCATCTGTAATTAACAAGTTTAATGTAAGTACTATTTCTTCAAAGTGATTCTAAACCATGCTTTCTTAAAAAAATTTAATGTATTGTGCAAACTAGAATGATATATTGTAAGCGCTCCAAATTTCAATTTGTCCTAAGCTTTTATAGGCTTTTCATTTTAAAGCAGATGTTGAAAATGTTCTATAGTTTTCATTTACACATTAATATTTCCAGAACTACTAGATGTAGTAGTACTACACTAGCTCATTGTTTCTTATCTGTTGTGGTCATTTACAGTTTTATTATATCATTACATGAGAAATTCTGCATTTTCAAATGCAGAATCCTTTTTTTTATTTTTTTTGAGTGTAATCTTCCTTTTATTTCGGGTTCATTGCCCTACTTATAAAAAGTTATTGTTAGAAAGTAATAATTCAAGGTTCGAAGGTATTAAAGAGTTTATTAAAGTTTAAAGAGAATTAAAACTATATATATAAATAAATACAAAATAGTATTTATTTTTAATATATATATGTGTAAGCAAAGAGAGAATTCATGTTTTCTCTGAAGGCCTTATTCAACAAAATATGTTAGAGGAATTGAATCCCAAAATCATAAAGTTTGTTCAAAATGGTAACTGTACAATACACGTTCTTGTAACGAATAGTCATTTACAACTCATATTGTCTCCATATTTGCTGTATGAATTGCTGATTACAGCAATTTCAATGGCAAAATTGTGAAACAATATTCGTAGTTGTCAGACAAAGGTCAGCTTATTTGCATTCATTAGGAACTTGGAGGGCCATACAGCATTCTTTTCCTTTGGGATACTTAGAGTTATTGATTTGTATACAGCTGTAGGAAAAATTAATTAGAATTACATTTCACTTACCACTGGAGGCTATATAATAATTATAATAATAACAACAAAGTCCCACATAAAAAAATTAGAGCCAGTGAATTGAATAATTGTCATTTTTTAAGAATTAAAATTGTTAGATTTAACTTTTTTTTTTCCTAATAGCCTGAGGAAAACTCTTAGACAACTTTAGTTAATATTCACAGTACTTTTATTTACACAGAAATGCATAGGCACTTATATTAATGGGATAAAGTATTTAGAACTTTTCTAAAAAAATTACAAACCCAGAAAACATTCAATCATTTACTTAACTTTCTTTATAGAGAACTTTTTTTTATGACTGTTTGATTACTGACTTTAAAATTTAATTTAAAGATATGTATAATCCTGTCCTAATAAATGAGCTTAAGTTTGTACTCTAGTTATTAAAGACCTTTCAAGACCAAGAGCTGTATAAAATAGTATGGAAATGATAGAGCCATTGCTGACTGGTAGCTCCGTAGGTCTGAAAAATGTGAGCAGTGTCTTAAAAAATCTACATGGGAACCATGCCAAGAATGTGGGACCAGGAAAACCAAATTGTCAGACTGAGACCAAACTTTGTCAAAATGGAGAGAGAGGTGGAGAACTTAAGATTTACACATAGCAATGATGCTCAGATGGTGTGCATTCATGAAGAAATCCTGTTAGTATTATATTGAGAAATACTATATGTGATTAGTGCATATTTTGTGAACTTTTAACACTTCAAATGGATTAGAATGTCTTATTTTGAACATATCCATATTGTTCATTGTGATAAGATTAGGTTCTGAGTCATTAAAAAATGTTCGGCTTATTTCCATTAAATTAAAGCATGTTTTAAGTAGAAAGCTATAGAATACAGTTTTCCACATTGTCCATATATAACACATGTTTGAGATTAATCAAATCATAGTCACCTCTAATTAACAGCAGGGAGCAATTCCAACATGGGACAGAGCCAGATGACAAAGAAATGAAGCATATATTTAAAAGATGCAGCATACTAAGAAATGAAAAATAGGTTATGACTGCCTTAAGAATACTGAAAAGCTTTTAAACCTGTGGTTCTGTGTGTGTGATTAATACAAACGGACAAGTAGCTTAAGTTTTGTTTTGCTTTGTTTTTAACTTGGACAAATTTTTTCAGAGCTAAACAGTTGTGTAGGTAAATATAAAGTATTATTTTAAAGTCAATATTTTTTCCCTCTGCAACTTTAGATCAGCAGCTTTTGTTGTAATTTATGAAAATGTCTTATTTATATGTCAAAATTCTATCATTTACCTTGGGCCTTGCTTAGCTCCACAGGAAAGGCAATGATCAAGGAATTCATGAAGGATGTACACTGAGGTAAGTTGTGTGCAGGACTCTCCTCCTGTGTAGTTTCAGAAGGAAGTTATATAGTTGATGAAAAAGAAAACTCTAGGAAAAAAAAAAAAAATGAAGTGGTCATGTTAAGAGGACAGTTGAATAGTGAGCTAGAGAAGTAGATATTTGCTGCCCTCTTCCACAGAAATCAAGCAAAATACTTTGTCTAAACCTTTCTGAATACTCAATCTGAGATTCTACCATTTGATCTGTAGCTGACTGAACTTTCCCAAGTACAGCTGTAGCCAATGATAATTTGCTTTGAAAAGTTAAAGGTCTTTACAAAGAAGCATTAACAAAAGATGTGAGAAAACAAGATTCAGTTCTGTCCTTTGCCTGACTGGGGATTTGAGCCAAGGTCATCCACATTGCAGGGGAGGACAATAGTGCCTGAGCACATACAAGTTTTTCTGTCTCTCTTTGATTCAGTAACTGCTAAAATTGCCTATGATAAGAGGAAGACTGCAAGAAAGACTGAGAGCAATTCCTGTTCTAGTAATATGGAATTATGTTGGTTCGGACTGCTTCCAAATAAAAGACAAATTAATCAGTGTTCTCACATATCCCAAATGAGGAGTCTGATAGTGATTTTACGTTTTCTTTTTGCTGTATATGGGCCTCGTTATCTTCTTTTACCCCATGTCCCCAAATCTGTTTGCTTCAACTGCCTATCTGTAAAATAATAAAACTATATTCTCACATTATGGGATGCTGATATTTATGAAACACTCAGACACCATTGTGCTGAAAATGCTTTCTTTTTAGTTGTGTCAGCATAGGAACCCTGTTTCTCAGTTCAAGTTGTGCAAACTGGTGCATATTGACATTTTCTGTAGGATGCAGTTTCAGAATATGCCACTGAATGGATTAGAAGTTTGATCCAGGATTTTGTTTTGGACTTCACTAGTTTGTGCAGTGTGCGTGATAAGAAATTAAAAAAAAAAAAAAAAAAAAAGGAAAAGTGTGAATTAATTTGAAGGTTTTGCAACTTACATAGAGAAGCTTATGAGACAGGGATATTTTTTAATCAGATTGGGACACGAATAGTAGAGCGGTTTGGGTTGGAAAGAGTCTTAATTATCATCTAGTTCAAATCCCAAATATTGTACAATTTTGTACTTTGAACTAACTGAAAGATAAATAATGAAAAAACAAAATGCTGAACTATTTGCCTGATAAGTGCTAGAAGTCATCATATAAGCTGGATAGGTAAAGGAAGTGATAATATTAAGTGATAAAGCAACAAAAATGCAAATATGTATACAAAGGTTGGGCCGAAATTAAGATGCCTGGCACCCTTAATTCTGCTCTATTGTGAATACTGAATATTTGACTTTGCCACGGTGATTCTTTTTTTCTTAAGTAAAACTAGCATCAGAGCCTGCTCCCTACGCAAATAGATTTCAGGAGGCACACAGTCTAAAAAGTAAATTGGATTCACCTAGTTCATATGGGATACTTTTCAAAAGGAATAACTGTGAAGAGATTCCTTGTTTGGTGTGGTGTATTTTCTAACCTGATGAGGTCAAACAGAAATTTGGCAAGCAGGTTCATTCTCTAGCAAGGGAGTAATTTTTTGTCAGTTTTGGCCACTTTGTGCCAACCAAGCTAACTTGTGCTAAAAACACATAGGTCTGAAAAATTCTCTTGATTTTGTGTTTCCAAGGCAGCAAAAAGACAGGGTAAGTAAGGGCCATATCAAGGTACTGTCCTTCTCCAGGACATCATAGGTTTTCAAGAGAATGGATATAAAACTTTTAAGATAAATGATCTCTCTCTCTCCGCATACACATATGCACATACCTTTGTTAACATCATTCTTAGAAATAATTATATTTTTTTTGTTCTCACTTTCCAAGACAATTTGGCCTTGAGCAAAAACTCAGCAAGATAAATTTCAATCCAAACAGATGAAGTTGGGAAAAGTTCTAAGCAACTGAAAAGCATGTCTAATAATGGAAAAGTTTGTGATAGGCAGCAGTACAATATAATAGCACTATAATAGTATCCTGCCAATAGATGACAATGAAACAACTGCATTTTTTGGTGACATCATCTTGCTGAAAATGATGACAGTATGAAAAGGCTTTTTGGCTCACAGACATCAAATGAAACTTTGAAAATAACAAACCAAGATGAAAGAAACTTAACCTTGATATAAACTTAATACTCCCCTGACTATTATTTTCATAGCTGTATTATATTCTAGCCTTTTAAAGATAAAACTCAGCAATATCATAAAAACAAAAATAAAAATAAAAGAGTTCTTTAGAGCAAGGAAAACATATTTTTATATTTCTTGATGTTTTTCAAAATTGTAGTCAGAGATTTATAGAAATCGACTTTAAATTGTCATCTATTGTAATCATAATTGAAAGTTTTGATTTTTAAGTTACTTGATTTACATACGTTTGGGATTACCTTTAGATGGATATTTCAGATTTTGGACCTCATAACGGCAAGATATATTATTTTTCAAAGTCATGTAACCCCTACAATTACATTGTGACCCTTCTAAGGCCTCTAAAAGACCTTTAGGCCTCCAAAAATACACTAGAAAGTTTTGAAGTAGAAATAGCTTTCTGTAGCTTTCTTTTCCCATTGCATTTTCAAAAATGGAGCAAATATTTGAAAGAACAAAATCAATAGTCATATATTATGGTTCCCTGATAATCCAGACCAACGGATAATGCACATCAACATACGTAATTACTAAATACGCTTTCCAGATTACATAACACATAAATGTACCATATATAAAAACCTACAAAAATCTTGTTATTACTACTGCTGGAAAAGGGATAGACATAATCCCATTTTGAATTTGTTTGTTAGTGTGCTGAAATCTCTAAAAGTTTGAATTAAAAAAAAAAAAAATTATAATTGTTATTCCACTCAGGCCTACTTTCAGAAACTCTTTAAGAAAGTGACAAATTAAACTTTAAAGTCACCACTGCTATATTTATATGCATATATATAGCATATATACAGCACATATGTATATAGCATATATATATTCACTGTTGTAAATATCTCTGTCCAATATGTAGTGTTAATAATCTGTAAGTTTTAGTAACACATAAAGACATACAATGATAGTAAAAAAATAAATTAAATGAAAAATATTTGCATTAAGTATTATTTTGATTTAGGAAACTGTGAGAGACTTGCAGTAATATTCTTGTAAATACTATTTATATTTATCTTTTTTTATTTGTGAAAAGAAACTTCTAATGCTTTATGACATTACGTGAAACTTCTTGAGAATTTCCGAATTGCCTTCAGTTTGGACTTATACCAATAGTTTCATTATTTAGTGCCTAATGATACTCCTGGATGAAAAAGAAACTACAGACTTCAAAGAACACATGAATAATATTTGTGGTGAAAACATCTAACTCTTATCTAGCACTTTGCATTCAGAGACTTCAGATTTTGTTAAGGATTTATAATTTAATTAATTTTTTTTTTTAATACTAGGATTCCATGTATATGTGTGTATATTTTTAAATATATATTTTTGGTTACAAAATGTTGGGGTTTTTTAAATAAAGATTTTGGAGAACAGCATAGTGAAGTGTCTTGTCTTAGGCACCAGCAAAGATAAAAATTATTATCATTTGACTAAAAGGACACAAAGAAGAACTATAGAACCACAGAATAGTTAGGTTTGGAAAGGACCTTAAGATCATCTAGTTCCAACCCCGCTGCCGTGGGCAGGGACACCTCACACTAAACCATGTCACCCAAGGCTCTGTTTAACCTGACGTTGAACAGCACCAGGGATGGAGCATTCACAACTTCCCTGGGCAGCCGATTCCAGTGCCTCACCGCCCTTACACGTTATAACAGAACGCAAATGAGCATGAGAACTCAGAAGAACTAGCTACTCTACAGCGAATATCTGTGACTGAACTAAAAGTCTATAGGAAAAAAAAAGTTGGGGTTTTTTTTTTTTTTTTCCCATTTTTCTTTCAGTAAAAATTGGAACAGACTATTTTGTGTTTACTGGAGGGGAAAAACAAGGCACACAATCTGACAATATTTGCATTCTGATCTACACTACTGTAATTTTTTGCCCGCACTAGAGATTTGGATAAAATTCATTTTCTATTGATAAGGCCACATAAACTGCAAGAAAACTAGTTGTCTCTTCCTCCACCTCTCTTGCATAGTCATTTATCAAGAGGAATGCCTTTTTGTTTGTTTGTTTGCTCATTTTCATTTTTAAATTGACACAGCTGTGTAAAAAATAATGTAGTGTGATGCTCATAATTTTCATGTTTGTAATTAATAAGCAGGGATGAAAGGGATTGAAATCAGTGGAACAGTATTATAAAGTGTTTGTTTAAATTGGATACTTCTAGAAAAAGAAATAAGTATTTGGCAGGAATACAAGTTTTTCTATTTAAATTATACCATATAATCTCAATAGTTTTAAAAAGCAGCAAATCATATCACAAAACTGGAAGAAGGGATTGGCCAGACACAGAAAAACACTGCCATGTACAGGAAAAGCTTTTAGAAAAGCAGTTTCATATCAAAATTCTCCAGTTTGACTGTGGTGCAACAGAAAATCTGATAAAATACCACAGTACTCAGGTAATAGCTTTGGTACAGTATACGAAATTTAAGCTTTGTATTTAAATTGATATAGATGAATGTTCTTAGATAATTTTTCCACTGGATAAGAAAACATGATTTAAATAACATTGGTTATAAAATTCACTTTTAATAAAAACATGAGAAATATTGCTGAAATTATTTGGTCAATATAAAAGAATATTCTTTCTTTTTTTCAAATTCTTGTGAGTGGGATGCATCTTGGCTAAATTTAGGTATATACAGCCTAGGTGGGAATATAGGAAGGAGGTGTCTAAGTTCCCAGTATGGTCATTGGGGACATAATCTATTCAGTGAGTGGAATCAAGAGCTGAATAAACACTGAGCCAATGGAGTATTAAAGTCTGTTTTCAGATGAGCCAAAAATCTTTCTAGAGGACAATATGCTCAATATAATAAAAGTGTAGATATGCAGCCACACATAATCATCTAAATGCTTACGTCTGAATTTAGATGAGAATAGTCTGATCTGATGAGTTACCTTTTCCCAGCAATTCGTTAAATGATGAATGGAATGCTCCATCCCTGGTGGTGCTGGCAGGGCTGGAGAGAGCCTTGGGTGGCATGGTTTAGTGTGAGGTGTCCCTGCCCATGGCAGGGGAGTTGGAACTAGGTGATCTAAAGGTTCTTTCCAACCCCAAGTATTCTATGATGCTATGATTAGTGTCTTATATTTTTAGTATATTTTACATATAATGTCATGAGGCTATAAAACCAAATTAAAAAAAAAGCAAATTATTAGTCATTTGCTTGAATAAGTATCTTTTAATTAGGTGATTTGGGAGTATAAAAGATTTAATGTTAAGATAAATATGCAATGAAAATCAAATCAAACAATTGAAATAGTTACTCATGATAAAGCTAGGATTACCAGTGTATCGTAACATAGATTGTTTTATGAATATTGGCAAATTGCTACTGGGAACAACTGGTTTCATTAAGCTTTTGAATGTCAGTTCTGTCCTGGGTTCAGCAGCAGCAGTCAGTTTTTCTCCTTCTTAGTAGCTGGTGCAGTGCTGTGGTTTTGACTTTCGGCCTGGGAATAATACTGATAAAGCCAATGTTTTCAGTTGCTGATCAGATGTTTACCCTGACCATGGACTTTGTGAGTCTCATGCTCTGCCAGGGAGGAGGGGAAGCTGGAAGGAAGCAGAGACAGGACACCTGACCCAAACTAGCCAAACAGGTATTCCATACCACAGCACATCATGGCCGGGGAGGTAACTGGGAGTTACCCAGAAGGGCGTGCTCTCTGCTCTGTTGGGCTCATTTTCGGTGGGTGGTATCATATTTTCTTCCCTTGTTGTTTCCCTTATAATTATTATTATTATTGGTAGCAGTAGTGATTTGTGTTATATCTTAGTTACTGGACTGTTTTTATCTCAACCCATGGGAGTTACATTCTTTCGATTCTCCTCCCCATCCCTCTGGGGGTGGGGGGGAGTAGAAACTGCATGGCTGACTTGCTGACTGGTTTAAACCACGACAGTTCTTTTTGACGCCCAACGTGGGGCCCGAAGGGTTGAGATAACGACAGATCTGACCGGAGTGTGTCTAATCGTATTTGTGATAAGCGTTCAGTGTTTTGGATTGATAGTCACTCGTCACAATGATGATTTATTGGCTCTCAAAGTTGTTGGTTTTGATCTCACAGTTTCAATATGCCGTAGCTTACTTAGAGCTGGTATTTGCTGTGTTAGTGTTTTTTAAGTGTGGGGCTTGGGCTAAGGTTATTGTCGCATTGTACTTTATGGTAATGACTTGTAATACAGTAGAAAAATTGATCATGAAACTGGTCTGGCTTATGTTCCCAGTGTGGTCACCACCTTTATACTTTGGGAAGTATATAATACAAGTGCTTAACAATTACACATCTTTTTTTCCTTCCTGGGTGGTCAACCTGTGAAGGAGACATTCTCTTACCCTCCCAGCACCTCCCCCAGACTGCTTACAGCATTGTTTGAGAGTTTTGAAGTTTTGAATGGCCTTTTAATACTGTTGAGACCTGTTTGCTGATTGTAATGAGGATCACCATGTTGGCACGCATACAGAGTGTGTTTTGTCCACAACCATTACATCTGATTTCAAGAGTTAAGCAGAGTCAGGTTTGGGTCTTGTTTGGGGTTAGACGACCATATAGGAGGACTGAGAGATTTTCCCCGAGGCTGGACAGCCATGAGTGGCAGGGTGTGTGGGATAGTAGGGGCAAGTATCTAGGCCAGTGCGCCCCTCCAGTGCTTTGGAATTTCACCACCAAACAAGTGCAAAATCCAGAAGAATTAGTAAAACACTTAAATGAGGTGTGTTGTCATCCTGGTCATACCAGAGAGGGACAGATCATGGCAACATGCTGGGGCTTGGCCTATGCTTACAGGGCCTTGTTCAACACTATCCAGCACCTTCAAAAGGAAAAAACTGTGCCTGGATCTGAGGGCGAAGCAACAGACAGCGCAGCCACTCCAGCTCCAAGCACAGCAGCTACACCACCCCCGGCGACAAGTACAGCCGCTACTCAAACTTCACCTGCAACAGACAGCGAAGCTACCCCAGCTCCAAGCACAGCAGCTACACCACCCCCAGCGACAAGTACTGTTGCTACTCAAACCACAGTGATAATGACTGCAGCTAAACCAGAGGACCAATTCGTACCAATATCGGTTGCCTTTGTACACAAAAGAAGCAAAAAAGAGGCAAGAACAGTGAGGCAAGATGAAGAAACAATGTATTCACCACCAGGGCCACCATCTGATCAGGAGTCATCAGCGTATGACGAAGAAGAAGAAGAGGTGACTTCTCGACCTCGGACTTCAACTGAGCTACGGAATATGCGAAAAGATTTTACCCGTCAACCAGGGGAGCATATCATCACCTGGTTGCTCTGATGCTGGGACAATGGGGCCAATGGTCACGAACTAGGAGGTACAGAAGCCAAGCAGCTGGGATCACTTGCTAGGGAAAGGGTAATTGCAAGAGAGAAAAGTCCCTCAGTCTTTGGAGGCGGCTGTTGGCAGCTGTGAAAGAAAGGTTTCCATACAAGGATGATGTTATGAGTTGTTCGGCCAAGTGGACTACTTTAGACAAAGGCATCCAGTCTCTGAGGGAATCAGCCATCGTAGAGATGATCTATCACATCAAGCCGAATAATGGGGATATACCCATAAAACTAGACGAAGTCGAATGTACACGACTCATGTGGCAAAAACTTACGCGGAATGCACGCTCATCATACGCCCATTCATTGGCAACAGTAACCTGGAATGACGTAATACCACTAACAGTGGATGAAATGATTCATAAACTCCGAGAGTTCGAAGACAATCTCACCCCTTCCATCATCTCAGCTGTGGAAAAACTGTCCCAGGATGTCAAACAATTGAGGGACGATCTATCTGATTTATCCAGCTCCTCACGTGTACCAACGCACGTCTCAGCTATTAACAAAAGGTGTCCTATTTTTCGAGAGAGAAAATATAGAAGGTATACGCCACGAGCCACCCTATGGTCTTAGCTGCGGGATCACGGAGAAGACATGGCGAATTGGGACGGAAAACCTGCTTCAGCTTTGGAGGAACGGGTGGGTGAACTGAAAATAGGAACAAGGGTCAAGGCTGATCATCCCATGAGAGCTGCGGCTTCAGTCTCTGGTGAGCAGGTTCCCAGATGGAGCGGAAGAGCTGATTTTACTCCAGCTCCTGTGGTAACGAAGAATAATCCCTTTCAACACAACTTAAGTGTCCAACGTTGTGATGACTATTAGAGGGGCCCTGCCTCCAGCCAGGTGGAGGTAGGGGACAATCGGATTTACTGGACTGTGTGGGTCAGATGGCCTGGCACATCAGTTCCACAGAAGTATAAGGCTCTAGCAGATACCAGTGCACAGTGTACCCTGATGGCATCAAGCTGTCAAGGGGTGGAACCCATCTATGTTTCTGGAGTGACAGGAGGATCCCATGAGTTGACTGTACTGGAGGCTGAGATCAGCCTGACTGGGAGGAAGTGGCAAAAGCATCCCGTTGTGGCTGGTCCAGAGTCTCCATGTATCCTCAGCATAGACTACCTCAGGAGAGGGTACTTCAAAGACCCAAAAGGGTACCAATGGGCTTTTGGTGTTGCTGCTTTGGAGACTGAGGAAATTGAGCAGCTGTCCACCTTGCCTGGTCTCTCAGAGGATCCTTCTGTTGTGGGGTTGCTGAAGGTCGAAGAACAACAAGTGCCAATTGCAACCACAACAGTGCACTGAGATGAGAGTGAGGGTATATTGAAAATGTGGGATCTGAGCATGACGTGAATGGTGTGGAGTAAGGGGTGGATACTGTCCTGGGTTCAGCAGTAGCAGTCAGTTTTTCTCCTTCTTAGTAGCTGGTGCAGTGCTGTGGTTTTGACTTAAAGCCTGGGAATAATACTGATAAAGCCGATGTTTTCTGTTGCTGGTCAGAATGTTTACCCTGATCAAGGACTTTGTGAGTCTCATGCTCTGCCAGGGAGGAGGAGAAGCCGGGAGGAAGCAGGGACAGGATACCTGACCCAAACTAGCCAAAGAGGTATTCCATACCACAGCATGTCATGCCCAGGGAGGTAACTGGGAGTTACCCGGAAGGGCACGTCCTCTTCTCTGTTGGGCTCTTTTCCGGCGGGCGGTATCGTATTCTCTTCCCTTGTTATTTCTCTTATCATTATTATTATTGGTGGTAGCAGTAGTGATTTGTGCTATACCTTAGTTACTGGACTGTTCTTATCTCAGCCCGTGGGAGTTGCATTTTTTCGATTCTCCTCCCCATCCCTCTTTGGGGGGGGGGGGGGGGGGGGGGAAAGTAGAAACTGCGTGGTTCTAATTTATGGCCTGGGGTTAAACCACGAGAAGTTCCCAAGCTAAGTAACTTGGGAAGGTACACTGAAGGTTTAATCCTTCTGATGACTCTATTATCTTTAACTCTGTAAAGAGATCATTAGAAAAAAATTAACATTGAAATATGGCAACTTTTTAGCCTCCTTTAGTGCAGTCATGAAAGTCTTTAACTACCAGACATAAAACTGCTTAATTCTGCAGATATTAGTGGACTCATATGTCATACAACCAGAAGAAACACTGCAATCAAGTCTCATATGTGCCACAGTGCAGGCTGTAGGACTTCAGTTCCTCTAAGTAAATGTGATTTAAATGGAGTGTATTAAAATAGAGCATACATTTTTTAATACATTCTTGACTCTAAGTAGTCAGTGTTACAGCATTTATGATATTCCTTCTTAGACTATCTTAATAAATCTAGCTTTTGAAAACATGCAGCATGTTAATTCTGTGTCTTTTTAGCCTCTTATTTGGAATGTCATATGAAGCTATATAACACAAGTATTTTATCTCTATCAATGTTATTTGAAATCTCATAAAACCAGTATAGTAGATAGTAGAACAAGATGTGTTTATAGTACATCAAGAGTAATTTGTATTAATTATATTAATGTTCAATTGTTCTTTGGAACTACAGTTAATGCAAATTAGAGTGGATTTATATCAGCTTTTCTGATAGTTTGACATGAATAGATAGATGAATAGCTGCTAGAGCAGAATTGGTTTTATCACACTCTTAAACTCTAAAAAGTATTAGCAGAGAATTACTAGAACATTAGTGCAGTAGTTTTTACTTTTTTTACTAAGTTTAGACTAGAAACCTGAATAAGGGGGGCTAGTATTTTTCCGTGTGCTGCTGCTCTACCATTTTTGCTTATGTAACATTTTAGTTTCCATATCTAAAGTACTTTAGAAATTAATTTTTATGTACTTTGTTTTTGTCTTTATTCCTCAATAATACCTTTTTTTTTTTTTCCATGTGAATTTAAGGAAATCTGTAAAGAGCTACATGCAAATTCCTTGCTTCAAAATGAATATTTCTAGAGTTATAGCCATTATGTACTTACAGAGCCTACTGACATGCCATGTACTCTACCTGCTCCATAACAAATATCAAGGTTTCCAAGACCAATCAAGCTAAAAATGGTCCAATTTTTTTTTTTAGTGCTTCAAAAATTTTTGGTTATGCTCTATATAGGCAAGTTAAAACATATCTACACCTCTGTGGTTGCAATAACTTTTACTTTAAGCCTAGACACTGTAATCCGTTCTTACTTTTGATTTTTTTTCTTGGTTTTTTTTTTGGTGGGGGGGAGTAGGAGGACGATCTGTGATGCTACTGGTCAAATTACTAAAAACTGCATATTTTTTATATTTAAATACTTTGAATGAATTTCATCCTATTCTTTCTTTCTTTTTTTTTTTTTTTTTTTTTGTGCAATTTCTTCTCTTAAGGTACTTTCATGTATGTATGCACATTTATAAATGACTGCATGCATGTAAATCAGCGTTCATGAGTATGTATATAAGCAAGTTGTCACGTAAAATTAAAAAAAGTTTTAGGGCATGTTTGCAACTCAAAAGTACAAATTTCTCAAGATTTCATTTGAAGAAAAATCATTACCTTTTATCTTTGCAATTAATTCCTACTCATGTGTCTTAAATTGATATCCAAACCAAAGTTCATCTACATTTTAAACATTTTTTTTTAAATTCATATTATTTATTTATGTGAGGTGTTATTTATAATTTTTCAATGTAAAGAATACTGTGATAAGGATAGCTCATAACAGCTCCAATACACTAATTTTTCTCTGAAGTATCTGAGGAAAAGACAAGTTTTCTCCTCTAGATAATTTTAAAACCATACTTAAAAAGTCTTCACAAAGTTAATTTTAGATGTTTATAAGTCTAGTAACCTAAAACAGCTTAAATGACTTTGGTTCAGATTTTTTTTATCATGTTTTTGAGAACATTGTTCCAGTAATGGTTTAAACGTTTCTAATAAATGTATTAAAAGTTTCTAATTAGATCAAATTACTCAAACACCTAGTTTGTTTGTTTGCTTGTTTGTTTGTTTGTTTCTGAAGACAGTGATTAGCTGGTATAGTGATAACTCAAACAGAATTTCTCAGTGTTAGTATTCCATCTCATTAGTAATTTTCTGTCAATAGTGTTATCATTAAACCTCGTTTAGTGTTACCAATAAACCTCTTTATGTATAGATTACTCAAAGAAATCTTAATGACTACCTTAAGATATTAAATTGTACAGACTATCTGTTTAAAATAGCAATATCTATCAGATGGTCCTACTGATTTTGTTTCTTTTGAACAAACAGCTGCAGTTGGAGGCGAAAAAAAGCTTTCCTTTTAAAATGGAATTTCTTTTAATTTTTCCTATTGCCATGGTTTTATATGCAAACAATTTCACATTTTATTGCAAGAGAGGTTGTGGTAGGTGACTAGAAGATGAGGAGAATGGCATAGTCACTTTTTTTGTGGCATATATTAAATTTTTAAGAGTAAATTTTCCTGGGCTTCAGCTGGATGAGGAAAGTCAAAGTTTAGTCAAAGTTAGGCTGACAGCTAAATAATCATTGTATAAACATTTTTTTTCTGTACCTAAGTTTAACTTCTCTTCACTCAGACTTAAAGATTTCTGCATTTTTGAATATAGTAGTGTTTGTTGATAGCAACCAATATAGTTAAAAAAACATATAAACAAGAAAAGTCAAAGAAAGAGCTAAATTTTCAGGGTGAAAAAAAGCCAGGACACCGATTTATGTAATTTTTTGATACAGATAACAAAACAATACCTAATAAAAAATTAAATCTTTTTCCTTATTACTCCTGACTCTTACAGTTTTCCTATCAATAACTGTTATATTGGAGGGGTTTTTCTCTATAGGACCATATGTTTTAAATCATAGAATCATAGAAGAGTTAGGGTTGGAAAGGACCTTAAGATCACCAAGTTCCAACCCCCCTGCCATGAGCAGAGACACCTCACACTAAACCATGTCACCCAAGGCTCTGTCCAATCTGGTCTTGAGCACAGCCAGGAATGGAGCATTAACAACTTGCCTGTGCAACCCATTCCAGTGCCTTACCACCCTAACAGTAAAGAACTTCTTCCTTATTTCCAATCTAAACTTCGTCTGTTTAAGTTTTAACCCATAACCCTTTGTCCTATCACTACAGTCCCTAATGAAGAGCCCATCCCCAGCATCCTTATAGGCCCCCTTCAGATACACGCAGCCTTCTCTTCTCCAGGCTGAACAGCCCCAACTTTCTCAGCCTGTCTTCATATGGGAGGTGTTCCAGTCCCCTGATCATCCTCGTGGCCCTCCTCTGGACTTGTTCCAAAAGTTCCATGTCCTTTTTATGTTGAGGACAACAGAACTGTACACAATACTCCAAGTAAGGTCTCATGAGACCAGAGTAGAAGGGCAGGATCACCTCCTTCGACCTGCTGGTCATGCTCCTCTTGATGCAGCCCAGGTTACAGGTGGCTTTCTGGGCTGCGACTGCACACTGCCAGCTCTTGTTAAGTTTCTCATTGACCATCACCCCCAAGTCCTTCTCTGCAGGGCTGCTCTGAATCTGTTCTCTGCCCAACCTGTAGCTGTGCCTGGGATTGCTCCGACCCAGATGTAGGACCTTGCACTTGGCATGGTTAAACTTCATAAGGTTGGCATCTGCCCACCTCACAAGCGTGTCAAGGTCCCTCTGGATGTCATTCTTTCCCGTCAGCGTATCAACCAAACCACTCAGCTTGGTGTCATCAGCAAAGTTGCTGAGGGCGCACTGAATTTCACTGTCCATGTTGCCGACAAAGATGTTGAACAAGACCAGTTCCAACACCGATCCCTGAGGGACACCACTCATTACTGGTCTCCAGCTGGACATCGAACCATTGACCGCAACTATTTGCATGTGGCCATCCAGCCAGTTCTTTATCCACCAAGTGGTCCACCCATCAAATTGATGTCTCTCCAATTTAGAGACAAGGATGTCATGTGGGACAGTGTCAAACACTTTGCACAAATCCAGGTAGATATCATATCATCTGCTCTGCCCCTGTCCATCAGTTCCATAGCCCCATCATAGAAGGCCACCAAATTGGTCAAGCAGGATTTCCCCTTAGTGAAGCCATGCTGGCTGTCACCCCCCACCTCCTTGTTTTTCATGTGCCTTAGCATGCCTTCCAGGAGAATCTGCTCCAAGATTTTGCCAGGCACGGAGGTGAGACTGACTGGTCTGTAATTCCCTGAGTCATCCATTTTCCTGTTCTTGAAAATGGGGGTTATATTTCCCTTTTTCCTGTCGTTGGGGACTTCACCTGACTGCCATGATTTTTCAAATATGATGGCCAGTGGCTTAGCAACTTCATTTGCCAGCTTCTTCAGGACCCGCGGATGGATTTCATCAGTTCCCATGGACATTCAAGGCACTCACATAATATGTACTAAGAATATACTAGAAACCTGAATGAGGGTGTTGAGTATTTTTGTGTGTGCTGCTGCTCTACTATTTTTGCTTATGTAACATTTTAGTTTCCATATCTAAAGTACTTTAGAAATTAATTTTTATGTACTTTGTTTTTGTCTTTGTTCCTCAATAATATATATTTTTTTTTCCCAGGTGAATTTAAGGAAATCTGTACTGATTTATGTGCAAATTCCTTGCTTCAAAATTAAAATTTCTAGAATGATAGCCATTATGGTCTTACACAACCTTCTGTCATGCTATGTACTGTACTTGCTCTGTAACAAATTCTGCTTATGTAAATTGTGATGCAGAATAGTTGTTATCTTTTATGATTCATCACTTAATGACTTTTTTCTTCTAGGCCAAATATAATTGAAGAAATATCTCAGGCTTGCTAGATTGACTTTGCACCACACAAGGTAACTACACAATGAAGTAATATTAATTATTATGGTACAAAAGGTATTCTAATATCTTTGTATGTGAGAAGTCATGTCAGAGCTACAGAAACTACTTCGAAATAATTAATAACCTACAACTTGCTAAACTTTGGAGGGAAACCATGTAGGGTGATACCTTCTTCCCTCTCTTTATGCTGTCAGTGTGTAGACATAATATGTGTTACCCTTACATGAAAAAATCACACCCTGGTGAGAGTACAGCCCCTGGATCACTTCCACAAGCATTGTGAAAATTAAAGAATTGAAATATTCAATTACTATTAATAGAAAAAAAAAAACACCATAGATATTAATATATATTATCCATACACCTGATTTTTAATTTCCTTTATTTGAAGATATTTACTACTAAATATTCAGTGAGGTTGACAAAGTCATTCCTTTTCATTCCTTTGTTGTTTGGGGGGAATCTTGGGTAATGTTTGCAGATGGGGAAGAAGAGAAGATGAGAAAATATTCTACATTGAGAAAACATCGTGATTTCACACAATGGTGATGGAGAGAGATGCACTGTTGTCCCGGGTTCAGGAGAAGCAGTCATTTTTCTTCTTCTTAGCCGCTGGTGCAGTGCTGTCTTTTTGACATTCAGCCTGGGAACAACGCTGATAACACCGATGTTTTTAGTTGCAGCTCAGTAATGTTTGCTTTGACCAAGGACTTTCTGAGTCTCATGCTCTGCCAGAGAGGAGGGGAAGTCTAGAGGAAGCAGAGACAGGACACCTGACTCAAACTAGCCAAAGAGGTATTCCATTACCACAGCACGTCATGCCCAGTATATAAACTGGAGACAGTTACCCAGAAGGGCGGAGATCACTGCTCAGGTCAGGCTGGGTATCGCTCAGCAGGTGGTGAGCGGTTGTATTCTCTTCTCTTGTTATTTCCCTTATTATTATTACTGGTGGTAGCATTAGTGATTTGTGTTATACCTTAGTTACTGGACGGTTCTTATCTCAACCTGTGGAAGTTACATTCTTTCGATTCTCCTTCCCATCCCTCCGGGAGCCGGGGGAGAAAGGGGCAGGGGAGTGAGCTAGCGGCTGCGTGGTTCTGGGCTGCAGGATGGGTTTTAACCACAACAACTGTCTAGTTCAGCTCATTCAGCCTAGATTTAGCAAAAGATCTTTAGAAAGAGAAATAAAAATAATCACATGTATGTACACATATAATGATAATGTACCTGTGCTGTAGAAGAAAAAAAAAATTATTAGTATTCACATTCGATATCCAAGATATGTTGCAATTGCTAAAATATGTGATTTAATTAGCAGGAAAGAAGGAAATGGTACATATTGATATTCAGACACCTTTACATATCTATAAGAATTTGTAAATTTAAGATATGAGGTCAGTAATCACAGATTATATCCTCACTTGTATTTAGTGTGGAGAATTGGTTTAATCCTCAAATAACCAGTAAATGGACCTCCTATAGGCAGATCAGAAAATATCTATTACGATTTGCTGCATACAATGATTACATTTTTTTTATTCAAGGTTTTTTGTTAAAAGGTTGAATTTTATGAAAAAATATTAGCAAGGCTGCAAGGGGCTATTATTATATATATAGCTCTCAGAATACTGAATTCCTTTGGAAAGGAATATTCAAGATTTAAAATGGCATAATATTATGGGATGGTAACTGGCAAATGTATGTTGGCAAGGTAATACTTTGTTTCATCATACAGCACTGTGTACCCTTTAGCATAGAAAGTGTTGCACATAGTTACAAATCAAAATATTTTTAGAAGTTTAAAAATCACTGGTGACTGTTGATTGTAACATGACTAGCATATGATGTGTCATATTACTATTGACATTTTATAAATATTTGAGGATGGGAAGGTAGAAGATGAATGGCTCTTTTGTAAAATAAAAAGTTTTGATTTCTTTGGTTGAAAATCCAATTTCATTGAATGCCTAGCAATTCTAACATCTTTTTTTCACAATGATTTCTATGCTTTGTTCTCTCCTTATTCATGTTCCTTTCTCATTTTTCTCTTTTAAAACAGCTTATGAGTTTTTCTATTAGCTGATTATTTAGCTTTAGATTTCCAGTAGTTCCAAATTTTCTAGTTTTAACTCCCTCTCTTAATTCTTCTTAGAGTGTCAGGCTGAAATTTCTGAGGAGCAAGGCATGTGTGCTACCAAGAACTTAGGGCTGTTGTTCCCATTATGAAGATGTTACATATATCTTGACTGTTCTTGTAGTCATCCACGTTAAATGAGAGTATGAAAACAGGAAGAGAATTGGACCTTTCTTTTTACTGTACTGTTGACAATTTTGCCTATCAAGTTTAGCAGGCACAAATCATGCTTCAAAATAAATACAAAAAATTATGGTGTGTAGTTCTGAAGTCCATAAGATTTCTTCACTTAATTTTTTTTTTTTTTTTCTGGAACTGTTGACCAAAGACAAGGCCTTCTAACTGTTTCTGAATCAGCAGGAGCAAGAGCTATTTCTCTTTTCTCAAGAGGTTCATAAAGACAGCTATGCCAATAGCTTAGTTACAGATTTGCAGTGAATATTTTCCCTTTCTCTAGCACATACAATAGTTTAATTTCTCAGTTCTTTCCTGTACTGTGCTTTCCTTTGGAGAGAAATGAGAAATAATAATTTCTTTCCAAATCTTTCTTTCATAATATTTTTCCTTACTTCAGCAGGTCTGCTGTGGATGTACACTGCACTGTGTGTTTGACAATTTATCTGAAGATATGGCAGTATTAAAGTGTAGTAAAGAAAAATTTGAGTTACGTTTTATCTAGATTACTCCATTTCTAACTGCAGCCTATACCAAGGATTTCAGTTCAGTAGTAGCTGTAAATCATATGGCCTCCTCACCGAAAAAAAAAAAAAAGGAGGAAGTGAAGCTCTCACATTATACTTTGTATTTCAACAACTAGCCTGTGACTGGAACCCAAACAATTTCATTTAAAACTGAACAAAGCATCCTCTGCTGCTATACTAAATGTCTCTTTTATGTGTAATGTTGATGAACCTAAAAATTAATGTTATAAATTCTTTAGTTCTACTTCAAGGAAGTTTGGTTGCTAGGCTGATGTCTTGCAACTGTGCAAAAAGCCTCACTGTTTCATCACCTGCAGCATCTCTGTAAATAAGGAAGAGATGTCTAGTTTTCTGTAGTAATCAAAGGTACTGGAATTTCTGCACATTAGCATGTCTTTGTTCTTTTCTTTTTGAGCTCAACTTCTTGCTGTGCACATAAATTTTATCTCCTCTTCTTTACTTAGCACTAGAATGCTCAGCAGTAGACTTCTGTGTGGCAGTGAATCAGCTGGCTGTATACTCCATTCCCATAACAGAAATAAGGTCACTGGGGAGCATATGACACAAAATAATTTCTAGAGGCTTTCCAAGTTTCTACATAGGTTTTGGACTCTATGTTTAAAATGACTGGAAAAGGTTCGCTACTGGTATTAGCTCTTCCACATCAGAGAAAAGTACTGTGTATGTTTGACATAATTCTAACAATAGAAAAGCTTATTTAATCTTTCTGTTATTGGAAATCTCATTTCCACCCTTTCATTTGTGTCACATATAGTATTTAAAATATTTAAAATTGCTAAAACTAATTACAGAATCATTCTTCAAATATGCTTTACACATCAAATAACTTTCCAATGACATTCTGTTATTATATTGGTTATTCTTTTGTTTTTAAAGAGCTTGTATTCAATCTGTAATTTCTATTTCTTTTATTATGTTGCAACATATTTATTGTTAAAAATAGTCTAAGCAGTGATAAAATCAACTTAATTTAGATATTGACTAATATCTGGTCTGTTCAAAAATTCCTTGATTACTGACTTGACTTATTTGTTATTCCTTCCCTCAAAAAAATCATGAAATATCCAAAAGACATCTTCAGCTGCACTATAGATCTTTAGCTTGGACTTTAGAGAGATTCCATTTTATCAGAAAGGAAAGTATAAGCCCATATAGTAATATAGTCTTAATGATAACTCATTCAATCATTTCTGTGTACTGCTCAAAATTCTGTTGTTCTTGTTGTTTATTCTAAGTACTAGCTCTCCACTAAGAGGTGGGGCTTGGCAATAAGAAAAAGAATTGCTGTGGTTTTGTAGTATAATGTAAGGACTTGACAGAAGATAATGAATACTCAGTTTGTTTGGAAAACTCAGTTCTTGTCCTTTCTTACCAGCTCTGGCATTGAAGTATGTGAGAGTACTTATCCTGTCATTGCAAGACTGGCATTTTACAGATGTAAATCATATGATTCTACAAGTGGTTCTACTATATAGTTATAATTCTTAGATGTCACAACATCAATTGCTCCAACTCTTTGGCAGTCTTTCTGGAATCACGGAGAAGTGTGTTAAATTTAATTGGTATGGAAATATTTCTGAAAGACTACGTAATTCAAGACAAACATGGTAGTACTACTTCAGATCGTGTAAAAAATAATCACCCGAATTTTGTAGTGAAGGTTTACTGACAACTCCTTTGCTCATCCTTTTATATGAACATGCAATGTCCACTCACTTTTCAACATGACCAGAAAGACCATGGTATAGTTAAAGACCGATATGTTCTCAATATATATAAAATAATTATATATTAACAGTATAAATTAAATATAACACTTCAAAGTATGTATATATGTATTTACGTAGTTCTAGTTTTACTGGTTTTGTCTGCTAGTTAGATAGAAGGGCTCACAGGCCCTTGGTCTCATGAGGGACTTCAACAACCCTGGTATCTGTTGGAGCGACGGTATGGCCCAGCACAAGCAATCCAGGAGATTCCTTGATTGTGTGGAAGACAACTTCCTTTTGCAAGTAATAGGGGAGCTGACAAGGAGAGGTGCCATGCTTGACCTCGTGCTCACAAACAGAGAAGGGCTGGTTGGAAATGTGACACTCTAGAGCAGCCTTGATGTCCTGGGTTCAGCAGCTTCAGTCAGTTTCTCTCCTTCTTAGTAGCTGGTGCAGTGCTGTGGTTTTGACTTAAAGCCTGGGAATAATACCGATAAAACCAATGTTTTCAGTTGCTGGTCAGAATGTTTACCCTGACCAAGGACTTTGTGAGTCTCATGCTTTGCCAGGGAGGAGGGAAAGCTGGAAGGAAGCAGAGACAGGACACCTGACCCAAACTAGCCAAACAGGTATTCCATACCACAGCACATCATGGCCGGGGAGGTAACTGGGAGTTACCCAGAAGGGCTCGGTCTCTGCTCTGTTGGGCTCATTTTCGGCCTCTGGGGGTGGTGGGGAGTAGAAACTGCATGGCTGACTTGCTGACTGGTTTAAACCATGACAGTTATTTTTGGCGCCCAACGTGGGGCCTGAAAGGTTGAGATAACGACAGATCTGACCGGAGTGTGTCTAATCGTATTTGTGATAAGCGTTCAGTGTTTTGGATTAATAGTCACTCGTCACAATGATGATTTATTGGCTCTCAAAGTTGTTGGTTTTGATCTCACAGTTTCAATATGCCGTAGCTTACTTAGAGCCGGTATTTACTGTTAGTGTTTTTCAAGTGGGGGACTTGGGCTAAGGTTATTGTCTCATTGTATTTTATGGTAATGACTTGTAATACAGTAGAAAAATTGATCATGAAACTGGTCTGGCTTATGTTCCCAGTGTGGTCACCACCTTTATACTTTGGGAAGTATATAATACAAGTGCTTAACAATTACACATCTTTTTTTCCTTCCTGGGTGGTCAACCTGTGAAGGAGACATTCTCTTACCCTCCCAGCACCTCCCCCAGACTGCTTACAGCATTGTTTGAGAGTTTTGAAGTTTTGAATGGCCTTTTAATACTGTTGAGACCTGTTTGCTGATTGTAATGAGGATCACCATGTTGGCACGCATACAGAGTGTGTTTTGTCCACAACCATTACATCTGATTTCAAGAGTTAAGCAGAGTCAGGTTTGGGTCTTGTTTGGGGTTAGACGACCATATAGGAGGACTGAGAGATTTTCCCCGAGGCTGGACAGCCATGAGTGGCAGGGTGTGTGGGATAGTAGGGGCAAGTATCTAGGCCAGTGCGCCCCTCCAGTGCTTTGGAATTTCACCACCAAACAAGTGCAAAATCCAGAAGAATTAGTAAAACACTTAAATGAGGTGTGTTGTCATCCTGGTCATACCAGAGAGGGACAGATCATGGCAACATGCTGGGGCTTGGCCTATGCTTACAGGGCCTTGTTCAACACTATCCAGCACCTTCAAAAGGAAAAAACTGTGCCTGGATCTGAAGGCGAAGCAACAGACAGCGCAGCCACTCCAGCTCCAAGCACAGCAGCTACACCACCCCCGGCGACAAGTACAGCCGCTACTCAAACTTCACCTACAACAGACAGCGAAGCTACCCCAGCTCCAAGCACAGTAGCTACACCACCCCCAGCGACAAGTACAGTTGCTACTCAAACCACAGTGATAATGACTGCAGCTAAACCAGAGGACCAATTCGTACCAATATCGGTTGCCCCTGTACGCAAAAGAAGCAAAAAAGAGGCAAGAACAGTGAGGCAAGATGAAGAAACAATGGATTCACCACCAGGGCCAGCATCCGATCAGGAGTCATCATCACATGACGAAGAAGAAGAGGTGACTTCGCGACCTCGGACCTCAACCGAGCTACAGAATATGTGAAAAGATTTTACCCGTCAACCAGGGGAGCACATCATCACCTGGTTGCTCTGATGCTGGGACAATGGGGCCGATGGTCACGAACTAGAAGGTAGAGAAGCCAAGCAGCTGGGATCACTTGCTAGGGAAGGGGCAACTGCAAGAGAGAAAAAGTCCCTCAGTCTTTGGAGGCGGCTGTTGGCAGCTGTGAAAGAAAGGTTTCCATACAAGGATGATGTTATGAGTTGTTCGGCCAAGTGGACTACTTTAGACAAAGACATCCAGTCTCTGAGGGAATCAGCCATCGTAGAGATGATCTATCACATCAAGCCGAATAATGGGGATATACCCATAAAACTAGACGAAGTCGAATGTACACGACTCATGTGGCAAAAACTTACGCGGAATGCACGCTCATCATACGCCCATTCATTGGCAACAGTAACCTGGAATGACGTAGTACCACTAACAGTGGATGAAATGATTCATAAACTCTGAGAGTTCGAAGACAATCTCACCCCTTCCATCATCTCAGCTGTGGAAAAACTGTCCCAGGATGTCAAACAATTGAGGGACGATATGGATGATTTTCTGGCAAAAAACAGCCACATACCCAGATCAGCAAGTGCCTACATGGAGTTCAGCATGAACCAAGGAACAACAAAAGGTGAAGGAGGATGGGAGCGAGGCACTGGGAGTGAGAATCCCAGCAAGATAAGAAGGAGCTGGAATTTACTGAGTTGATAAATTGAGGACTGTTGGAAAACTTTGAAGGTCAGGTTCTCACACCTGTGCTTAACCAATTATATGTTAGTTGTTAAGGGCCTCACAGATATGTATCCAATCACAATGTGCCAAGTTAGTGAAAAAAACTTTAAGAAATAGTATATAAAGAGTTAGTTTTCTATAGTAAATGGCTTTGTCTGATCACATTGATCTCCGACTGAGTCCCTTCCGTGACAAATGGCGCCCGAACAGGCTTTTTCACATTGAAAACGAAGAACGCGGTGCCGCGGGGAAGTCGATCCGGCAGGACCAGGATTCATCCGGCAGGACCGGGATCCGGCAGGATCGGACCGCTGCGGAGCCTTTGAGCCCGGGAGGCAGAAGCCTCAGAACCCTACGGAGCCTTTGAGCCCGGGAGGCAAAAGCCTCGGAACCCTACGGAGCCTTTGAGCCCGGGAGGCAGAAGCCTCGGAACCCTACGGAGCCTTTGAGCCCGGGAGGCAAAAGCCTCGGAACCCTATGGAGCCTTTGAGCCCGGGAGGCAAAAGCCTCGGAACGCCACGGAGCCTTTGAGCCCGGGAGGCAAAAGCCTCGGAACGCTACGGAGCCTTTGAGCCCGGGACACACTACAGTGGAATTCAGGTGAGCAGCCGAGAGTTCGGAAGAGGATTAAAATGGGGACTCAATTGAGTAAAAAAAAGGCAGCAATATTTAAGCTCTTCCAGCATATCCCCTTTACGAGAGGGATAGAGTATGATGACTCTATGTTAAAAAAAGTTGTTGCTCTGGAGTACAGAGAAAAACTTAATCCGGGGGGTCGGCGAAGCCTTTGAGCTTGGGACTTGGGAAAAGATCGGGGCAGACTTGTGGGACGAAATTACCCTTGGGTCTAAAGAAGCAAAATCTCTAGCTACCCTGTGGCGGTTACTAAAAGAAACTATATGCATGATGAAGGTTGAGCAACAAGTAGTAAAGTCAGCTTTTGCGGCTTTTTCTGACTCGCCGTCACAAAACCATGTGGGACCGTTTGCTGTGAGTCCGACAGCGGACACTGTACTTAAGGGGGAACTGCCTGCCGCTTCAAGCGCAAAACATCTGGTTCGAAAGTTTGTGCACCCTAGAGTGCGAATGTTTGAGGATCCAGCGCATCCTCCCTATCCTGTGCCGACAATGCCTTCACCGGCGGCAGCAATAACTAGTGATCGGGATTTTGAAAAGGATGATGGACCGCCAAAACGCCCTGACTCGAATCCTTTTCGTGCCGCTACCGCCCCTGAGCCCAGCCCCCAAATTCCCCCGCCCGCCCCTCACGCCGGCCCGCCCGCCCCTTACGTTGGCCCGCCCGCCCCTCACGTCGACGACGGCCCGCCCGCTCCTCACGCCGCCATCACAGCCCCACCCGCTCCTGACGGCCGCTTTTACGCCGCCGCCGCCCTTCCACCGCCTGATGCAGAAGAATGGGAACATCCAGAGGAGGACACTGAGACTCCGAATTTATACCCACCCGTACCATGTACACCATCGTTAGCGCTGCCCCAACCAGGGCCAAAAACTGACCAGGATTGGGGGCAGTGGACTAAGCTTTTAGATAAAAAATTACGGGACCTACGAGACTGATTGGAGCGAATTGAAGCAAAGAGAGAGGGGCACGAATCAGAAAAGTTAAACAAGGTTAATCCTTTTGCTACGCCCTTGCCACCGCCCTCGAAGCCCCCTCTGCAAGCTAACCCTAGTGCCTTGAGATGGCGAGGTCTTATTCAAGACGCAGTCATAGACGGCACTGTTCTACCAATTGACATCCCTGCTGCATTTCCAGTCATTACAAATGCTCAGGGACAAACCCAATGGACTCCTACGGAGTGGAAAATCATAAAGGAACTTAAGGGAGCGATTTCTCAATATGGGTTGTCTTCATATACACAACAAATGTTAACTGCCTTGTTTTGTAGTATGGTCTTAACTCCCAATGATTGTCTTAAAGTAGCTTCAGTCCTGTTAACTCCTTCACAGCTATTACATTTTAAAAGTGGGTTTGAGGAGCTTGCTCAAAGAGCTGCTGATGATAATTTGGGTCGCAATCCTAATGATCCCTTACATGGTGTTACATATGAAATGTTAATAGGGAAGGGACAATTTCACCCTGATGCAGTACAGGCTCGTATGAGAACCGAGGTGTTACAGCAAGCGCAGCAATTGGCCTTAGCTGCTTTAAAAGCTGTGCCAGAAGCAGGAAAACCTAATCCCTCCTATACGTCGATAAAACAGGGCATTACTGAGCCATATATGCAATTTATTGATAGATTGACAGCAGCTATTGAAAAGAATATTGATTTGGCACCTAATGCTAAAGAATCTGTGCTTATGTCCTTGGCCATGGAAAATGCTAACCCAGCTTGTAAGCGTATTTTACAGGTTTTACCGAAATCTGCTGCCATGCAGGAAATGATGGACGCTTGTTCTAAGGTGAGCACAGCCGAGGAAAAGGCAGAATACATGGCTACTGCCTTTGCTGCTGCTGTCAAACCTCTGTTACGGCAAGGTCGAGGTGATCGAGTGGGTATGAAGGGCATGAGATGTTTTAATTGTGGGCAAATGGGGCATCATAGAAAACGATGTAGACTAAAGAAAACTAAGCCAGCAGGTGGTGCTTCAGGTTTTACAGGTGATTGTACTAGATGCGACAAACATGGCCATAGGGCAACTGAATGCCACTCAAAGTATAAGAAAGATGGAACTCCGTTGCGAAACTTGAATGTGAGCGCGATGCCACCCCACGCGATGACACAAAATCAGAGTGTTTGAACCGCATCCCCTCTGCTACAGCAGGGAGTGCCGGAGTGGACATGGCAACAGCAATAGATTTTACCATAACTGATACCTCTCCAAACTGGCAAAAGTAGGTTTAGTGATTGCACCTGAAAAGGTACAGCGCAATGCCTCATGGAGATACCTGGGGTGGATTATTTCCAGAACTGAAGTTAGGCCCCAGAAGATGAAGATTACTACGGAGATAAGAACCTTGTCAGATGTGCAGAAATTGATAGGTGATATTCAGTGTTCCTTATGTGGAATTACTAATGATTTGGCAGAACTAATGCCTCTTTTGAAGAGCAAACGACAGACAGAGGAAAAGAGAACTCTGTCAAAAATCCAGCATGAGGCCCTAGCCCATATTATGGCTAAAATATCTACTTCTTATGCTTCCCAATGGAACCCAGATTTATCTATAACTTTGTTTGTTGTAAACAATCAGTATCATCCGTTTAGCCTGTTGGCACAATGGAATCTGCAGAAAAAGGATCCCTTGTGTATATTGGAATGGATCTTCTTACCTTACTGGTTGCGCAAAACTGTTACTACACGATTGGAAGCCTTTGCCCTTTTAATTAAGCAAGGTTGTGAACGTTGTCAAGAAGTTCTAGGTAGTGATCCATCACAAATTTGTTTACCCCTTACCAAAATATGGTTGGAGTGGGCACAGCAGTCCAGCACTGTTTTTCAAACTGTCTTAGTAGATTTTGTTGGCCAAGTTAGCATACATTTTCGGCCACATAACTTGTTTACCGTGCTAAAAAACAACCAATATGAAGATGTTGCCTTTTACTCCGACAGACCTGTTTCAGGTATAACTGTTTTTACAGATGCTAGCAGAAATAATCTCATAACCGAATACATTTGGAAAACGGAAGATGGTTGGAAGAAACAGAAAATACCTGGTCACTCTACAGATTTCTTACAAACGTTAGAACTGTTATTGTGGTATTTCAGCGATGGCCTGATACTCTGCTTAACATTGTGATTCTTTGTATGTCATAGGAATTGTTCAATGTCTAGAGAGGGCAATTTTACAGGAGGTTATTAATTGCAGGTTATGGACTTTGTTGAAAACTCTGTTACATCTTGTAAATAATCATAACTGTAAATACTTCATGATGCATATTCGCAGTCACTTGGGCCTCCCAGGGAGCCTTACTGATGGTAATGACAAAGCAGATAAATTAGTTGCTCCAGCTTGGGCAGGACCACCGGTAGATATTTCTCAACAAGCCCAAGCATTTCATGCCTTCTTTCACCAATCAGCAAAAATGTTAGTTCGCCAGTTTGGCTTGTCCCTGACAGATGCCCGAGGCATTGTACAGTCTTGTCCTGATTGTCAGGGCCAGACAATAGGCATAGGCCTTGGAGTCAGTCCTCGAGGTCTCCAGCCTCTCCAACTTTGGCAGATGGATGTAACCCATGAATCATCTTTTGGAAAATTGAAGTATGTCCATGTTATTATCGACACCTTTTCTCACTTTGTTTGGGCTACCCCTCTGGCTGGCGAAACCACACACCATGTAATCATGCATTTGCGTGGTTGTTTCGCAGTTATGGGAGTACCTTTACAGCTTAAAACAGATAATGCACCTAGCTACACTTCTTCAATGCTGTCTAAATTTTTAAATAACTGGGGCATTGCTCATATCACTGGTATTCCTCATTCTCCTACAGGTCAGGCTATTATTGAACGTTCACACCAGACCTTGAAACAATTGTTAGAAAAACAAAAAACGGGGGAAGAAGGGCTTACCCCGGCAGCAAGAATACAGAAAGCTGTATATGTTATGAACTTTTTGCGATTGGTAGGAGACTCTAGTGACCCTCCTGCTGTAATACATATCAAGCGTTAGGGTCAGGTTATGTGAATAAGACTCAGGGTATACTGGTCCAGTATAGGGATCTGGAAACTGGTACCTGGAAGGGTCCTGTGGAAGTAAAACTAACTGGTAGAGAATATATGTGTGTAATCACAGACTCTGGTCCGCGTTGGGTACCAGCTCGATGGGTGAAACCTTGGAAGGAGCCAGTGTTGCCAAAAGAAGACAGAACACCCTCATTGCCGGCGAATGAATTGGCTGGATGAAGAGGCACGAGCCAGGTTTCACGCCTAGAATTTCTGAAGGGCAGTTTGAGCTGCAGAGACGGGTATTGAAGCAGAAGAAGCAGATACGCGTTATTCAATTTGAATGTTCAAAGCCCTTACTGGTGCCATACAAATGGCAGATTCCTCCTGAGCATTGGGAGGGGACTAAGCGAAGGTGTGCCAAGCGATCTGCTTAGAAGCATGAGGATAGACATAGTCATGAGTGTAAATAGAGTATTCTTTCTTTCAGTATTCATGCTTATGTTTCAGATAGCTAATACTGCTTTTAAGGCTAATGCTTATGTAGATCTGTCAGAAAAGGTAGTTAGTTGTACACAAGTGAAAAACTGTTGGGTGTGTGAAAATGTAGAGCAATTTAATGCACCATTATTAGGAATCCCTTTAAATAACTGAACAAGTCTTAACCCTTGTAGGCTTTTGAACATGTTATATGAGTACCGTTGTGGACTGTGGACTTGGGACCCCCTGTACAACTCATTTGATAGTCTCTCTGTGATCCACATGTACTAGAAGATAGCAAATATAAGTATATCCATGTTTCTATCAACCCTTGGAGACTTTTATGGATATTGCTGACCACTTCTTCCGATGTAGGCTGGCCACCTGCATCGGAATGAGTGTGCATTTTGGTCAGTGTAAAAGCCCAAGACTCATGCGATGTGGGGGAGGCAGAGCCTCTGCGGGGACGCCTGCTAAAGTTGAGCCTGCCGCCTCACACTGCGATGATGCTGCTTGGAGCTGATTTTTGATTGTCTTCACAGGGTCCTTACGCCACGTTCTGTATGAGGGACTGTATAGTGGGAATAATGATTGTCTGGTTTTTGTATTTCGAATATTGTAATTGTATGGAGTTTGCTTGTGGGATCCCATGCATGCATGTGTGTGTGTGTTGAGGGCAGACAGTGTTCTGTGTATTTTTTGTTGTTGGGTTTGTGTAAAAGTTTTTAATGGGTAGCAGATTAACATTTTGGACAAGAAAGGGTTAATGCGAAAGTGTGGTTGCTAGCAGGTATTTATGGCTGCTGCTAAGCAGGCAGGCAGTTGTAGCTTCACATTCCTTTTCCATCAGGATGCCTTTGAATCACTTTAACCCAACTCCTTCTCAAGAGCTGATAGCCTGGGAGAGAGGGTATGTTTGTGTCCTCCTACCTACAGGTCCGTGGCAGCTGCCTGCAAAGTTTGCAAAGCCTCACCATGAGCTGGACAGACAAGTGGAGGAACCCAGTGCCTCAGTTATAGGAGCTGACAGTGAATACCTCAAGCAGAATGAAATAGAGGAAGAAAAAAAAAAAAAAAAAAAAAAAGAATGATTACAGGACATCACTTGGGGGCAGCTGAAAAGTAACAACTTGAATATGTGTGCTTGTAACGTAGCTATTATTAGAGGCTGTGATTTTGTGTATAAAACCACCTGTATGTACTAGCCAGTTGCTAATGAGAAACTATACCTTGTATTGTGTGGATTTGTTACTTGTAAAAGAGATGTTAGAGCATGCAAATTTGCAGCAGCTGCTAGAAAATGCTAAGGCAAAAGCTAGAAAGATTCTAACATGATGGTAGTGTTATAAAGCAGGTAATGGAACAAATTAAGAGGGTGGGAGAACTCCACTGGTAAGAAAATTCTTTGGCTGGTTTCTTGTTGCCATCAGCATCTTCAACATGCTGCTGTAACCTGTAATAGTTACTCTGGTAATGTAAATCTGTGTATGCTTTGCCACAGTAGCAACTTGTTACTGGATGAAGCAGGTGAAACTCTGCATTGACAACGAGGTACAAGAACTGAGGTTGGCCAAATGCCTGCTGCCACTGTCAAGGGCAAGACTGGGTTGGCCTCTGTGTTTGCCACCAAGAAGAACCTTTAGCTCCGCCGTTGGCTGCAACCCAGCAGGCGTGGAGCGGTGGGGACACATGCCATGCCGGACCTTGATGTGAGGGATGGCTTCCTCTGTTATCAGAGAGCCATCCAGGAGAAAAATGGCAGACCCAGTAGCCTGTGATTGGCATCTGTTGAAGAAATATGGAAACATGCTAAGATCTTACACATGGTGTATGAGGATGGGCAAGCCTTTTGGCTGGACGATTTATTAGGTGAATGGGGACTGACAGGTTGCCTGGTTGCTTTAGTAAAAGGTGGACTAATGGTGTTTATTGTCATTTTAATGATTTTGATTTTGTTGCTGTGTATTTTTAATGTATCCAACGAATGATTATGAGTGCTACAAAGCGTGTTTGGCTTGTATAAAAAGAAAAAGGGGGAGATGTGGATGATTTTCTGGCAAAGAACAGCCACATACCCAGATCAGCAAGTGCCTACATGGAGTTCAACATGAACCAAGGAACAACAAAAGGTGAAGGAGGATGGGAGCGAGGCACTGGGAGTGAGAATCCCAGCAAGATAAGAAGGAGCTGGAATTTACTGAGTTGATAAATTGAGGACTGTTGGAAAACTTTGAAGGTCAGGTTCTCACACCTGTGCTTAACCAATTATATGTTAGTTGTTAAGGGCCTCACAGATATGTATCCAATCACAATGTGCCAAGTTAGTGAAAACAACTTTAAGAAATAGTATATAAAGAGTTAGTTTTCTATAATAAATGGCTTTGTCTGATCACATTGATCTCCGACTGAGTCTCTTCCGTGACAGGACGATCTATCTGATTTATCCAGCTCCTCACGTGTACCAACGCACGTCTCAGCTATTAACAAAAGGTGTCCTATTTTTCGAGAGAGAAAATATAGAAGGTATACGCCACGAGCCACCCTATGGTCTTAGCTGCGGGATCACGGAGAAGACATGGCGAATTGGGACGGAAAACCTGCTTCAGCTTTGGAGGAACGGGTGGGTGAACTGAAAATAGGAACAAGGGTCAAGGCTGATCATCCCATGAGAGCTGCGGCTTCAGTCTCTGGTGAGCAGGTTCCCAGATGGAGCGGAAGAGCTGATTTTACTCCAGCTCCTGTGGTAACGAAGAATAATCCCTTTCAACACAACTTAAGTGTCCAACGTTGTGATGACTATTAGAGGGGCCCTGCCTCCAGCCAGGTGGAGGTAGGGGACAATCGGATTTACTGGACTGTGTGGGTCAGATGGCCTGGCACATCAGTTCCACAGAAGTATAAGGCTCTAGCAGATACCAGTGCACAGTGTACCCTGATGGCATCAAGCTGTCAAGGGGTGGAACCCATCTGTTTCTGGAGTGACAGGAGGATCCCATGAGTTGACTGTACTGGAGGCTGAGATCAGCCTGACTGGGAGGAAGTGGCAAAAGCATCCCGTTGTGGCTGGTCCAGAGTCTCCATGTATCCTCAGCATAGACTACCTCAGGAGAGGGTACTTCAAAGACCCAAAAGGGTACCAATGGGCTTTTGGTGTTGCTGCTTTGGAGACTGAGGAAATTGAGCAGCTGTCCACCTTGCCTGGTCTCTCAGAGGATCCTTCTGTTGTGGGGTTGCTGAAGGTCGAAGAACAACAAGTGCCAATTGCAACCACAACAGTGCACCGGCGGCAATATCACACCAAATGAGACTCCCTGATTCCCATCCATAAGCTGATCTGTAGACTGCAGAGTCAGGGAGTGATCAGTAGGACCCGCTCATCCTTTAATAGCCCCATATGGCCAGTGCGAAATTCTAATGGAGAGTGGAGACTAACAGTAGACTATCGTGGCCTGAATGAAGTCACACCACCATTAAGTGTTGACATACCGGATATGCTAGAACTTCAGTATGAACTGGAGTCAAAGGCAGCCAAGTGGTATATCACGACTGATATTGCCAATGCATTCTTCCCAATTCCTTTGGCAGCAGAATGCAGTCCACAGTTTGCTTTTACTTGGAGGGTTGTCCAGTACACTTGGAACCAACTGCCCCAGGGTGGAAACACAGCCCTACTATCTGCCATGGACTGATCCAGAATGCACTGGAACATGGGCAAGCTCCAGAACACCTGCAATACATTGATGATATTATCGTGTGGGGTGATACAGCGGAAGAAGTCTTTGAGAAAGGGAGGAAAATAATCCAAAGCCTGCTGAAAGCTGGTTTTGCCATAAAACGGAGTAAGGTCAAGGGACCTGCACAGGAGATTCAATTTTTGGGAATAAAATGGCAAGATGGACGTCGCCAGATCCCCACAGATGTGAACAACAAGATAACAGCAACGTCTCCACCAACTAATAAGAACGAAACACAAGCTTTCTTGAGTGCTGTGGGGTTCTGGAGAATGCACATCCCAAATTACAGTTCGATTGTAAGCCCTTTCTATCATGTGACCTAGAAAAAGAATGATTTTAAATGGGGCCCTGAGCAACAACAAGCCTTTGAGCAAATTAAATGTGAGATAGCTCATGCAGTAGCCCTTGGACCAGTCCGGACTGGGCCAGATGTAAAAAATGTACTGTACACCGCAGCTGGGGAGAATGGTCCTACCTGGAGCCTCTGGCAGAAAGCTCCAGGGGAGACTCGAGGTCGACCCCTTGGCGTTTGGAGTTGGGGATACAAAAGATCTGAGGCCATCTATACCCCAACTGAGAAAGAGATACTGGCAGCCTATGAAGGGGTTCAAGCTGCTTCAGAAGTCATTGGCACTGACAGCTCCTCCTGGCACCCCGGTTGCCCGTGCTGGTCTGGATGTTCAAAGATAGGGTCTCCTCTACACATCATGCAACCGATGCTACATGGAGTAAATGGGCTGCACTAATTACACAACGAGCTCGAATAGGAAATCCCAGTCGTCCAGGCATTCTAGAAGTCATCATGGACTGGCCAGAGGGCAAAGATTTTGGAATGTCATCAGAGGAGGAGGTGATGCGTGCTGAAGAGGCCCCACCATATAATAAACTGTCAGGAAGTGAAAAACAGCATGCCTTGTTTACTGATGGGTCCTGTCTTATTATGGGAAAGCATTGCATATGGAAGGCAGCCGTATGGAGTCCCTGACAACAAGTTGCAGAAACTGCTGAAGGAGAGGGTGAATCGAGTCAGTTTGCCGAGGTGAAAGCCATCCAGCTGGCCCTGGACATTGCTGAACGAGAAAAGTGGCGAGTACTTTATCTCTATACTGACTCATGGATGGTGGCAAATGCCCTGTGGGGGTGGTTGCAGCAATGGAAGCAGAGCAACTGGCAACGCAGAGGTAAACCCATCTGGGCTGCTGCACTGTGGCAAGATATTGCTGCCCGGGTGCAGAACCTGGTGGTGAAGGTACGCCATGTAGACGCCCATGTACCCAAGAGTCAGGCCACTGAGGAACACCAGAACAACCAACAAGTGGATAAAGCTGCTAAGATTGAAGTGGCTCAGGTGGACTTAGATTGGTAACATAAGGGAGAATTATTTTTGAACCAGTGGGCCCGTGACACTTTAGGTCATCAGGGCAGAGATGCAACATATAGATGGGCCCGTGATCGAGGGGTGGACTTAACAATGGACACTATTGCCCAGGTTATTCATGAGTGTGAAACATGTGCTGCAATTAAACAAGCCAAACGGTTAAAGTCTGTTTGGTACAGAGGACGATGCCTGAAATATAAATATCGGGAAGCCTGGCAGATTGATTGTATCACACTCCCACCAACCCGCCAAGGCAAGTGCCATGTGCTTACCATGGTGGAAGCAACCACCGGATGGCTGGAAACATACGCAGTGCCCCACGCCACTACCTGGAACACTATCCTGGGCCTTAAGAAACAGATTTTGTGGCGACACAGCACCCCAGAGAAAACTGAGTCAGACAATGGGACTCATTTGCGGAATAACGTTATAGACACTTAGGCCAAAGAGCATGGCATTGAGTGGGTATATCACATCCCCTACCATGCACCAGCCTCTGGGAAAATCGAACGGTACAATGGGCTGTTAAAAACTACACTTTTTATGTAATGGGTGGTGGGACTTTCAAGCATTGGGATACACACTTACCAAAGCCACCTGGTTGGTCAACCCCAGAGGATCTGCCAACAGGGCTGGCCCAGCCCAGTCAGAAATTTTACATATTGTAGAAGGGGATAAAGTTCCTGTGGTGCACATGAAGAATTTGCTGGGGAAGACAGTCTGGGTTATTCTTGCTTCAGGTAAAGGCAAACCCACTTGTGGGATTCCTTTTGCTCAGGGACCCGGATATACCTGGTGAGTAATGCAGGAAGATCAGGAAGTCCGATGTATACCTCAAGGGGATTTGATTTTAGGGGAAAACAGCCAATGAACTCAATTGTATGCTGTTGCCTGCTACGTAATACTTTTATAGCCCATCAACTAGAATTCTTCAGGTCACCAGCGACTGGCCCTGACTTCCCTCCAACCATCATTCCAACAGAGACTGAACTTTGAAAGAACCAGGCAAGTTCTGCAGTAAAGGAAGGATCAGCATCAGCAGGCAACGATCCAATGCTGCACACAGTCTCTCCTGCCCTGAAAGACTGTTACAAGAGATGGAGCCCAACATCATGGACCGAATGGACTCAGCAGCTTTATAGGGATTGGTCCGTGCACTAAGATAACAGTGCACAGAGATGAGAGTGAGGGTATATTGAAAATGTGGGATCTGAGCATGACATGAATGGTATGGAATAAAGGGTGGATACTGTCCTGGGTTCAGCAGAAGCAGTCATTTTTTCTCCTTCTTAGTAGCTGGTGCAGCGCTGTGGTTTTGACTTAAAGCCTGGGATTAATACTGATAAAGCCAATGTTTTCAGTTGCTGGTCAGAATGTTTACCCTGATCAAGGACTTTGTAAGTCTCATGCTCTGCCAGGGAGGAGGGAAAGCCGGAAGGAAGCAGAGACAGGACACCTGACCCAAACTAGCCAAAGAGGTATTCCATACCACAGCACGTCATGCCCGGGGATGTAATGGGGAGTTACCCGGAAGTGCACACTCTCTCCTCTGTCGGGCTCATTTTCGGCGGGTGGTATTGCATTCTCTTCCCTTGTTATTTCCCTTATCATTATTATTATTATTGGTAGCAGTAGTGATTTGTGTTATACCTTAGTTACTGGACTGTTTTTATCTCAACCCTTGGGAGTTACATTCTTTCGATTCTCCTCCCCATCCCTCTGGGGGTGAGGGGGAGTAGAAACTGCTTGGCTGACTTGCCAACTGGCTTAAATCATGACACTTGGTTGCAGCGATCATGAGATGGACGAATTTGAGATCCTCAGGACAGTGAGAAGAGCATGCAGCAAGCTCACTGCCCTGGACTTCAAGAGAGCAGACTTTGGCCTCTTCAGGAACCTGTTTAGTAAGGTACCATAGGATATAACTCCAGAGGGCGGGGGGCCGAAGAATGTTGGATAAGGAGCTGCTCAGGAAACTTTGAAGGAAAAAGGAGGCTTATAAAAGGTGGAAGCAAGGATAGGCGGCCTGGGAAGAATACAGGGATGTTGTCTGGGAAGCTAGGGACCAGGTTAGGAAAGCTAAGGCCCAGTTAGAATTAAACTTGGCTAGGGATGTTAAGGATAACAGGAAGGGATTCTATAGGTATGTAGCAAATAAAAGACAGACTAGGGACAACGTAGGCCCCCTCCAGAAGTTATCAGGAGAACTGACTACCCTGAATTTGGAGAAGGCTGAGGTTCTTAATGACTTCTTTGCCTCGGTCTTCACTGGCAAATGCTTTGAGCACACCACTCAAGTCTTGGAAGGCAGACACAGGGACTGTGAAAATGAAGACCCTAAGCGCACTGTAGGAGAGGATTAGGTTTGAGGCCTAAGTTTTAAGAACCTGAACCTTTTAAGTTTTAAGAACCTGAACATACACAAGTCCATGGGGCCTGATAAAATCCAACTGTGGGTCCTGAAGGAGCAGACAAATGAAGTTGCTAAGCCATTGTCCATCATATTTGAGAAATCGTGGCAGTCAGGTGAAGTTTACGATGACTGGAAAAAGGGAAATATAACCCCATTTTCAAGAACAGGAAAATGGATGACTCAGGGAATTAAAGCCCAGTCAGTCTCACCTCTGTGCCTGGCAAAATCTTGGAGCAGATTCTCCTGGAAGGCATGCTAAGGTACATGAAAAACATGAAGAAAAGGAGGTGCTTGGTGACAGCCAGCATGGCTTCACTAAGGGGAAGTCCTGCCTGACCAATTTGGTGGCCTTCTATGATGGGGCTATGGAACTGATGGACAGGGGCAGAGCAGCTGACATCATCTACCTGGACTTGTGCAAAGCGTTTGACACTGTCTCACATGACATCCTTGTCTTTAAATTGGAGAGACATCAATTTGATGGGTGGACCACTTGGTGGATAAAGAACTGGCTGGATGGCCGCAAGCAAAGAGTTGTGGTCAATGGCTCAATGTCCGGCTGGAGACCAGTAATGAGTGCTGTCCTTCAGGGATCAAAGTGAGTGATCCTGCCCCTCTACTCTGCTCTCATGAGACCTCACTTGGAGTATTGTGTGCAGTTCTGGTGTCTTCAACATAAAAAGGACATGGAACTGTTGGAACAAGTCCAGAGGAGGGCCACGAGGATGATCAGGGGACTGGAGCACCTCCCTCACCTAGGCTGAGAAAGTTGGGGCTGTTCAGCCTGGAGAAGAGAAGGCTGCGTGGAGACCTCATAGCAGCCTTCCAGCATCTGAAGGGGGGCTATAGAATTGCTGGGGATTGACTCTTCATTAGGGACTGAAGTGATAGGACAAGGGGTAACGGGTTGAAACTGAAACAGGGTAAGTTTAGATTGGATATAAGGAAGAAGTTCTTTTCTGTGAGGGTGGTGAGGCACTGGAACGGGCTGCCCAGGCAAGTTGTGAATGCTCCATCCCTGGCTGTGCTCAAGGCCAGGTTGGACAGAGCCTTGGTTGGCATGGTTTAGTGTGGGGTGTCCCTGCCCATGGCAGGGGGGTTGGAACTAGATGATCTCAAGGTCCTTTCCAACCCTAACTATTCTATGATTCTAAGTTCTTAAGGTCATCCAGATAGTAGGACCTTATTAGGTTGTCCCACAACCCTGACTAAGTATAATAGTATACTTTACTCTTCCTGTAGTCTCTGGTTCTTTTCTGGTTTCCATTACCAGTCAAAGTTTACTTTAAAATACTGACTAGAGCTAGCAACTTTTTCTTGATGTATTACTATCTTCAGGCTTACTCTTGATCTAGTTTCATAATTTTCTTTTTGTTCTGAAAGGTAATGATTTGACAGATGAAGGCAATATAAACTCTGCCTTTCCGCACATCTGCTAGTATGAAATTAGATTTTGAGCTGGTTCTAGCTGGAATGGAGTTCGCTTTCTCCATAGCAGCCATGGAGCTGTGCTTTGTATTTGTGACTAAAATAATTTGATAATACACCAATCATTTATCTATTGCCAAGCAGGTCTTGCATAGTGTCAAGCCTTCCTCTCTCCACCTCATTCCTCATCAAAATAATTAGGCTAGGGGTGGGCAAGGAGACATAGTGGAGGCAGCTGACCCAAGTTGACTGAAGAGATATTCCATACTGTATGCTGTCATGCTCAGCAGTAAAAAGCTCAGGGAAAGGAGTAGGAAGAGGAAAGTTCTTGGTTGTGGCCTTTGTCTTCCCAAGCAACTGCCACTATCTCTACCCATGAGGCTTCTTGCATTTCTTCTGTTTTGTCTCCATCCTGCAGAAGATGGAAGTGTGCAAGAGGCAAGGGTTGGGGAATATACTGGCAGGGATCAACCCATCACAGACTTTAAATGGGTGGACACTGATATTGCATGTAAATACACACACACACACATACATAAGTGGGATGGTGTTGAGTTCCATTTATTAAATATATTTTTTGCAATGAATGGCCTTTGATATAGCATGGAGCAAATCATATCACAAACTAAAATGCATAGAAATGAGAACATTCTTTTTCCATCTGAAAAAAAACCAATATAAATATTTACAGACCTTGCTTCATTGCATGAAAAATCCATGACTTGAAAACAGCATTTGTCCACACTATGCTTATCAACACCTTTTAAATAGCTAAAGAATATCCCACACCTTTTGGAAATAGAAATCCAATGTATTTCCTAGGGGGAGTATCTTAAAAACAGAGGAAGGAGATTAAAAAATTGAACAAATCAAATAAATCAGGAAAGACTCAAAAGGCCAAACCAAATACTGTCTAAACATCAGTAAAAGTCTGAAAGCACATTTACATCTTAAAATATTTGTGCACCAACACATGAATTTACTATACTTTGAAAAATTTTTCTATTGCATTTGTTCTTTGGATTAATAAAAACGGAAATTTGGAGGCGAGGTGAAACCTGTATGACACATCTGTCAAAATATTCATTGCAAACAAAACTCTTCACAGTTTTTAACAGTAGATGTTATTTTATGCACATGTTTTGATGTCAGCATGATTATCTCTTTGTCAGTCCTAGCTTGTAAGTGCTCTTCTTTCTTAATTTGACAGCATTCATTCTCCTTCTCTAACTTTTTAATGTGTATTTCTTCAAAAAGCTAGAATTCTGTTGTCAAGTATATTTTTACTGTAGTAAGTAAATCATCACTGACCTTTCCTAGATTGTCTTCAATGTCTCTTATTTGACGTGAGTAACACAAGGCAATTTATCTATGATCTTGTATTTCATTGTTAAATACTGTATAGTAATTAAAGTGCAGTTTATGCTATAAATGTCATATTTTTTCCACACATTTAATCTTGAGGTGTACATTTTTCCAGGTTTTTTGTTGGATGTTTCACACACACACACACACACACACAGAGTCTAATCTCATAATTTATTTTTTTGGAATTAAGAAGTCAGTAATGAAGGAAGTGAGAGAACTAAATGTGAAAATTCTTAAGTTTGACCAAAATAAGATCCATAAAAGGTCTCTTGTGTATGAGTTGCTCAACTGAAAAGCTAACACAGAAAATAGCTCAAATACTTTCCCAGTGCTTTGGTTTAGGACATTATACCTGAAAGTTGTACTGTCCTGAAAAGTACAAAGTTGGACTGAATAGGTATTTTTTCAAAGGAAAATTTCTACATATCTAGATACATGGTATATCACAGTTAGAACTTTGAATTTGAGTCAGAGGACAAAACAAGTAGTGGACAAATATAATACTGTGTATTAAAAAAAAAAAACCTACATGGAAACTTTTTTTGAGATCAGGCAAACACAGTTTTGATCTTTATTTGACAAAATGGGTCAGCACAGCCCAAAGCAGTATTAGAGGAGTTCTGAAATGGCACCTGCCTACTTATCCATTTGTAATATTGACAGAACATAGATTTGTAGTATGCAGAGTTGACAATTTCCAACTGGATGTTGAAGCACTGCTCTACGTGACAGGAAATGTGATCATTAGTTGCCATGCTTGAAAAGGATGTGGACAGATTCAATGTGCTTAGGTGCAATCAGTCGTGAAATTAATGCATCAATGGAAGAGACACTTTTTCATTATTTCCTACTTTGGGGGAAACAGTGGGTGCCGTACTGTCAGAGTTCAGACTGATAGATATTGATACAAATCATTTTTATATGATCTGCCTATTTACTAGAATTGCTTTTCTGCTCTCCATATGGAAGTCCATGATGCATTACTTTCTGAACTTCCCAATGTTCAGATTGCTGTTCTCATTGCAAGAAATAATGAAATGGATCCATTACTTTATTCTTAAAATATTCTGATTTATTTTAGAATATAACCTCTTCAATGTTTTCATATACCCTTTTGTTGTCTAGTTCATTTGTTTTACTGTAGAAGGGAACACATTTGCATAATTTGAAGACAAAAAAAAAACCCAAACCAGTAAATATTTTAAGAGCATGAGTACACAAACAGAAACAAGAAAAAGGACCTGAGAAGATATATAAAGTCCAAAGGTATTTTCAGCATTAGTGAAACTCAAAATTGTTAGTGTCATGACAAGCAGAGAAATCATTACAACTGTTTCTTGAGTAAGCATCTACAAATTAGAAGCTTTTTTTTTTTTATGTAGTTTTAGATTTTTCTTTCAAAGTTACGTTTTTCAAAACATATTTTCTCACTTTGAATTCAGAAGTGCAAAGTTGAATCAAGTAATAATCCATTGGAACCTCACTTTTTGGATATGGCAGGTTGTCCTCTAGGTATTTATCTCTAGGTATTTATCTTTTGAATTCAGCAATAAAAAATGGGAAAACCTGAGTGCTGAAAGAAACTTCTGAGAATTCTCTGGACACAAAGATATTAAAAGGAAATTAACACTGCTACAATGATACAAAAAATCTGACTAATAATTATTAATTAGTCTAGGGCTGTAGTGTTGCTTCTGGACTTCAGTATCTCTTGAGAGAGTTATACTTGTAGAGGAAAACAATAAAATGTATCCTTCACTTCTAGTATTTACTGCACATAAGAACTATGTCTTCACACCTACAACATACTTTAGTTTTGAGACAATTGTACATGATTTTCTTCAAATTTCTCCTTATATCTTATTTAAAATGTGCAATATTTGGGTTAAACCTTATCTCTCTTGCTTCTCTAATAAATGCTTCTTCTATAATGTCATGTTAGATCTGTAAGAACTTCACTTTTTATCATTTTGGGGGTTTTGCTTAGAGTATGATCTGTGACAGGTAAGATTAATTAAACTAAAGAATACTTCTTGGGCAGTTAACATTGGGCTGTATAGCACCAGCTAGCCTCTATATTTTATGGATAACTGTTACGGGGCAAGTACTTTTCATGATCCATTTTATTTCTGTTAAGCTCCTACTTGATGCATCTATGGAAAAGATCAGCAGCTTTGAAGTTGTGCTGTTCTTCACCATGGAATACACTGAGCAGCCTCAGAAATAAAGCAAAAGAAATGCAGTGTCAGAAGGATAACTAGACAAATAAAATGCAAATTCTTTACTTCAGTCACGTATACTCACCCTCATATTACTGACCTGGGAATAAATGTCACTTAACTGGGTAACTAGGAACACCATTCACATTGATGCGAATAATACATTACTGTGATGAGGGCCAAGTAAGAATATTTTCTTTCTATAGAATTTTTGCTTTATTTTATGCCATACCATTCGCATGATATTTTGAATATATAAAGAAAAAAACCCCAAACATCTACATTCTAGGCTGAGAATGAGTTAAAATAGGTAAAGTCAAAAAGAAAGACAATAATGACACTAATCCAGGGAACATAAGATTTTTCGTAGTCTATTTGAAAGGAACATTGGTTCTGCCTTCGTACATTTTCCAAAGCTGCAATAGCAAGAGGTCATATTTCTCTAACATCCAGTTTCATAGAGAACAAGGCTAACGTTCCGTGCTAGCTTAAGTCACAATGAGATCTACTCCACATGACGTTATTTTACCATCAAGGCTGAAAATTATTTTGGCATGATTTAAAACAAACTACTCATGAATAACTTTCTTTAGAGGGAGCCCATGGATAACAACATTGAACTTGCTCAGATTTTCCAGTAAGGCAGCCTTCAGGCTTCAAAAGCTTGCAGGCCATTTAGATGAATACTACTTCTCTCAACTGAGGTCTTCTACTCTATGTAATCTAAGTAAGATCCATTTGACTGGATTAAAAACACCAACCAACCAACCAAACAATGGAAAAGGCTATTCACTATCTCTGGTCTTCAGCAAAGCATTGTTCATCATTATTAGTCTTCCATTGCAAAAAGGAACAATTTTGTGATTCTCCTTATACCTCTTCTCTGGGGATACAACAGCAAGGAGAGAGTAATCTTCTCATCTCTAACTGCTCCTTTTAAAAGCCAGAAGATTACCTTGTCCACTTCCTTTTGCGCTTAGTACTTGGAAGAGTATAGTACTGATTTTAAGTACTGTAGGGAAATATTTGAGCCACATTATTCATACAAATTGGTTTATCTCTTGATTTATGCAATTTGTGTGCCTGAAGTGGATGATTTGTGTCATTGAGATCACTATAAGAAAAAAAAAACACAACCCAATGTTAAAATTAAGCATTAATAACTCATACATTTTTTAGACATTTGTTTCAATTAAATAAAACAGAAATGTAGCCACATAAAAATCCATACAGTTTTAAGCTGATTAGATCAATAAAGTATGATCTCATGAAGGATTTTATTATTATTCTTGCTTTCTATGCGAACTGACTTCAGAAAAACTGTTTCTGTACCTATTTTGTTATGGAATACTGCAAACTTGTGAAGTGGATTTAGTGTAAGATCATTCAAAAACATTCTATTAGTGCAAAAGGAGTTCTTTTTTAAGGTTTAGTATTATGGCACATTATAAAAATAAAGTAAACCTAAACATTCTCTCCATATGGTTTAACTTGAATAAAATATCAGCATCAGCCTTTAGGGTGAAATGAAAGGTTTCAAATTCTTTTTCAAAATCTGCTGATTTCATGAGTGTTTCAAGAACTTACAGCTGCAGTGGTGAATCTTACAATGCTCACGTCACAGCATCCGAGTCTATAAAGACCTTCAAAAAGTAGTCATGAGGAAACCAAGTACCTAAAGAAAGTGTTTTGTATGTGCTGACTTTTTCAGTGATGATGAAACATGGCAATTGTCTTTTAACTGGGGATGGCAGAAAAGCAAGACACAGGCAACAAGTGACTCTGTAAGTATAAAATGAAAAGGGAACTCAACCCCCGTTCCCCCTTACTTACAGTCTGAACATCACCATCTCTTGTCAGTGGCATCTTATTTTGCCATCCCACTAGGAAGAATTTAATCTTTAGGCACAACTTGGAGGAACTTCAAAATAGAGTTAACAAGACACACCTGGCTACATCATCTAAATAAAAATCTCATATCAGTGCCTCTAAATAATCTATATACATTCCAGAATGAAAGATTAATGTACATGTTCATGAAATTTAACTTCATTATGAAGTTTGCAAAGTCTGAAGCAAGACTACCTACAGAGAATGAACTAGTATATTATTAGTTAAATTCAAGGTATCAATGTTCTTTTCTGATTAAAGCAAAATATAATCAGACAATTTGAATATCTAATACCATATCCACACAATGATGTAGATTTTTACAACTGTAAAATAGAAACTGTGCTTATTGAAAATTGACGTGCAATGATGTTACAGATATTCTTGTTCTCATACTAAAATAAAAACCATACAAAATTTAATATGTGTAAGTCTGCTATTCTTCCAACTGTATCAGTAGTAAGGAAGGTGAAGAATGAACTGGGAAAGCTACATCCTCGTTTTTAAAAAAATGGCATTTGGCTTTGAATTAAAACTGTTCTAAAATTGTAACCACAGTAGAATTGAAGCCACAACCAATTTTCACACAGTTAATAAAACTGTTCACAAATTGAAATTGGGCACACAAGAAAAAAATATGTTTTTGATGCAGCTTCAGTTGGAAGGCAGATTTACCTATTAATGGAGTGTCTTGTAGCTTCCTTTCCCTCTTATGAGGTATGGAGGGTGCAATTTCACTGATTCTGTTGTAATTCTTCTATAACTCTTCCACAGATGCTTTAATGTCAAACAATCCTGTCACTCTGTAGTAGCTGACTGTCCCCCTTGCACCACACTTCTATTCCTTTAATTCATATTGAATTCTATTCTTGTATTAAAGGGACAGTTGGCTAGCATGGGGAAAACAGGGATGATTGACTAGGCTTCTGTACAAGAATTAAAGCATAGATGCAAAAATTTTAGACTGCTTCTCCATGGAGGAGTTTGAAGGAAATGGTGCTAGGAGACAGGAAATTGCACTTATCAGAGATACTGCTAATAGTTAAAAAGTCTCCCATGGATTGATTGTCATTAAAACAATCTGGACAAAATGTTATGAAATCTAAACTTCATTTTGAAGTACTCTGGTTTTGAAAAAGAATACAAAATCATCAAAAGATACAGACTTTCTTAAACTACAGTTTGAAAAACTGTCTAAGAATTGTAGCAATGTTATTCTATTCTGACAGCAGTACTACCCTATAGTGCCGATCATCTATCAGGGATATATTAAAACCTAAACAGCAGGTTTTGTGAGGACAAACAGTTAAAATGTATCCATTAGAACATAGTTTGGCACTTCCATCTTGATACTTCATTCCAATGCGTCATGGTTTAAGCCCAGTCAGCAACTCAGAAACCATACAGCCACTCGCTCCCCCTGCCCTTGCTCTCCCTGCTCCCAGAGGGATGGGGAGGAGAATTGAAAGAATGTAACTCCCACTGTTTGAGATGAGAACAGTCCAGTAACTAAGGTGTAACAGAAACCACTACTGCTACCACCAAAATTAATAATGATAAGGGAAATAGCTGAAATGATGGAAGGGGTGAGATTGTCTTCAAACTCTTGGAGCTGACGAATCATTTCATCCTCTGCTGGTGGTACTATGTCATTCCAGGTTATTGCTGCCAATGAGCGGGCATATGATGACGGCACACTCTGTATAAATTTCCGCCATAGGGGTCGTGTACATTCGACTTCATCTGGATCTATGGGTCCATTCCTGGCATCCGGCCTGTGATAGATCATCTCTACAATGGCTGATTCCCTCAGAGACTGGATGCCTTTGTCTAGAGTAGCCCACTTGGCTGAATGACTCATAACATCATCCTTGTATGGAAACCTTTTCTCACAGCTGCCAAGAGCAGCCTCCAAAGACTGAGGGACTTTTTCTCTCTTGCAATTGCTTTGTCAATTGCCCCTTCCCTAGCAAGTGATCCCAGCTGCTTGGCTTCTCTACCTTCTAGTTCGTGACCGTCGGCCCCATTGTCCCAGCATCGGAGCAACCAGGTGATGATGTGCTCCCCTGGTTGACTGGTAAAATCTTTTCGCATATTCTGTAGCTCGGTTGTGGTCTGAGGTTGAGAAGTCACCTCTTCTTCTTCTTCCTCCTCTGATTCACATACTAATAACTCCTGTTATTAGATGTTGTTGGTGGTGAGTACATTGTTTCTTCATCTTTCTTCATCTTTCTTGCCTCTTTTTTGCTTTTCCCCTTGCATAGAGGGGCAACCGATATTGGCACGAATTGGTCTTCTGGTTTAGCTGCAGTGATTATCACTGTGGTTGGAGTGGCTACAGTAACTGTTGTTGGGGTTTGAGTAGCTGCTGTACTTGTCACTGAGGTTGGTTTAGCTGCTGTGCTTGGAGCTGGAGTAGCTGCGCTGTCTGTTGCGTTGCCATCAGATTCAGAGACTTTTTTTTCCTTTTGAAGGTGCTGGATAGTGTTGAACAGGGCTCTCTAAGCATAGGCTAAGCCCCAGCACGTTGCCATGATTTGTCCCTCTCTGGTATGACCAGGATGACAACACACCTCTTTGAAGTGCTTTACTAATTCTTCTGGATTTTGCACTTGTTTGGTGGTGAAATTCCAAAGCACTGGAGGGGCGCACTGGCCTAGATACTTGCCCCTACTATCCCACACACCCTGCCACTCATGGCTGTCCAGCCTCGGGGAAAATCTCTTGGTCCTCCTATATTGTTGTCTAACCCCAAACAAGACCCAAACCTGACTCTGCTTAACTTTCGAAATCAGACAAAATGGTTGTGGGTGAAACACACTCTATGCGTGCCAACATGGTGATCCTCATCGCAATCAGCAGGCAGGTCTCAAGGATACCCAAAGGCCATTCAAAACCTTCAGAACTCTCAAATGATGCTGTAAATAGTCTGGTGGGGGGGCTAGGAAGGTAAGAGAATGTCTCCTTCATAGGTTGACCACCCGAGGAGGGGAAAACAGATGTGTAATTGCTGAACACTTCTATTATATACCTCCCAAAGTATAGAGGTCATGACCACACTGGGAACGCAAGCCAGATGAGTTTCGTGATCAATGATTCTACTGTATAACAAATCATTGCCATGAAGTACAGTGAAACAAGAACCTTAGCACAAGGCCCCCAGCTGATAAAGACTAAGACAGCAACTACTAGCTGTAAGTAAGTTATGATGTGCTGAAACTCTGAGATCAATAGCAACAACTTTGAGAGCCAATAAATCACCATTGTGACAAGTGACTGTTAAGCTGAAAGAATAAATGCTTATCACAAATACGATTATACACACTCTGGGCAGATCTGTCTTTATCTCAACCGTTTGAGCCCCATGTTGGTTGTCAAAAAGAACTGTTGTGGTTAAAGCCCAGATGGCAACCCAGAAACCACGCAGCTGCTCGCTCACTCCCCCCTCTTCCTCCCCCCCACTCCTGGAGGGGTGGGAAGGTAAATCAAAAGGATGTAACTCCCACGGGTTGAGATAAGAGCAGTCCAGTAACAAAGGTATAACACAAACCACTACTGCTACCACCAATAATAATAATGGTAAGGGAAATAACAAGGGAAGAGAATACAACTGCTCACCACTTGCCAGACAGTACCCAGCCTGCTCTGAGCAGTGATCTATCCCTTTCGGGTAACTGCCCCCAGTTCTACATCCTGGGCTTGAGGTGCTGTGGTATGGAATACCTCTTTGGCTACTTTGGGTCAAGTGTCCTGTCTCTGCTTCCTCTCAACTTCCCCTCCTCTCTAGCAGAGCATGAGACTCAGAAAGTCCTTGGTCAGAGTAAACATTACTGAGCAGCAACTAAAAACATCGGTGTTATCAGCGCTTTTCCCAGGCTGAAAGTCAAAACCACAGTGCTTCACCAGCGACTAAGGAGAAAAAATGACTGCTACTGCTGAACCCAGAACACAATGACAATTTAAAAAACACACATACATGGTTTCCTTAAACTGATATTTTTAAATTTAAATACAGAATAAGTACATATTTTAGGGGAATTTCAGATATGTTTACATTCATGGACCAAAATCACTTACTTGAAAACCAGACAAATCTGGTTTTTGTGGGGTTTTTTTTTGTTGTTTTTGGTTTTGTTTTTGTTTGTTTGTTTGTTTGTTTGTTTTTTGTTTTGTTTTGTTTTGTTTTCCCAATGGCTTCTGGAAGTGATTTAATAGACTTCTAACACTTCTGAGTTAACAAATTGTGTAGTCATAGTTATATTTTAAGATAATAGCATCATTACTACATAGGAGGGTATAGGATAATGATTTGAAAACCTCACTGACTATCATCTGGCTTTAATTTGCTGTGATACAAAATTTACAAAGATATTGACTATGCTATAAGAGAGACATTTAGTAAAAGATTTATATTATCTATCTATATCAGTATCTTCAACATATCTTTGCAGATTGTCATAGCCTTCAGCTGCTTCCATTTCCTGTTGTGATTCAGTAATGATCATATATGATATTATATAAAACATATATTAACTCACTAGATCCTTCTATCCAAAGCTTCCAGTCCAAAATTTTAGACTAAAGCTTGTTTCTATGACTTGCATCTTATTACTGTCATTACTGGTTTTACCTCTTTTGTCCTGATTCTATTATTGTTGTATTTTTTCTTTTCTTTTCTTTTTTTTTTTTTTTTTTTTTTGTCAATTTCAGACAGCTTTGTTCCCTGAAATAGGGGTATTGTGTACTATACATTCAGATCAACATGTAATAAAATTTAGCAGGCTTTATTCTTGTTGCAAAATACCTACCTCAAAACAGACTATGAATATGCAGTTTTTACAGAAAGAATACTACAGGCTTTGATTAACTGTTCTCCAAAGTAATAATACTGATAATAGTTCTCTAGTATCTTGGCTTATACTTTTTATTATGAGTACAGATAACATTACTCAAACCAGCCTTTGGAATATCTAGAAAACTTTGCTGTCCCTGGTCATAATTATTGTATGCATAATTACATGACTGCCACATAGTTATGACTAGATAGATTAATGGTCTGCTTCCAGCAAGAAGCAAATATCTCAAGTTCCTGAAATGCATGTGGTTTTGACATGAAGACAGAGAGGATCCAGTGCTTGTTTGTTCTGGTGCTTATTTACCATCACGGCTAAATTATCAACTCCTCCACTCTGGAAAGTCCATTAGCATGACTTTATCCTATACATATCACTTTTGTTTGATTGTTTGAACAAGATAGTTCATTCAGCAGGCGACAGTACACCACACAATATTAACCTAGTCTGCATTATGCTTCACTCTGCAGAATGACTTGACAGAAACAGTGTCAATCAAAATGGTGAGATAAATAATCTCCATGCTTAAATTTCAGTCACACTTCAAGCACATGAGAAGTCTCAAGTCAGTTCTTTCGATGAAGTAGGTCTGCAGCATGTGTCCGCACACCGGGAGAACAGCAGATGTTGTGGCTTTCCAAATTACAGCTGTCTTGTTTGTGTTTACTCCTTTTTATTTACTCCTCCACTTGCCTTATCCCCACAGACATCAGCTTCATGCCTTCTCACTGCTACTCTGTTGACCTGGCATAGCTGTGGACTTGAAATGGGACACCTACTGAGAAGGGCCCAACCATAGAAAGAAGGTTATTTTTTAAACTCAATTGTTTTTCTTGTCCACTTCATCCCATGTCCACTGAAGGATCTGGGTTGAGAATGTGCAGTGTAGTGCAGGGGCAGGAGCAGACAGGTAAGGGAAACTGAAACTAACATTTCTCTAAAAGAATTGCTTTTGTTTTCTAGCAACTTATAGCCAGCATGTTGGGCTGAGACACAAAGAAGGTGTCAGGTCTTCTCAGGAAACCCAATATTCCAGAACTGGGGGTCCCAGGTTTTTTCCTCAGAAGTGACACTTGCCACAACTGGTTTCTACCTTATCCAATAATTCCTTTAGTAGAATCATAACACACCACAAATCATATGATCCTGTATTGTCTTTCTTGATGAAGGTCTATGACTAAAGGTCTAATATGTATCTCAGATGAAATGTTAGTAGAAATATACCCACTGTTTCTTGTTTATTAAGTACCTTATTGTTCACCTGTAGCTAATTAGCATGTAGTTTCTTCAAACTGTTTAGTGTCATAAAGTATCTGGAAGCTTCTTACATAAATATTAAGTAACAGGGATATTAGCATGGCACTAAGAATTGTTCTTTTCCACAAAAATTTCATGGAAAGGCAACAATTATTATCAATCCACTTAAGATTTCCCTAGAAGAGAACAAAGCCAGAGAAATCTCTTATCTTTATCAAATTTTATAAACAAATGTAGGAACTGCTCTAACAATGAAATTAAGTTTGTTCTATAAATATTGATTGGTATTACTGGTAGTTTATTATTTGTTTCTTTATTGACTGAGTTCTGGACTGGTTTTTGCTTGTTTTGGTTTTTGTGCAATACTCTTTTGAGAATTTATTTACAGTTTTGTAGAGTGGAGACTCAGAGAGGAGTGGAGGACTCAGGCTGTTGGAGTTAATTTCTTCGGCCTTCCATATGTACAAATTATACATAATCTTGCATTTAAAATAAGAAAAAAAAAATGTTTCTGAGATAATAAAAACCCTTTAGTATTATTCAACAATTATTTCATTTTTAAGATAGAAAGACTGCCTCTGTTTCTTTTCAGAATTCCAAACGGAAACCCTTGTTGAACATATTTTATCATTTCTGTCTACTAATACAGCTGTACCACCAGTAAGATTTTGTTCTTTGTTAGGGTTTTTTTCTTTCTATCCCCCTCCACTCCCACATCCCAGAAACTAGACCTTATTTTTCTTAGTCCTGAGAAACAAGATTTTAGCATGCTCTCTTCCATCTCTTGTATCAATTCTGTGCTTTTAATACTTTCCGAAGTTTGCTGCTTGCTTAATATTTTCCCATTGTCTTTCTAATTTCTACCTTCACTTCAATACAATAGAACTTCCATAAAATTTGTCCTGTTTCTTGATAGAGGGTGTTTTCTTATCTCTGGGTCTTGCTTGAACACTATAGCAGTTTTTCCTTCTCAAAGATATCTCAAAGTGCAGGTGCAAGAATTTTTTTCTTATTTGGTTTCTCAGGGGAAGTGATGTTAGTTATTATTCTGATACTTGGACTCTCTAACATGTAACGAAGGTCATTCAGAAATCTAATGAGAAAGCATGTAATATTATGCTTTCATTACGCATTCTCACCTTTATTGGAAGGATTTATTTTTGGAAGTTACACTGCCTTTGCCAACTGAGCACAGGTAAAGCTGTGTAAGCTCTGTAGAGTGGATACAACTATACTGCATGAAAATTCCATATACTTGTATAGACTAGGCCTTATCCATTCAGGAAAGTTTTCAAAGTGCAGCTTTCTTCCATTTTGACAATATAGGTACAGCTAAAAGTCATCAATTCCATTTGCTGTAAGCTGAGTCACTTCTGAGCTGCACAATACAATACTGTCCTTTATCAGAATTAGGGGGAAGGTTTTTTATGTTGTCAAGGTTTATGCTTTGAACTCTGAGTTTTTTTCAATGCATACAGTTAGATATGCATCAGATTTTGGGATGTGCACTCCAAGATTTAACAGAATTCTGGAACAGATTCCTAAAGCAAATATTTCATGGCATATTATGACATTTTATTGTTTCTTTACTATCTGAAAATAAAAACCAAACAGTAGGGTAATACAAAAAAGACACAATGGAGTGAGCAAATTAATAGTGCAGTGTTGCAATAATTTCCACGAAAGAATATGAATATGTTACACAAGCATATGACAGAATTTGTGTAACTGTTTTAATAAGTAATGACCATTTACATGTCTCACTGATACTCCATGACACTGTGTGTGTGTGTATGAGACCAGTCTTGACAATATTAACAGCTTCAGCTAACATGAGGTGCAGACTGGGATATGGGGAGGAGCTATCTATCTGGTTTATGCTCATTCTAAGGAAAAATTAAGCATAGCAGTTCAGAGGAAGTAATTGAGGCTGAAAATAAAGCTAACACTTCTGAGATTTATTAGGTGTTCTTTACTTAGAATTCCAAGTCAGTGGGATTTTTGAAATTTAACTGTTACTGATTGATCATTTCACAACAATGATCAAGAACGCTTTCTTTTCTCCTACCTACAAAAGGCACCAGACTTTTGGTTTCTGCCTACTGCAGCCTTTTCTGTCAGATACAGATATCATGGCCATTCATACATTAATACATCTATCATCTCTTAATTCCACTACTCAGAGAACATTCTGTAAAAATACTGCTGTTGAGTCTATTACGAGACTGAAGCTGGCGTTGAGTGTGCTGCTCTTGCAACATCTGTGACAAGTTAAAATGTTACATGCCTATCCCACTCATCTCTCACTTTTCTTTCCCTCCTTTCAGAAGTCACCTCATCAGCCTCTATGTGACATTTTAATGAACCTCTAGCAAAATGAGAAAAAAAAAAATCATTATTATTATTAACTATATAAGGCTGTTTGTATTGTCTAAACAGAAACTTTTTAGAGAGATGTGATACATGCACATCTGCCAGCAAGGCAGAGGAGGTCAAATCAGGAAGCAGAGAGCCTCTTGTGTGCCATGGGAAAGACAACCTATTTGAAGAGCTCCACTGCACCCAGAGCAGTTTGCCTGACCAAGCTCATGTGGTCTATTACAACCTTCAGTACTTCGGGTTTCTTTTCCACAAGCTGCTTAATATGTGTATTTTGAAGTTAAAATACTAATTGAGCTACACCTTTCCTTACCTCAAAGGTTTCCTCATTTTTTTCACACATGGAATGGGAATAAGCTTATCCACTTTTTTTTTTGTTTGTTTCTTTTTTTTTTTCTTTTTTTTTTTTTTGCATTTTAAGAATCTAGAGGTAAAATTGCTCTACAGCATTTTATGATGATATATTTGTTAATACATCACCAGAAAGCATTCTCTGATATGCAGCTTGAACTTTTCCATTCTTAATTTAATACTATTACTGTTGTTTAAATCCCTGTTTATCCTTTCTTCCATTAAGCATATGTTTCAAGTAATTGTTTCTCAAATGCTTGCCTTAAAAATCTTTCATGTATCATCTTTTGCGTTTCTGATTTCTCCAGATGACTGTCTGTCTTAAATGGTTTGTGCTTTGCCATTTTTCTTTACATATTTCTTTGATTTGCATTTGGTCACCTGTCTGCAGCATTCTCCAGTCTTTGCAGATAACATACTGATAATATTTATGGAAATTTCAGAGTACATTTTATAAGCAGGAGATAGCATGAGAATATCTAGACCAGAGTACATGAGAGCAAAGCTTTTTGGTTTTCCTTTTTTTTTTTTCTTTTTTAACAAACCAAAGTTCAAAGATGAAGCTTAACCATGCCAAGTGCAAGGTCCTACACCTGAATCGGAGCAATCCTAGGCACAGCTACAGGTTGGGCAGAGAAGAGATTCAGAGAAGCCCTGTGGAGAAGGACTTGGGGTGTTGGTTGGTGAGAAAATGAACATGAGCTGGCAGTGTGCGCCTGCAGCCCAGAAAGCCACCTGTAACCTGGGCTGCATCAAGAGGAGTGTGACCAGCAGGTCGAAGGAGGTGATCCTGCCCCTCTACTCTGCACTCGGGAGACTTCACTTGGAGTATTGTGTGCAGTTCTGGTGTCCTCAACATACAAAGGACATGGAACTGTTGGAACAAGTCCAGAGGAGGCCCACAAGGATGATCAGGGGACTGGAGCACCTCCCGTATGGAGACAGGCTGAGAAGGTTGGGGCTGTTCAGCCTGGAGAAGA